>NC_079506.1:50686077-51011580 GCF_030052815.1 Hevea brasiliensis | reverse complement strand
TAGGAATTATATTTTCCAATTCTCCATCTTCAAGGTGAAGGGGTTGAAGGTCTCATGGGAGTTCTTGGCTTGTTTTGCAAGGCGGTTCTTTGGTCTTTCTTCTTAGTGGAATCAACAACTAAGGGTAGAAACCATATCATTTGCATCGAAAGCTTGCTCTCTTCAAAGCGAAGTTGGTCGTCCATTTTGTGTTCTTGCTTTTCTTTTCCCCTTCTTTAATCTTTTTGTGATTAAGCCTTGAAGGTTCTTCAAGTCCTTTTGTTTTTCTTGTGTTTTTAAGAAAATCTGCGAATATATCAAGTCTTAGTAGTGAGTTAACACTCGATACTACTAATCTTAGGATATATTAGAGTCTTTCTTGCATCCGTCCTTATTTCCCTAGTTTTGTCAAGTATTTGTGTTGTTTTCTACCTTAGAACCTTTCTTCACAAACTAGTTATTTGATCTTTGGCTTGAAGTGTGTTGTTGAAGTGTTTAGTGTTGGATGTGCTGAGTATGTATACATGTGTGGTTACATGATATATATATAAAAAAAAAAAAAAAGAACAAAGAAAAGAAAAAAAAAGGTAAAAAATAAGCAAGTGCTAAAGTGTATGTTTGAGTGTTTGGAATATTGTAAGTTCAACATTTCTTTGGTGGTTATTTTGGGGAGGTAACCAAACCAACCCATAAAATTTAAAACTTCATAGGGTGCTTTGTAAGTGAAATTAAGCCTAGAAATCCAAAACATCAAGGTTCTTTTGGAAACTCTAGACTTGATTTTCCCTACTAAAATTATGTCTTGTTGCTCTTAAACAATTTTACAAAATTCCAACTTTGCCTTTTTTTCGGGGAGAGGCAAAAATAGCAAGCTAATTTCGACTCCTATTTCACTTCATTGCTCTAGAGCTTGGTGTCTTCATTTCTTGCTTCAAGTGTCATAACAAACACTTATTCCACACATTTTGCTTGAGTCTGTGCTTGAACATATATTAAAACCTGATTTAAACTTGTCGAATTGCATTAGTTCCGACAAGAACTTGGTAAGCAAGCTTGAGTGGAAAAAGGCATTGAGTGGCAAGAACTCCAAGAGGGTAAAAGCCTATAAACCGAAAGTACAAACACTTGAGTGACCAAAAATGAGGAATTTGTGAGGTCGTCTTTTACTAATTTTTTTATGCAGGTATTCAAAATGTCACAAGAACAAACTAGTGGACTTAATATGGATAATCCCTTTTACCAACAAGCACCTGTTCAACATTTGGAAAGAATTGGTAGACAATTGAGCAACCTAGTGATCAATTGAAAGAATTGAGCGTAATAGTGGGAATGGTAGACAAAACACAAATGAGGGGCAAAATAGGGCTAGGGATCTATAGTGAACAATGCACCACCTATAAATGATTGGGGATGAAAATGATGATGATTTTGATGAAGAGGATGACCAACACTCACGCACATGATGACCACCATAGACTCGAGAGGGATGAGAGGTAATAGGTGGAAAAGGTGGAGGCGTAAACTGGAGAAGAGGTAATAAAGAGGAAGCAAGAGGGAGAGGGAGAGTGGATGGTAACATTAGTGGGAGCCAAATGAAAATTTTGCTATTCCACGGCACAGCCAATCCGGCTGCCTATTAGGAGGGGGAGAGGACGGTAGATCTCATTTTTTATTGCCATAATTATAGTGAGGAAAAGAAGGTGAAGCTTGTAGTTGAGTTTATAGATTATGCCATAGTTTGGTGTGATCAATTGCTCACTAAAAGAAGGAGAAATGGGATGAGGGGTGTTGAAACTTGGGATGAGATGAAGCAAATCATGAGGGATGATTTGTACCAACATTACTATAGGAGTTGCACCAAAGGTTGCAACCTGTGCAAGGAAACAAAAGTGTGGAAGAATATTTCAAGGAGATGGAGATGGCTATGATAAGAGCCAATGTAGAGGAGGATAGGAAGCCACTATGGCTAGGTTCCTAAAGGGGTCAATCTTGATATTGCCAACATAGTAGAGCTACAACACTATGTAGAGCTTGATGACATGATAAATAGTGCACTCAAGATAGAAAAACAACTAAAGAAGAAGAAAGCATTCAAAATGGGTGTAGGTATGAATTTGGGCAACAATGCTCCATGGAAACCGACTTGGAAGAAGGGTGAAACGAGTGATTCCAAGGCTGTTTCTAAGGAAAAGAAAGAGGAGATTAGGTGGAGAAAAGCCTAGTGTGACTGAGAAAGGCAAGGGACAGAATACCTCTAGTGGGAGAACTAGGGATATCCAATGTTTTAGGTGCCTAGGGAAGGGACATTATGCATCTCAATGTCCTAATAAGAGGGGTGATTGTGATGAGGCCGAATGCGGAGATCAAATTAAAAGATGATGATGTTGATGATGATGATGCTAGTGAGAGTATGCCTCCTTTGGAGGAAGCTAGTGATGTAGAACATGCCATGGAGGAAATATTCCAGGTTAGCGTGCACTAAGTGCACAAGCAAAGGAAGAAGAGGGAGATGCACTACAAAGGGAAAATATTTTCCACACTAGATGTTTGGTGAATGTTAAAACTTGTAGCATGATTGTAGATAGTGGTAGTTGTGTGAATGTTGCCAGCACACTCATGGTTGCAAATCTTAGCATGCGCACCATCAAGCATCCTAGACCATACAAGTTGCAATGGCTGAATGACTGGGGAAATTAATGTGAACAAGCAAGTGATGTTGGCTTTTCTATTGGAAGGTATAAGGATGAGGTGTTGTGTGATGTGGTGCCAATGCATGCTGGACATATTTTGCTAGGGAGACCATGGCAATATGATAGGAAGGTAGTGCATGATGGATTTAGGAATAGGTACTCCTTTAATCATGATGGACGAAGGGTTACTTTAGCAGCAAGTATCACTGCATGCTTTTGAAGATCAATTAAGGATAAAACAGACCATGAATGAGCAACAACAAAGAGAGGCCGAGCTAAGAGTGCAAAAAGAGAAAGAAAGAAAAGAAAGAGAGGAAAAAGTAAGAGGGAAAAATGAGGGAGAGAAAGAGAAGAGAGAAAATTCAAAAAGAGTGAAACCAAAAGGAAAGGGCTCGGGGCAAAAGGAGAGTTGTGAGAAGAGTGGAGAGAATAAAGTCAGTTTGCTAGCAAAAGCCAAGGATGTGAGGACTGCATATTTTTCTAGTATGCCAATGGCTTTGCTAATTTGTAAGGGAGCTTACACCAATGTTTCTAACCTTGACCCATCCATTCCTAGTTGTGCTTTGCCCTTATTGCAGGAGTTTGAGGATGTCTTCCCTGAAGAAATACCTAATGGGCTACCACCCATTAGAGGCATAGAGCACCAAATAGATTTTGTGCCTGGAGTTGTAATCCCAAATAGGCTAGCCTATAAAACCAATTTGGAAGAGGCTAAGGAACTTTAAAGACAAGTGGAGGAGCTTCTAGCAAAAGGCCATGTTAGGAAGAGCATGAGCCCATGTGCCGCACTCTATTCTTTTAGTGCCTAAGAAAGATGGGACCATGCGCATGTGTGTGGATTGTAGAGCAATCAAGAAAATCATCAGAAAGTATAGACATCCCATACCTAGACTTGATGATGTGCTTGATGAGTTGCATGGTGCATGCATATTTTCTAGAATTGACTTAAAGAGTGGTTATCACCAAATTCGCATGAAATTAGGAGATGAATGGAAATCGCTTTAAGACTCAATATGGACTATATGAATGGTTAGTCATGCCATTTAGCTTAACCAATGCACCTAGTACATTTATGAGGCTTATGAACCATGTGTTGTGTACTTTACTAGGAAAATTTCTTGTAGTGTATTTTGATGATATCCTAGTATATAGCCAAAATATGCATGATCATTCATGCACTTGAGACAAGTCTTTGAGGTATTGAGAAAAGAGCACTTGTATGCCAATCTTAAGAAATGCACTTTCAGATGGACAAAGTTATTTTCTTAGGATTTGTGGTGAGTGGCAAGGGAATTGAGGTTGATGAGGACAAGGTAAGAGCCATTAGAGAGTGGCCTACACCTAAGTCCGTGAGTGATGTGAGGAGCTTCCATGGGTTGGCTAGTTTTTATAGGAGATTTGTAAAGGACTTTAGTACCATAGTCGCACCCTTGAATGAAGTTGTAAAAAAGAATGTGGGATTCAAGTGGGGGGAAGAACAAGAGCATTCATTTAATTCACTTAAGGAGAAATTGTGTTCTGCACCTTTACTCGCTTTACCTGATTTTTCTAAAACTTTTGAGATTGAATGTGATGCCTCTGGAGTGGGTATTGGAGCTGTTTTGAAGCAAGAAATGAGACTAATTGCCTACTTCAGTGAGAAGCTAAGTGGGACTACATTGAACTACTCCACTTATGACAAAGAGATGTATGCTCTGGTGCGTGCACTTGAGACTTGGCAACACTACTTGTGGCCGAAGGAGTTTGTCATTCATAGTGACCATGAGTCACTCAAGTACTTAAGGGGCAGAACAAGCTCAACAAGCGCCATGCCAAGTGGAGTGAATTCATTGAAGGTTTCCCATATGTGATTCAATACAAGCAAGGCAAAGAGAATGTGGTGGCTGATGCACTTTCAAGGAGGTACACTTTACTTTCCATGCTTGACGCTAGACTTTTAGGCTTCGAACATGTGAAAGAAATGTATGCTAATGATGATGACTTGGGAAAGTGTTTGCCTTTTGTGAACATGCTGCATATGATAAATTCTATAGGCATAATGCTTTCTTGTTTAGGGAAAATAAATTATATGTGCCTAAATGATCAATTAGAGAGTTGCTTGTTAAAGAATCACATGCTGGTGGTCTAATGGGACATTTTGGGGTTGCAAAGACCTTAGAAATTTTGAAGGAACATTTTTATTGGCCACACATGAAGAGGGATGTAGAGAGAGTGTGTGCTAGATGTGTGACTTGCATGAAGGCAAAGTCCAAAGTAAGGCCGCATGGTCTATACATGCCATTGAGTGTTCCTAGTGAACCTTGGGTAGATTTATCCATGGATTTCATTTTGGGTTTACTTAGGACAAAGAAAGGACATGATAGTATTTTGGTTGTTGTTGATCATTTTTCCAAGATGGCTCATTTCATACCATGTCACAAGACTGACGATGCATCTTACATTCCTTCTTTGTTCTTTAGGGAGATAGTTAGATTGCATGGCATTTCTAGAACAATTGTTAGTGATAGGGATGTGAAATTTTTAAGCCATTTTTGGAAAGTCTTGTGGGGAAAATTAGGAACCAAACTTTGTTTCTCTACCACTTGCCATCCACAAACGGATGGGCAAACAGAAGTTGTCAATAGGACCATGGGCACTCTCCGATGTGCAATGATTAAACAAAACTTGAAAGCTTGGGAGGAGTGCATACCATTCATAGAATTTGCATACAACAGGTCTATGCATTCATCTACTGGTTATTCACCCTTTGAACTTGTATATGGTTTTAACCCACTAACTCCTTTATATTTATTGCCTTTGCCTACTAATGAGCTTGCTAGTTTAGATGGCAAAAGGAAAGCGGAAATGGTGAAACAAATGCATCGAAAAGCAAAGCAACAAATGGAGAAAGTGAATGAGAGGAGGGTAGCCCAAGCTAACAAAGGTAGAAAGAAGATGGTGTTCCAACCTGGTGATCTTGTATGGGTTCACTTGAGGACGGAGAGGTTTCCTACACAAAGGAAATCAAAACTTTTGCCTAGGAGTGATGGACCTTTTGAAGTGCTAGAGAGAGTTAATGATAATGCATACAAGATAAACCTTCTAGGTGAGTATGGTGTAAGTGCTACATTTAATGTGACTGATCTTGCTCCTTACTATGCAGATGATGACAATTCGAGGACTAATTCTTTCGAAGAGGGAGAGGATGATGAGGAACTGGTTGCACCAATTCCACACCAAGGGCCAATAACTAGAGCAATGGCTAAGAAGCTTCAAGGCTTGGTGCATAAGCACATCACCAAGTCCAACCTCTTGCAAGTATTTGGTTTGGACTTGGAAGAGGGAAGCCAACCTTACTGTACATTCCATTTCATATTTGAGGAGCCAAGTGGCATCCGTCCAAGGTGGCATACATGTGGCACCCACGTCAGCAAGTCCATCCTAGTTGGCATCCAATGTGGTGCCCAGGTGGAGTGCCTAGGTGGCAGCACAATTGGCAGCCCATCTCCACCAACCTTTTAAAGATGCTTTTGTCCATTTTGCAAAGATTGGAAGCCATAACTTTGTCCAAGAGCTCCAGCCATGCTTCAACTATTTATAGGAAAAGCAAAGTTACTACTTTTAGCTTCAAGACAAAACATCTCTTTTCATATTGTCTCTCATTTGTAGCCTGCCAAATCTGACCTTCCTATTAATGTTTGAACTTTGTATATATTTTTAGGAGAGATTGGTGTATTAACCAAGACTTGCACATGTCCCATGATTGTTGAAATGTCTTGGCAAAATACACCAACCCATATTTCTGCCTTCTTTTATTTCATTTTGGAGATAAAATTCATATGGTAATTTTTTGAGCAAAATTGCTAGAGCTTTACTTCAAAGTTCTTCTTAGAACTCTCTCTATTTTTCTTAGCAAATTCTTGCCTTGATTTGTTAAGTTTTATTATATGTTCAAGGTTGTTCATCAAAGATAGGTGAATTGGTCTTGTTCTTAGCTGTCTTTCTTGGGAATTATATTTTCAGTTCTCCATCTTCAAGGTGAAGGGTTGAATGTTCAAGTGAATTTCTTGGCTTGTTTTGAAGACGGTTCTTTGGTATTTCTTCTTAGTGGAATTAGCAACTAGGGTAGAAACCGTATCATGAATGCAGAATTGTAGTTTGGGAGATGGAAAAATTTTGTTGGA
This sequence comes from Hevea brasiliensis, assembly GCF_030052815.1. Taxonomy (NCBI): domain Eukaryota; kingdom Viridiplantae; phylum Streptophyta; class Magnoliopsida; order Malpighiales; family Euphorbiaceae; genus Hevea; species Hevea brasiliensis. The sequence goes on along the minus strand of NC_079506.1, from coordinate 51,004,748 downwards.
AGTGTAATTTTCTTGGCAAGTTGTGTATTTGTTGAAATCAGTGTGTGTTTTGAGCCATAACCTAATTTGTGTGGCTCCAATTGGTGTGAAGTCAATTGAAGGTAAAACTAGACCTAAAATGTACCATTTTCTATGAAGAAACCATGTCCAGATTCTGCATAAAAAGTAACCTAAAATCTGACCTAATTTGGATTGACAAATTGTGAACCCTGAATTTTGACTAAATGAACAGTGTTCATTTATTTTGTCATATCTCACTGTAGAGAGGTCCAAATAACCTGAAATTTATACCATTGGGAAGCTTACACATAGGGCTACAACTTTTATGAAGATCACAAAGCCCAGAAATGCCATTAACCAAGTCAAATTGCTTGCCCAATTTAGGTTACCAAAACTGTCCAGTACCAAAACTGTCCAGATTTTGCTATACATATACAACCTATCCAGCTTTGATAAAAAGACCATATCTTGGTCTATAGAACTCCAAATGACATAAAATCAGTGCCAAAATTTCAATAAGACATAGACCTACAAAATTGTTATTTGGACCAAAACTCAGAAACCAAAAGAAATAGGTCAATTACCTTGATCAATTTAATGCATAGAATCTGGAAATTTCATAGGTGACTATTGACTCCAGCATAGTCTTTTAATGATATCTCTTACTAGAAAACTTCAATTGAGATGTACCATATAGTTCTGGAAAGCTAAGAAACAGAATTGAAATGTTTTTTTAGACACCTTCTATAAATTATGAATGTAAGAAGCTTAAATTATAGGTCAAAGCTGCTGACCTAGTTGAGAATCATGTGAGTATAGGACAATTTGAGTCCAGTCCAATAATTTGACCATAAGTAATTCTACAAGACATGAAAGTCAATATTTATGTTTAACTAGTAAGGCAAATAGTAACTACCAAAACCTAAATTGCTAATGGTACCCCACCTAAATAAATTAATGTATACTTAAATTATGTACATAGGTAGATGGAATTTGTATTCTCATCACAAATAGAACTTAGGAGACATTAGTTCTCATCATTAGAGAAAGGAAAATACTTTTAGTACAATGGTTCTTCAGAACTACTGGTGTGTATTGTGATCATTATGATGATATAATGAATGCATAAATTATGAGGAATGCAATAATTATATATATTTGTGATTTAGGAATCTATGTTCCCACTAGGAACAAAATCAATTATTATAAATTGTAATTGAACTTATAATTAAATAATGATATTTTAATACATATTAATGTTTAATGGTACTTATGTGCCCACGTATTGCCTAGACAAGTGTGTCAGATTAGATAGATTAGCATGCCAATAGGATATTGTTTGAGCAGTACTACGTAAGGCTTTATACATGTATTTATGGCTTTATGCCCACATTGATAGCTTGTATGCCCGATTATCTATTTATCTATTATCATGGCTTTTTACCCATACTAATTGCATAAGTGGTTGACGTTCTGAGATTACACATCCCATGGTATGATGGCCCGAGACATCACATGTCCAAAGGCCTAGGACCCACTTATCCAGTTTAATCAGCCTATCATAGGTTACTTGGGTAGAAAAATTTATTGAAATAAGTTAAGAATATTAGCAATTAAAATTATTAGAAATTAAATAAATGAGTAAGAAGACCTGAAATAAATTAGATTAGCTCTAAGAATTTGATTATTAAAAGGACTCAAATGAACTAGATTAGTTATAAAAATGTTAAGTATTATGAAATGTTCTAAGACAACCTAGAAAGTATTGAGGAAGTGATAAAAAGATTAGCAGAATAATTATAACTTAAATAAATATTTCAAATGTGACTTACATAATAATATAAGTATAGACTTAATATTTAGATTATTTTTGATATTATACATCATTACTGTAAACTTATGAACTAAGCACCTCCAAGAAGAACATAGCAGATAAAGGATGGTTAGTATTAGAAATTTCAACCAAAATTAAATTAATTATAAATCTTAATTATCCGAATTATGTTTTATTCCTTCCTTTATTTGTATATTACTTCTTTGTTATATTATTGCACCACTAAGCAGCAATGCTTAGCGCGATGGATTTGTTTCCTCGCGTAGGTACTGAAGATAAAACCCAGTGAACATTTGACTGGGATTTTTCGAGTCCAGATCTGCAGAAGTGTCAGAAATATTCAAGGTTGTCACCTGCTCAGTAATGCATGTAGATAGGGCTTACATTAATCATATTATGTATTTTATGCATTATAATTATGTCTTATATTGTAATATAAATTAAGAAATTGTAATTAATTTATGTATCATGTACATTATGAACTTATGTAATTAGTTGATAAATTATGTAAATTAATGAAATTTAAGATTTTTGATATATGAGTTGAGCAACATGAAAATGTATGGAATTGAATGTGAGATGACATTTGAAATTGTTCGATCATGCTGAACATGAATGAAATTGATATGAGAATATTATGAATATATGAAATTGAGTTTTAAAACTTTGAGAATTGTGTTGAGATTGTTGAGATTGAGTTGTAAAAATATATGAGAATTGTTCTTTTACAGGTTAGAAAAACTGCATTTTTCTGATTTTTAGCCGGCATTCTGCCAAATTTTCGATAAAATTTTTTGGATTTCAAATTAAATAAAATTTTAATAAACAGCAAAAATGGCTTAAACCTTAATTAAAGATTTTTGAATAAATAAATCAAGAACTAAAGTGAGATAGGATAAGATAAGGTACTCTGGCACACTGTGTGGTATGCCTCGCTTGGCTACACTGTAGATGGGTGAGAGGTGTTACAAACAACACAGGACCTCAGGCCCACAAAACAATTGTAATGCCCATCTAGGGCCTACAAGAAACCTAATCTACGCTCAATCATCCAAACACCACCAGTCCCTAACTCCTCTGATACTAAAATAATTATTTTCGGTACTTCAAAAATTATAAAAATATTCCTGGAGGTCCTTTACATCATCATTATATTAATAAGACTCATTTTACTTATTTTTATTAAGCCAAGTATATTTTACATATTTAAGCAGCTAGCTTTATTAAAGCAAAAACTACACAACTTGAGTTAGGGACTACCTTTGCAAATTCTGCACCAAACACATCCAAAACATCTAAAAACACTAAAAATGACTATAAACTCGACCACATTTTGGGACAACTAGCCGAGCAGCCAGACCGACCCGAAAACTCTATCTCGAGTGCCCATGAGTTATCGCCGATCTGATCGTACCTGAACAAAACCCATAAATTGTTAATAATTATCATATAATTATATTTAATTTACAGGCATAAAAAAAAATTAAAAATATCACCAAGCAATCTAGACCGTCTGATGTTTGCCTTTTCTGAACGGTGTCCAATTGGAGCGGGGTTAGTCCCATCTCGAAAGTTTTGTTGCTCTGAGTACAACGTTGGTCTTGGATCATTAATCTGATGCTTGGATAGTCCATGATCCGATCATAAATCTCTGAATCTACCGATTTTCTCTCTCCTTACTAGCGCCAGAAATGGCCATTAAATCTGGCATTGTTGGATCCATCTGAAAGAGATCTTCACTAGGAGTCCATAGCCACTGGAATTACTCCGATCGGACATCGAGAATGCCGAATATAACTTGTCAAAGTTTACGACACATTTTCTCCCTCCTCTCTCTCTCTCTAAAACTACTAGCTGTCACTGCCATCCACCTTCTACATGTCGCCAGAGTTGCTGGAGCATCGCCAGTGGTGATGGGTTGTTCGCTGGAGCAAAACCGACAAGGAAGGGGAGTTTGACAAGAGAAGGAAAGGGAAATTTGTGGTTCATTTCTTTTTTTATTTTTTTCTAATTTGGATGCTTTCCAGATGCATGGAAACTTTCAATAAATTTTTTTTAATTTTATTTTATTATTTATTTTTTAAAGTATTATTTAAATAATTCTTTAATAAAATATCCTTAACTTTCCCCCCACGCATGTGCACACACACATATATAATAACAACTTTAATAAAATTCAATAATAACAATAAGACATTAATATTATAAAAATGTAACACCCTCCCTGTAGCAACTCCGTACATTCTACTGTTCCGATGATCAGTGTTGGTCCGGACAGCTAGAACGATCGGAAAAATATTTAAACTAAAGTGAGGGACCATAATTAACTCAAATATTAATAAGAAAAATTTAGTAAAAATTTTAGAAATAAAATACAACTAAGTCAAATGAGCCGGTGCCCAAGCGATGGGTAACCCAGAGGGAAGTTGCGGTTCTCCCAACTAGGAGCCCTAGACCCGGGGAAAAATTTAGAAAATAATTTTTGGGACTCCAGAGAAGGGTCATTGGGGTTATTATGGCATTAGAAGGCTAAGAAAATATTTATAAAAATTTTTCAATCGGTAGAGATAATTTTGACCCGTTAAGCCAAACGGAGGGCATTTTGGTCATTTCGCCTTCAGAGGCGATTTTTGGCCGACTTGTCCAGTTGAGTAAATAATTATTATGACATAAAATATGAATTAATATTGATAAAAAATTAATTTAAAGTTAGTAGAAAAGAAAAAAAAATCAATATAATGCAAATTATGACATCATTATGATGTCATTTACAAGTTCCCACCAATCACAATTAAACAATCATCTAATTAACTAATAAAAAGAGACAAATGAGACCAAAGAAATTAAAAAACACCATCTGCCTTCTTCCTCCCCAAACCAGCCGAATCCATGCCCTAGACCAAACCTCCATTAACACTTCAACAAGCTTCCCACTCCACTAAGTTTCACTATAAATCCTCCTACTCCTTTCACTAAAACTCATCCTTGCACCTTGAATAACCCTTAGGCAGCAGCAAAAATAAAGAGAAAAGGTGAAGAATTAGAGCTTTTGAAAAGCTCTTAAGTGAGGTTAGTGCTATATTTTCCCTCTCACTCTTTTTAATTTTGTTAGAACATCAATTTAAGTTAAGAAATTATAAAAATTTGAAGTAAATTATACATGTTAGAGTATCTTCAATTTTCGGCAGCCATGAACTTTTTTTGAGGTTGATGGCTTGAATGGAATTAAAATCCATGGATGTCCCTTGATGTGTATAAGTGAATTAAAAACCTTAATGGCATGTATATTGTAAGATTTGAGAACTTAGGAATTAGGGTTTTGAGGGAAATTTGAGTTTCACTTTTGTAATGGTGAATGAAAATTTTAAGGGTCAATTAGTGACCATTTGAGGTAAGTTGACCATAATTTGGAGTGAAGTATAGTGTTACAAACTGATTTGGTAGGGTGCCTAGTGAGAGCAGCAGGTGAGGCTGTGAGTCCAGCCTGTTTGGACTGCCATAACTCTGGTTGTGTAGGTTCAATTGGTTTTTGGCCAATTGGATATGAAACTAGACACATAATGGCACAATTTTGGTGAAGAAACCATGCCCAAAAGACCAAAGCAAGTGGACCAAAAACTGGTCCCAATCTGGATGTCCTGCAACCAGATTCTGCAGAATGACCAAATGAACAGTAATTGTACATTTGGCCATAACTCATTGTAGAATGGCCCAATTGACCTGAAATTTTTACAGAAACAAGTTAAGATATAGAAAAACAACTTTTATGAAGAAACCTACCCCAAATTATGACCAGAACCTATCCAACAAGGCAGTTGCAGTCACTGCTCACTGACCGTAGATATGGTCAGTTCTGCAATTTTTCAATCCGGCCAGCTGTGGTTTTGGACCATAACTGAGATACAAAACTCCAAATGGAGTGATTCAAAAAAAGAAATTCAACTAGACAAAATAAGGAACAACTTTCATGTTTATCATTTTCTCAAATTCTCACTGCAACAGCAACTAATGGAACAGTAAATTTTAGGTATGAAAACTGAAAAATTCTGCTCCCTTAGTTTAAGCTTAGAAATGGTATTGGTGATTAATGCCAACAAGTTTTGAATGCAAAATGTGGCATGTTGGGAGTGTCAAAACCAATGTAACTATTTTCTATGCAAAAGTCAACATTTTTGTTGACTAATGAAGTGAATAGTAACATCAAAACGTGAAATTCAAAAATTGAAGAATTCTAAAGTATCAAATGCCCTAGTATACCTAACAAGATTGGTTTGGATAGTTTGGCATGCCAATAGGGTTCAGTTAGCAGTACTGCACATGGCATTCTGCCATTCTGTGATTTTATGGCTTTTAGCCATTTTGACATTATGTTGAGACTTAGCCTCATGCCTCATATTATTTACAGCTTGTTAGCTGTTCTTGTAACACCCTCCCGATAGCAACTCAGACATTCTCATTCTGTGACTGTCGGTCCCATACCTAGAACGTCCGGAAAATATTTAAACTAAAGTGAAGAACCATAATTAACTCAAATATTAATAAGAAAAATTTAGAAAAATTTTAGAAATAAAATACAACCAAGTTAAATGAGCCTGCCCAAGCGATGGGTAACCTGAGAGGGAAGTTGCGTTTCGCAACTAGGAGCCCTAGACTGGGAAAATTCATAAAATAATTTTTGGAACTCCAGAGAAGGGTTATTGAGGTTCCCATGGCATTAGAATGCCAAGAACATATTTAGAAAAATTTTTCAATCGGTACAGACAATTTTGACCCGTTAAGCCAAACGGAGGGCATTTTGGTCATTTCGCCTTCAGAGGCGATTTTTGGCCGACTTGTCCAGTTAAGTAAATAATTGTTATGATCTAAAATATGAATAAATATTACTAAAAATTAAATTAAAAATGAATAGAAAATAAAAAAAAAAAAAGAAAATGACTTAAATCCTTAATTATGACATCACTATGATGTCATTTAAATGCCCTCCACTAATCACCATTCAACAACACAACAAAAATTATTTAAAAAGGGAAAAATGACAAATTAAGAAACCATTTTCTGGTTTCTTCTTCTTCCAAAGCCGTGACCCTCTCTTCCACTCCCTCCATGAAAATTTTCTTTCATTACTTCCATTTCCCATGAATTTCCACTACTAAACCCTAGACACCTTTCATTAAAGCTTGTCCATAGCTCTTGGGAAAGTGTTTGGCAGCCTAGAAAAGGAAAGAAAGTGAAGTTTAAGTTTGGAAAATTCTGCCCTACAAGAGGTTAGTGCCTATTTACACTTATACCTCTTTTATTCCATGTTAAAGACTTAATATAAGTAAGAATTTGTGAATCAAATGAATGAAATTTATGTGTATATACCCCATGGAATTCGGCAGCCCTAAGGAAGGAACAAGATGGAGTGTTTTTGATGGACTTGGAGTGAACTAGAAATCATGTTTAAAGTATATAAACATAAGGATAATGAATTAGTTAGTTAACTAAGGCAATTTGTGTAAACCTTGAATATGAGCTAGGGTTTGGGAGTGAAACTTGGACTTTGCTTATGAAATTGTTAAAGAACATTCTAATGGTCAATTAGTGACCATTTAAGGTAAGTTAACCATAATTTGGAGTGAACTATTGCATAGCAAACTAAATGGGTATGTCGCCTAGTGATCAGTAGTAGGGTGGCTGTGATTCCAGCCCACTTATACAGCCATAACTTTGGCTGTGTAGGTTCAATTGGTGTTTGGCTAATTGGACATGAAACTAGACATATAATGGCACAATTTTTCTGAAGAAACCATGCCCAAAAGACCAAAGCAAGTAGACCAAAGATTGGCCCCAATTCGGATACCCTGCAATCAAATTCTGCAGAATGACCAAATGAATAGTAACTATTCATTTGGCCATAACTCACTGTAGAATGGTCCAATTGACCTGAAATTTTTACAGCAACAAGATAAGATATAGACAAACAACTTTCATGAAGAAACCTACCCCAAATTATGATCAGAACATATCCAACAAGGCAGTGGCAGTCACTGTTCATCGTGACCGTAGATATGGTCAATTCTGCAGCTTTGCAATCCGGCCACCGTGGTTTTTGGACCATATCTGAGCTAAAAACTCCAAATGGAGTGATTCAAAAATGAAATTCAACTAGACAAAATAAAGAACAACTTTCATGTTTACCATTTCTCAAATTTCCATCAGAACAGCCACTAATGGAATAGTAAAGTTGGGGTACAAAAATTGAAAATTCTGCCCCCTTAGTGCTAAGCTTAGAAATGGTATTGGTGATTAATTCCAACAAGTTTTAAATGCAAAATGTGGTACATTGGGAGTGTTAAAACCAATGCACCTATTTTCTATCCAAAAGTCAACATTTTTGTTGACTAATGCAGTGAATAGTGACACCAAAACTTGAAATTCAAAAATTGAAGAATTCAAAAGTATCAAATGCCCTAGTATACCTAACAAGATTGGTTTGGATAGTTTGGCATGCCAATACTTCACATGGCATTATGCCATTCTGTGATTTTATGGCTTTTAGCCATTCTGACCTTGTGTTGAGATTTGGCCTTGTGCCTGATGTTATTACAGCTTATTAGCCGCTCACATCGCGAGATGCATATGTGACCGATGGTGTGACGGCGAGGTACTAGATACCTAGTGCCGCTTTACTGCTTATCCACCCAATTACCATTCAAGATAGGTTAGTTGGGCAACCAAAAGAATGAAAGTGGACAAAGTTAACGAAATAAATGAATATGACAAACACAAACAAATAAGACATATACATTCAATACATATTTATTTTCTGCTATTTCCTGTTATTTTATTATTGCACCACTAAGCATTATTGCTTAGCGCGTTGCTCTGATCGAGAGCCCAGTAGACCGCAAACTGGGTGAGACCGTCTTGCAGCTCTGCATAGTATCCGTGTCACCTCACCATCCACAGTGCATTGGTAGGACACTAGGTTTCATTTTGATATTTTGTAACTAACTTTTATTTTCTCATATGTAATTGAACTTATGAATTGTATTTTGATGTTCATGTAAATAATGAAAATTGTGTTTGTGAATGGAAAATTGAATATCTATCTGTGACTTGTACATGACTATTACATGAGCTGAATGATTGAGAAACGAAATTGAAAAATATTGAGATTTTGATATTGGAGTTTGAGATGATTGAATATGAATATTGGAAGTGTTTTTCACAGGTTCCGAAGAACTGTTTTCTCCATTTTTAGCTGGTACTCTGCCGGATTTTCTATAAAAATTTTCAGAACCTCAAATAAATTATAATTTCGATAAATGGCTCATATATATTATATTTCACAAGTTATATTCAAAACCATGATAAAAATTAATTAAGGTATAACAGAGTGTGCCGGTACACCGTGTGACATTGCTTACTCGGGTATACTGTACACGGGTAAGGGGTGTCACATTTAGTGGTATCGAGCCCTGTTTAGGCGCTTCGGGCCTAGATTGAGTCCATACCATGCATTGCATTTGTAAGAGTCGAGGTGACACTAATGCAGATCTGCTTGTCTTTCTTATTTTGAATAGGATATGGACCCTACATCTCGTGAGGGCGCTTGAGGAGGAAGTGGAGAGTCATGCTCCACCGCAGCACCGAGACTGGGTATGGGAGAACTCGCTCCGCTTGCTCAAGCAGAGCCCGCCACCTCCACAGCCATGTTTCAAAGAAATGGCAGAATTCTTCAAACAAATGGCTGGAGTAATGCCACCACCACCAGCACCTCCCCAACCAAAATCACACCTGGAAAATTTGAGAAAGTTTGGAGCAGTGGACTTTTTTGGCAAGAGAAAAGATGATTCTATTGCAGCCGAAAATTGGTTGAACATAACAGGCAGAGTTTTAAAACAACTCCACTGCACCCCAGAGCAAAACTTGGAAGCTGTCATATCTCTGTTACAAGATGATGCATATGAATGATGGGATACTGTGTCCAGTGAAGTACAGTCAGAAATAATAACTTGGGACTTCTTTCTCTCTGAATTTAAGAAAAAATATGTGGGTAGTGTATACCTGGAAGAGAGAAGAAGAGAGTTCATTAACCTGAGGCAGAGGCAGCTGTCAGTGGCCGAGTGTGAGAAGGAATTCGTCAGATTGAGCCGCTATGGAAGGGAGATAGTCCCTAATGAGGCCAAAAGGTGTAAGAGATTTGAAGAGGGACTAAATGACAACATAAAGATCATGATCACAGCCTTGGGAATTACCGACTTCACTAAGTTAGTGGAAGCTGCAATAAAGGTTGAAAAAGTAAGAATCAATGAGCAGACTAAAAGGGAAAGACAGCAGAAGAGGGGCCCAGGTCAGTTTAGTTCATCTCCTGCATTTGGGAAGAAGTTCAAGGGTCCACCTGCACAGAGTTCAGGTTAACCACAAGGTCAGGGTCACCTCAGGCCCAGCCACGCTTACCCCTAGGAAAGGTCACCCACACCATCAAGGCGCCTCCAAGGATGGGGTTCAGGACCAGCCCAAGATCTTCTCGCATGTCCACACCGCTTGAAATGGCATAAGGGAGAGTGTTGGAGAGTGACTGGTGCTCGCTAAGGTGTGGGTCGACAGAGCATCACCGAGGAACCGCCCACGCAGAACTACTACACCGCTCCAACACAAGCGCATGCACTGCTCCTGCACCACAAAGGGGTAGGAAATCTGGCAAATCTGACGCAGTGGGACCATCACAGAGGCCTGCATCTGAGCCAACAGAGAGGCCTGATAATAGACCACCTGCCAGAGCCTATGCCATTAGAGCTCAGGAGGAGCAAGATGCTCCGGATGTCATCAGGGGTACGTTCTCCCTCTACAATACACCTGTGCATGCATTGGTGGATCCAGGATCCACTCATTCATACATCTGCATCAACTTACCTGTAGAAAGGGGGATACTAGTAGGGGAGAGTGACCAAGACATTCTGGTCACTAATCCATTGGGCCATAGTGTAGTGGTGAACAAAGTGTACAAGGGTTGCCCGTTAAGGATTCAGGGGTATGAATTCTTGGCAGAGCTAATTGAGTTGCCCTTCCATGAGTTTGATGTGATTTTGGGAATGGACTGGTTGTCACGTCATCAGGCAATAGTTGATTGCAAATTGAAGAGAATTTCTTTGAAAACCTCTGAAGGTAATGAGATCACTGTTGTGGGTGAAAGGACAGATTTCCTGTCCAATGTTATCTCAGCCACAGTTGCAAGAAGAATGATGAGAAAAGGCTGTGAAGCCTACCTAGCACATGTGGTGGATACTAGGCAGGCTAAGCCAAACCTGAGTGACATACCCACAGTAAAAGACTTCCCAGATGTGTTTACTGAAGAATTACCTGGTTTGCCACCAGAAAGAGAAGTTGAATTTGCTATTGAGACACTGCCGGGTACAGCACCCATTTCCATTGCTCCTTATAGGATGGCACCCACTGAATTGAGGGAGTTGAAAACTCAGTTGCAAGAGTTGCTTGATAAGGGGTTCATACGCCCCAGTGTGTCACCATGGGGAGCTCCAGTGCTGTTTGTAAAGAAGAAGGAAGGGACTTTGAGGCTTTGCATTGATTACCGGCAGTTGAATAAAGTGACTGTGAAGAATAAATATCCGTTGCCTAGAATTGATGATCTGTTTGATCAGTTGAAGGGAGCAGGAGTATTTTCTAAGATTGATCTCGCATCGTGGTATCATCGCTGAGGGTGAAGGATGTAGATGTGCCCAAGACTGCATTCAGGACTCGGTATGGACATTATGAGTTTCTGGTGATGCCCTTTGGCCTAACAAATGCAACAGCGGCATTTATGGACCTTATGAACCGTATCTTCCATCGATACCTAGATCGGTTCGTAGTAGTCTTTATTGATGATATTTTGGTGTATTCCAAGACCAGGGAAGAACATGATGAGCATTTGAGGATTGTTCTGCAAACCCTAAGAGAAAAGAAGCTGTATGCTAAGTTGTCCAAGTGTGACTTTTGGTTGAATAAGATTGCATTCCTTGGACACATAGTGTCAGCTGATGGGATTAGGGTGGATCCCAAGAAAATAGAAGCAGTGATGGAATGGAAGCCTCCCAGACATACACCAGAGGTCCGAAGCTTCGTGGGGCTAGCTGGTATTACAGAGATTTGTGAAGTGATTTTCCTTAATAGCTGCTCCAATGACCAAGTTTTTACTCAAGTATGTCGATTTGACCGAATAACAAATGTCGCACTGTTTGAGAAGTTGAAGGCTATGTTGACAGAGGCACCAGTGTTAACACAGCCAGTGTCAGTAAAGGACTTTGTAGTCTACAGTGATACCTCTCATAATGGGTTAGGGTGTGTATTGATGCAAGAGGGAAAGGAGGTCGCTTATGCTTCTAGACAGCTAAGGCCACATGAACAGAATTACCCTACCCATGATTTAGAGCTTGCAGCAATTATCTTCGCACTGAAGATATGGAGGCATTACTTGTATGGTGAAAAGTGCTACATTTACACAGACCACAAAAGTCTGAAATATTTGCCAACTCAGAAGGAGCTCAACCTTAGACAGAGGCAATTGATTGAGTTCCTGAAGGACTATGATTGTGTGATTGACTATCATCCTGGGAAAGCAAATGTTGTTGCTGATGCTTTGAGCAGAAAATCCATGACAGCCTTGAGATCATTGAATACCCGTCTATCTTTGGTTCGAGATGGAGCTATTTTGGCTGAGTTGCAAGTGAGGCCAAACCTGCTACAGCAGATTTTAAATGGGCAGAAGGTAGATGAGAAGCTAATGGCTATTATGAGAAAAATCTCAGAAGGAAAAGCAACTGACTATGAGGTGAAAGCAGATGGGTGTCTGTACTACAAAGGAAGAGTATGTGTACCAGAGGATGGGGAATTGAAGGCCAGTATTCTGAAAGAGGCACATACCCGTGTTTATGCTATGCACCGTGAAGTACAAAATGTATCATGATCTGAAGCTTCAGTATTGGTGGCCTGGTATGAAGAAGGACATAGTTGACTATGTGACTAAATGCTTGACATGTCAGCAAGTCAAGGCAGAACATCAAGTTCCATCAGGATTGCTACAGCCTATACGCATACCTGAATGGAAATGGGATCGGGTCACCATGGATTTTGTAAGTGGTCTACCTCTCACCCAGAAGAAACATGATGCAGTATGGGTGATAGTGGATAGATTGACAAAGTCAGCACACTTTCTGCCAGTTAGGACTGACTACTCACTTGAGAAGTTAGCAGAATTGTATATCAGTGAGATAGTTAGACTGCATGGAATTCCACTTTCCATCATATCTGATCGAGACCCAAGGTTTACATCGAGATTTTGGAAGAAGTTGCATGAGTCCTTGGGTACACAACTCCACTTCAGCACAGCATTCCATCCTCAGACGGATGGGCAATCCGAAAGAGTAATCCAGGTAAACAATTGAACCAATTGAATTAATATAATTATTGAACTAAAATGATAACCATAACATGAAAAATATGTCAGGTCCTTGAGGATATGCTGAGGAGTTGTGTCATTGAGTTTGAGGGAAGTTGGGATAAATACCTCCCACTAGCAGAATTTGCATACAATAATAGCTACCAAGCTAGTATCCAAATGGCCCCGTATGAAGCACTGTATGGGAGAAAATGTAGAACTCCAGTGTGCTGGACTGAATTGGGCGAAGACAATCTGTGGGGCTGCACTGTGAAACAGATCGAGGAGAAAGTGAAACTAATCAAAGCTAATTTGAAGGTTGCCTCGCATGCATGTAAATCTTATGTCGACCTGAAGAGAAAAGAAATAGAATCGGCGGGTGGCGACAAAGTATTCCTCAAGGAGTCACCGTGGAAGAAGGTATTGAGGTTTGGAAGGAAAGGTAAGTTAAGCCCTAGGTTCATTGGCCCATATGAAGTCATTGAACGTGTGGGTCCAAAGTGGCCTATAGGCTAGCTTTACCACCGTGAGTCGACAAAATCCACAATGTGTTCCACGTGTCCATGCTCAGAAGATACCGCTCAGATCCTTCACATGTCATCTCCATGGAAGAAATTGAAGTACAACCAGATTTGACATATGAAGAATAACCTCTACTGATCCTAGCTCTGAAGTAAAAGAATTGAGGAACAAGCGATTCCATCGTGAAAATGCTTTGGAGGCACCACAACACCGAGGAGGCAACTTGGGAAAATGAAGAGACGATGAGGCAACAGCCCTCAACTCGCTTAGGATCGTAAATTTCGAGGACGAAATTTAAATAAGAGGGGAAGAGTTGTAACACCCTCCGATAGCAACTCCGCACATTCTACTGCTCTGACTGATTGTCGGTCCCATACCTAGAACGTCCGGAAAAATATTTAAACTAAAGTGAAGAACCATAATTAACTCAAATATTAATAAGAAAAATTTAGAAAAAATTTTAGAAATAAAATACAACCAAGTTAAATGAGCCGGTGCCCAAGCGATGGGTAACCCAGAGGGAAGTTGCGGTTCTCGCAACTAGGAGCCCTAGACCCGGGGAAAAATTCATAAAATAATTTTTGGGACTCCAGAGAAGGGTCATTGAGGTCCCTATGGCATTAAAATGCCAAGAAAATATTTAGAAAAATTTTTCAATCGGTACAGACAATTTTGACCCGTTAAGCCAAATGGAGGGCATTTTGGTCATTTCGCCTTCAGAGGCGATTTTTGGCCGACTTGTCCAGTTAAGTAAATAATTATTATGATCTAAAATATGAATAAATATTGCTAAAAATTAAATTAAAAATGAATAGAAAAGAAAGAAAAAGAAAATGACTTAAATCCTTAATTATGACATCACTATGATGTCATTTAAATGCCCTCCACTAATCACCATTCAACAACACAACAAAAATTATTTAAAAAGGGAAAAATGACAAATTAAGAAACCATTTTCTGGTTTCTTCTTCTTCCAAAGCCGTGACCCTCTCTTCCACTCCCTCCATGAAAATTTTCTTTCATTACTTCCATTTCCCATGAATTTCCACTACTAAACCCTAGACACTTTTCATTAAAGCTTGTCCATACCTCTTGGGAAAGTATTTGGCAGCCTAGAAAAGGAAAGAAAGTGAAGTTTAAGTTTGGAAAATTCTGCCCTACAAGAGGTTAGTGCCTATTTACACTTATACCTCTTTTATTCCATGTTAAAGACTTAATATAAGTAAGAATTTGTGAATCAAATGAATGAAATTTATGTGTATATACCCCATGGAATTCGGCAGCCCTAAGGAAGGAACAAGATGGAGTGTTTTTGATGGACTTGGATTGAACTAGAAATCATGTTTAAAGTATATAAACATAAGGATAATGAATTAGTTAGTTAACTAAGGCAATTTGTGTAAACCTTGAATATGAGCTAGGGTTTGGGAGTGAAACTTGGACTTTGCTTATGAAATTGTTAAAGAATATTCTAATGGTCAATTAGTGACCATTTAAGGTAAGTTGACCATAATTTGGAGTGAACTATTGCATGGCAAACTGAAATGGGTATGCTGCCTAGTGAGTGAGCAGGGTGGCTGTGATTCCAGCCCACTTAAACAGCCATAACTTTGGCTGTGTAGGTTCAATTGGTGTTTGGCCAATTGGACATGAAACTAGACATATAATGGCACAATTTTGCTGAAGAAACCATGTCCAAAAGACCAAAGCAAGTAGACCAAAGATTGGCCCCAATCCGGATACCCTGCAATCAAATTCTGTAGAATGATCAAATTTGGCCATAACTCACTGTAGAATTGTCCAATTGACCTGAAATATTTACAGCAACAAGATAAGATATAGAAAAACAACTTTCATGAAGAAACCTACCCCAAATTATGACCAGAGCCTATCCAACAAGGCAGTGGCAGTTACTTTTCACCGCACTGTAGATGTGGTCAATTCTGCAGTTTTGCAATCCGGCCAGCTGTGGTTTTTGCACCATATCTGGAGCTAAAAAACTCCAAATGGAGTGATTCAAAAAAAGAAATTCAACTAGACAAAATAAGGAACAACTTTCATGTTTACCATTTCCTCAAATTTCCACTGTAACAGTCACTAATGGAACAGTAAAGTTGGGGTACAAAAAATGAAAATTCTGCCCCCTTAGTGCTAAGCTTAGAAATGGTATTGGTTATTAATTCCAACAAGTTTTAAATGCAAAATGTGGTACATTGGGAGTGTTAAAACCAATGCACCTATTTTCTATCCAAAAGTCAACATTTTTGTTGACTAATGAAGTGAATAGTGACACCAAAACTTGAAATTCAAAAATTGAAGAATTCAAAAGTATCAAATGCCCTAGTATACCTAACAAGATTGGTTTGGATAGTTTGGCATGCCAATAGGGTTCAGTTAGCAGTACTGCACATGGCATTATGCCATTCTGTGATTTCATGGCTTTTAGCCATTCTGACCTTGTGTTGAGATTTAGCCTTGTGCCTGATGTTATTACAGCTTATTAGTTGTTCTGTTGCACACCGGGAGATGCATATGTGACCGATGGTGTGACGGCCCGAGGTACTAGATACCCAAAGGCGCTTACCCGCTTATCCACCCATTGCTCAAGATAGGTTACTTGGGCAACCAAAAGAATGAAAGTGGACAAAGTTAACGAAATAAATGAATATGACAAACACAAACAAATAAGACATATACATTCAATACATATTTATTTTCTGCTATTTCCTATTATTTTATTATTGCACCACTAAGCATTATTGCTTAGCGCGTTGCTTTTGCCACGCGTAGGTTCTGGAGATACTGATCGAGAGCTCAGTAGACCGCAGACTGGGTGAGACCGTCTTGCAACTCTGCATAGTGTCTGTGTCACCTCACCATCCACAGTGCATTGGTAGGTCACTAGGTTTCATTTTGATATTTTGTAACTAACTTTTATTTTCTCATATGTAATTGAACTTATGAATTGTATTTTGATGTTCATGTAAATAATGAAAATTGTGTTTGTGAATGGGAAAGTGAATATCTATCTGTGACTTGTACATGACTATTACATGAGCTGAATGATTGAGAAACGAAATTGGAAAATATTGAGATTTTGATATTGGAGTTTTAGATGATTGAATATGAATATTGGAAGTGTTTTTCACAGGTTCCGAAGAACTGTTTTCTCCATTTTTAGCCAGACTCATCGGATTTTCTATAAAATTTTTCGGAACCTCAAATAAATTATAATTTCGATAAATGGCTCATATATATTATATTTCACAAGTTATATTCAAAACCATGATAAAAATTAATTAAGGTATAATAGAGTGTGCTGGTACACCGTGTGACATTGCTTACTCAGGTATACTGTACACGGGTAAGGGGTGTCACAGTTCTGTTGCACACCGGGAGATACATATGTGACCGATGGTGTGACGGCCCGAGGTACTTGATACCCAGTGCGGTTACCCGCTTATCCACCCATTGCTCAAGATAGGTTACTTGGGCAACCAAAAGAATGAAAATGGATAAAGTTAACGAAATAAATGATTATAACAAGTACAAAACAAGTAAAACATCGATACATTCAATGCATATTTATTTCTGTTATTTCCTTCTATTTTATTATTTGCACCACTAAGCATTATTGCTTAGCGCGTTGATTTTGCCACGCGTAGGTTCTGGAGATACTGATCGGGAGCCCAGTAGACCGCAGACTGGGTGAGACCCTCCTGTAGCTCTGCATAGTGTCCTTGTCACCTCACCATCCACAGTGCATTGGTAGGACACTAGGTTTCATTTTGGTATTTTGTAACTAACTTTTATTTTTTCATATGTAATTGAACTTATGTAATGTATTTTGATGTTCATGTAAATAATGAGAATTGTGTTTGTGAATAGAAAAGTGAATATCTATCTGTGACTTGTACATGATTATCACATGAGATGAATGATTGAGAAATGAAATTGAAAAATATTGAGATTTTGATATGGGAGTTTGAGACGATTGAATATGATTATAGGAAGTGTTTTTCACAGGTTCTGAAGAACTGTTTTCTCCATTTTTAGCCGGTACTCTGCCGGATTTTCCATAAAATTTTCGGAACCTTAAATAAATTAAAATTTCAACAAATGACTTAAATAGATTATATTTCACAAGTTATATTCAAAATTATGATGAAAATTAATTAAGATAAAATAGAGTGTTCCGGTACACCGTGTGACATAGCTTACTCGGACATACTGTAGACGGGTAAGGGGTGTCACATTTAGTGGTATTAGAGCACGGTTTAGGCGTTTCTGGGCCTAGATTGAGTCCATACCATGCATTGCATTTGTAAGAGTCGAGGTGACACTAATGCAGATCTGTTTGTCTTTCTTATTTTGAATAGGATATGGACCCTACATCTCGTGAGGGCGCTTGAGGAGGAAGTGGAGAGTCATGCTCCACCCGCAGCAATGAGACTGGGGTATGGGAGAACTCGCTCCGCTCAAGCAGAGCCTCGGCCTCCACAGCCATGTTCCAAAGAAATGGCCGAATTCTTCACAAATGGTCGGGTAATGCCAAAGACCACCACCACCACCTCCACAACCAAAATCACATCTAGAAAAATTGAGAAAGTTTGGAGCAGTGGACTTCTTTGGCAAGAGAGAAGATGATTCTGTTGCAGCCGAGAATTGATTGAATAGAACAGGCAGAGTTTTAAAACAACTCCACTGCACCCCAGAGCAAAATTTAGAGGCTGCTGTATCTCTATTGCAAGATGATGCATATGAATGGTGGGACACGGTATCCAGTGAAGTGCAGCCAGAAGTAATAACTTGGGACTTCTTCCTCTCCGAATTCAAGAAGAAATATGTGGGTAGTGTATACCTGGAAGAGAGAAGAAGAGAGTTCATTAACCTGAGGCAGAGACAGCTGACAGTGGCCGAGTATGAAAAGGAATTTGTCAGATTAAGCCGCTATGGAAGAGAGATAGTCCCTAATGAGGCCGAAAGGTGTAAGAGATTTGAAGAGGGATTAAATGACAACATAAAGATCATGATCACTGCCTTGGGAATCACAGACTTCACCAAGTTAGTGGAAGCTGCAATAAAGGTTGAAAAGGTTAGAATAAGTGAGCACTGTAAGAGAGAGATAGCGTAAGAGGGGCCCAGTCCGCCTAGTTCATCTCCCGCATTTGGGAAGAAGTTCAAGGGTCCACCGCACGCAGTTCAGTCACCACAAGGTCGTGGTCACCTCGGGGCCTGCACCACGCTTACCCCTAGGAGAGGTCAGTCCACACCATCAGTGGGCAGCTCTCCAGGGATGGGGTTCAGGGGACCAGCCCCAGCATCTTCTGCGTGTCCACATTATTTAAAATGGCATAAGGGAGAGTGTTGGAGAGTGACTGGTGCCTGCCTAAGATGTGGGTCAACAGAGCATCAGTTGAAGAACTGTCCACGCAGAACTACTAAATGCTTCCAACACAAGCGCATGCACTGCTCCGCACCACAAAGGGTAGGAAATCGCAAATGACGTAGTGGGACCATCACGAGGCTCGCATCGAGCCAAAGATAGAGGCTCGATAATGCACCACCTGCCAAAGCCTATGCCATTAGAGCTCAGGAGGAGCAAGATGCCCCGGACGTCATCAGGGGTACGTTCTCCCTCTACAATACATTTGTGCATGCATTAGTGGATCCAGGATCCACTCATTCATACATCTGTATCAACCTACCCGTAGAAAGGGGGATACTAGTAGGGGAGAGTGACCAAGACATTCTGGTCACTAATCCATTGGGCCACAGTGTAGTGGTGAACTAAGTATACAAGGGTTGCCCGTTAAGGATTCAGGGGTATGAATTCTTGGCAGACCTGATTGAGTTGCCCTTCCACGAGTTTGACGTGATTTTGGGAATGGACTGGTTGTCACGTCATCAGGCAATAGTTGATTGCAAATTGAAGAGAATCTCTTTGAAAATTCCTGGGGGTAATGAGATCACAGTTGTGGGGGAAAGGACAGATTTCTTATCCAATATTATCTCAGCCACAGTTGCAAGAAGAATGATGAGAAAAGGCTGTGAAGCCTACCTAGCACATGTGTTGGATACTAGGCAGGCTAAGCCAAACCTGAGTGATATACCCACAGTAAGAGACTTCCCAGAGGTATTTCCTGAAGAATTGCCCGGTTTACCACCAGAAAGGGAAGTTGAATTTGCTATTGAGACACTGCCGGGTACAGCACCCATTTCCATTGCTCCTTATAGGATGACACCCACGGAATTGAGGGAGTTGAAAATTCAGTTGCAAGAGTTACTTGATAAGGGGTTTATATGCCCCAGTGTGTCACCATGGGGAGCCCCAGTGCTGTTTGTAAAGAAAAAGGATGGGACTTTGAGGCTATGTATCGATTACCGGCAGTTGAATAAAGTGACTGTGAAGAACAAATATCCGTTGCCTAGAAATGATGATCTGTTTGATCAGTTGAAGGGAGCAGGAGTATTTTCTAAGATTGATCTCATATCAGGGTATCATCAGTTGAGGGTGAAGGATATAGATGTGCCAAAGACTGCATTCAGGACCCGGTATGGGCATTATGAGTTTCTGGTGATGCCCTTTGGCCTAACAAATGCACCAGCGGCATTCATGGACCTTATGAACCGTATCTTCCATTCACACTTAGATCGGTTCGTAGTGGTCTTTATTGATGATTTTTTGGTGTATTCCAAGACCAGGGAAGAACATGATGAGCATTTGAGGATTGTTCTGCAAACCCTGAGAGAAAAGAAGCTGTATGCTAAGTTGTCCAAGTGTGACTTCTGGTTGAATGAGATTGCTTTCCTTGGACACATAGTGTCAGCTGATGGGATTAGAGTGGATCCCAAGAAAATAGAAACAGTGATGGAATGGAAGCCTCCCAGGAATACAACTGAGATCAGAAGCTTCTTGGGGCTAGCTGGGTATTACAGAAGATTTGTGAAAGGATTTTCCCTAATAGCTGCTCCAATGACCAAGTTGTTACACAAGAATGTCAGATTTGACTAGAATGACAAGTGTCAGACCAGTTTCTAGAAGTTGAAGGCTATGTTGACAGAGGCACCAGTGTTAACACAGCCAGTGTCAGGAAAGGACTTTGTGGTCTACAGTGATGCCTCTCATAATGGGTTAAGGTGTGTATTGATGCAAGAGGAGAAGGTGGTTGCTTATGCTTCCAGGCAGCTAAGGCCACATGAACAAAATTACCCTACCCATGATCTAGAGCTTGCAGCAATTATCTTCGCACTGAAGATATGGAGGCATTACTTATATGGTGAAAAGTGCTACATTTACACGGACCACAAAAGCCTGAAATACTTGCCAACCCAGAGACGATGGATTGAGTTCCTAAAGGACTATGATTGTGTAATTGACTACCATCCTGGGAAGGAAAATGTAGTTGCTGATGCTTTGAGCAGAAAGTCCATCACAGCTTTGAGATCATTGAATGCCCGTCTATCTTTGGTTCGAGATGGAGCTATTTTGGCTGAGTTGCAAGTGAGGCCAAACTTGCTACAGCAGATTTTAGATGGGCAAAAGGCAGATGAAAAGTTAATGGCTATTATGAGAAAAATCTCAGAGGGAAACGCAACTGACTATGAGGTGAAAGCAGATGGGTGTCTGTACTACAAAGGAAGACTGTGTGTACCAGATGATGGGGAATTGAAGGCCAGTATTCTAAATGAGGCACACACCAGTGTATATGCTATGCACCCAGGAAGTACAAAGATGTATCATGATCTGAAGCTTCAGTATTGGTGGCCTAGTATGAAGAAGGACATAGCTGACTATGTGACTAAATGCTTGACATGTCAGCAAGTCAAGGCAGAACATCAAGTTCCATCAGGTTTGCTACAGTTTATACGCATACCAGAATGGAA
Organism: Hevea brasiliensis; assembly: GCF_030052815.1. NCBI lineage: Eukaryota > Viridiplantae > Streptophyta > Magnoliopsida > Malpighiales > Euphorbiaceae > Hevea > Hevea brasiliensis. The sequence continues at coordinate 50,983,083 of NC_079506.1, read as the reverse complement.
ATGGGATCGGGTCACCATGGATTTTGTAAGTGGTCTACCTCTCACCCAGAAGAAACATAATGCAGTATGGATGATAGTAGATAGATTGACGGTCAAGACACTTTCTCGCCGCTTAGACCGACTACTCACTGGAGAAGTTAGCAGAATTGTATATCACTGAGATAGTTAGACTGCATGGAATTCCACTTTCCATCATATCTGATCGAGACCCAAGGTTTACATCGAGATTTTGGAAGAAGTTGCATGAGTCCTTGGGTACACAACTCTACTTCAGCACAGCATTCCATCCTCAGACGAATGGGCAATCCGAAAGAGTAATCCAGGTCCTTGAGGATATGCTGAGGAGTTGTGTCATTGAGTTTGAGGGAAGTTGGGATAGATACCTCCCACTGGCAGAATTTGCATACAATAATAGCTACCAAGCTAGTATCCAAATGGCCCCGTATGAAGCAATCGTATGGGAGGAAATGTAGAACTCCAGGTGTCGGACTGAATTGGGCGAAGACAAACCGGTGGGGCAGATCCGTGAAACAGACTGAGAAGAAAGTAAAACTAATCAAGGCCAATCAAGGTTGCCTCGCATGCATGTAAATCTTATGCCGACCTGAAGAGAAAAGAAATAGAATATGCGGTTGGCGACAAAGTGTTCCTCAAGGTGTCACCGTGGAAGAAGGTATTGAGGTTTGAAAGAAAAGGTAAGTTATGCCCTAGGTTCATTGGCACATATGAAGTCATTGAACGTGTGGGTCCAGTGGCCTATAGGCTAGCTTTACCACCAGAGCTGGACAAGATCCACGTGTCCATGCTCAAAGATACCGCTCAAATCCTTCACATGTCATCTCCAGGGAAGAAATTGAAATACAGCCGGATCTGACATATGGAGAAGAACCTCTACGGATCCTGGCTCGGAAAGTGAAAGAGTTGAGAAATAAGCATATTCCACTAGTGAAAGTGCTTTGGAGGCACCACAACACCGAGGAGGCAACTTGGGAAAGTGAAGAAACGATGAGGCAACAGTTCCCTCAACTGTTTGCATCAGGTAAATTTCGAGGATGAAATTTAAATTAGAGGGGAAGAGTTGTAACACTCTCCCTATAGCAACTCCGTACATTCTACTGTTCCGGTGATCAGTGTTGGTCCGGACAGCTAGAACGATCGGAAAAATATTTAAACTAAGGTGAGGGACCATAATTAACTCAAATATTAATAAGAAAAATTTAGTAAAAATTTTAGAAATAAAATACAACTAAGTCAAATGAGCCGGTGCCCAAGCGATGGGTAACCCAGAGGGAAGTTGCGGTTCTCGCAACTAGGAGCCCTAAACCCGGGGAAAAATTTATAAAATAATTTTTGGGACTCCAGAGAAGGGTCATTGGGGTTATTATGGCATTAGAAGGCTAAGATAATATTTAGAAAAATTTTTCAATCGGTACAGACAATTTTGGCCCGTTAAGCCAAACGGAGGGCATTTTGGTCATTTCGCCTTCAGAGGCAACTTTTGGCCGACTTGTCCAGTTGAGTAAATAATTATTATGACATAAAATATGAATTAATGTTGATAAAAAATTAATTTAAAGTTAGTAGAAAAGAAAAAAAAATCAATATAATGCAAATTATGACATCATTATGATGTCATTTACAAGTTCCCACCAATCACAATTAAACAACCATCTAATTAACTAATAAAAAGAGACAAATGAGACCAACGAAATTAAAAAACACCATCTGCCTTCTTCCTCCCCAAACCAGCCGAATCCATGCCCTAGACCAAACCTCCATTAACACTTCAACAAGCTTCCCACTCCACTAAGTTTCACCATAAATCCTCCTACTCCTTTCACTAAAACTCATCCTTGCACCTTGAATAACCCTTAGGCAGCAAAAATAAAGAGAAAAGGTGATGAATTAGAGCTCTTGAAAAGCTCTTAAGTGAGGTTAGTGCTATATTTTCCCTCTCACTCTTTTTAATTTTGTTAGAACATCAATTTAAGTTAAGAAATTATAAAAATTTGAAGTAAATTATACATGTTAGAGTATCTTCAATTTTCGGCAGCCATGAACTTTTTTTGAGGTTGATGGCTTGAATGGAATTAAAATCCATGGATGTCCCTTGATGTGTATAAGTGAATTAAAAACCTTAACGGCATGTATATTGTAAGATTTGATAACTTAGGAATTAGGGTTTTGAGGGAAATTTGAGTTTCACTTTTGTAATGGTGAATGAACATTTTAAGGGTCAATTAGTGACCATTTGAGGTAAGTTGGCCATAATTTGGAGTGAAGTATAGTGTTACAAACTGATTTGATAGGCTACCTAGTGAGAGCAACAGGTGAGGCTGTGAGTCCAGCCTGTTTGGACTGCCATAACTCTGGCTGTGTAGGTTCAATTGGTGTTTGGCCAATTGGACATGAAACTAGACACATAATGGCACAATTTTGGTGAAGAAACCATGCCCAAAAGACCAAAGCAAGTGGACCAAAAACTTGTCCCAATCTGGATGTCCTGCAACCAGATTCTGCAGAATGATTGTTCATTTGGCCATAACTCATTGTAGAATGGCCCAATTGACCTGAAATTTTTACAGCAACAAGTTAAGATATAGAAAAACAACTTTCATGAAGAAACCTACCCTAAATTATGACCAGAACCTATCCAACAAGGCAGTTGCAATCACTGTTCACTGCACTGTAGATATGGTCAGTTCTGCAATTTTTCAATCCGGCCAGCTGTGGTTTTTGGACCATAACTGGAGCTACAAAACTCCAAATGGAGTGATTCAAAAAAAGAAATTCAACTAGACAAAATAAGGAACAACTTTCATGTTTATCATTTTCTCAAATTCTCATTGCAACAGCAACTAATGGAACAGTAAATTTTAGGTATGAAAACTGAAAAATTTTGCTCCCTTATTTTAAGCTTAGAAATGGTATTGGTGATTAATGCCAACAAGTTTTGAATGCAAAATGTGGTATGTTGGGAGTGTCAAAATCAATGTACTTATTTTCTATGCAAAAGTCAACATTTTTGTTGACTAATGAAGTGAATAATAACATCAAAACTTGAAATTCAAAAATTGAAGAATTCTAAACTATCAAATGCCATAGTATACCTAACAAGATTGGTTTGGATAGTTTGGCATGCCAATAGGGTTCAGTTAGCAGTACTGCACATGGCATTATGCCATTCTGTGATTTTATGGCTTTTAGCCATTTTGACATTATGTTGAGACTTGGCCTCGTGCCTCATATTATTTACAGCTTGTTAGCTGTTCTGTTGCACACCGGGAGATACATATGTGACCGATGGTGTGACGGCCCGAGGTACTTGATACCCAAGGTGCGGTTACCCGCTTATCCATCCAATATTCAGTATAGGTTACTTGGGCAACCAAAAGAATGAAAGTGGATAAAGTTAACGAAATAAATGATTATAACAAGTACAAAACAAGTAAAACATCGATACATTCAATGCATATTTATTTCTATTATTTCCTTCTATTTTATTATTTGCACCACTAAGCATTATTGCTTAGCGCGTTGCTTTTGCCACGCGTAGGTTCTGGAGATACTGATCGAGAGCCCAGTAGACCGCAGACTGGGTGAGACCCTCCTGCAGCTCTGCATAGTGTCCGTGTCACCTCACCATCCACAATGTATTGGTAGGACACTAGATTTCATTTTGGTATTTTGTAACTAACTTTTATTTTCTCATATGTAATTGAACTTATGTAATGTATTTTGATGTTCATGTAAATAATGAGAATTGTGTTTGTGAATAGAAAAGTGAATATCTATCTGTGACTTGTACATGATTATCACATGAGATGAATGATTGAGAAATGAAATTGAAAAATATTGAGATTTTGATATGGGAGTTTGAGATGATTGAATATGATTATAGGAAGTGTTTTTCACAGGTTCTGAAGAACTGTTTTCTCTATTTTTAGCCGGTACTCTGCCGGATTTTCTATAAAATTTTCGGAACCTCAAATAAATTAAAATTTCAACAAATGACTTAAATAGATTATATTTCATAAGTTATATTCAAAATTATGATGAAAATTAATTAAGATAAAATAAAGTATTTCGGTACACCGTGTGACATAGCTTACTCGGACATACTGTAGACGGGTAAGGGTTGTCACAAAAAATTTCTTTTAAGTCTAATATACTCAAATTCAATAATCTAAAATAATTAATTTTTTTATACTTTAAAATAATAAGTGAGGCTTACCACTAATCATCATTAAAAATTTTGGTCAAGTTAGTTAATGACCTTAAAAATTATTGGTCGCTTTAAAATCTTAGCATAAAGCAAAAGATATAACTTAGATATACCTAATTTAACCAAAATTAAATTATGACCTAAATTAATTAAAATTAATTGAAACGTTTAGGTGTTAGGTTTGCATCGAAAGATCACAAATTTAAAATATTGGTTTAGGGTATACGTTTAACCAATTTAATAAAATAATGAGATACACAATTAAAAATAGTTTAATAAGCTAAAAGTTTACACAAAAGACGAGATTATGGCCCATTTTTTATATTGTCCATTAATTGAACATACCTTAAAATATGGGGAAAATGGACTCATGGGTCCATATTTTAATATTATTTAATGAACTCATTATTGTCGTTGATTATTTATATTTTTTTACAATTTAAAATTAAATTATAAATAATTGAATGTTTAAAATTATAATTAATGAGTCAATATTTTAAAGGGCCAAATTTTAAAAGGCCTTTTGGGCTAATTTAAATGTTGAAAAATTATTAAAATTTAATCTGATGAAAATTATTTCAAAATTAATTGGGCCCTAAATGGGGCTAATGACAGATAAAATATTGGCTAAATTAATATATTTTAGACTAACTTATCCATAATTTTTAAGTTCATATTTTAAATCTATTATAATATTAGACTAAGTGAGCTCATTCGTAATTTAAATTTAGGTTACTGCTCTGTTTCAACTTGAGTTTAATATTAAAATTTTCAATATACTAATTTATATGGATTATAATATTTTTATTGGTTATGGGCTTATTAATTTTTTTTTATTTAATTGAGTTAATAAAAAAAATCAAATGTTTAAAATTTTGTTAAGATTTTTTTTAAGTTAAAGGTAAGAGACAGTTAAGAATACATTTACATTTAAAATATTCTAAATTAAAAATTAAGATTTTGGGAGGATTTTGACTCAATTTTAAACACCGAGTTTAACATTAGACTGATGCAATATTACTATATTTTGTTTATTTTGTTTATTGATTAATAGGCACAACTTATTGATTATCTTAAAAATTAAATAAGTAATTTAACTGAAAAATAAATTGAGCCCATATGAGTTAAAACTTATTTTATTAGCCATATTAATATGACGAATACAAAGTTAAATTTTTTATTAAAGTAATACTCATTAACAACTAATTTTTCAATTATTAAAGTAGTAAATAAAATATTGTAACTCACAAACCACAATTTGTTATATTAAAAAAGAATTTAAAAAAAAAATATGGTCAACAACTACTAATCTCTTATAGTAAAAACTTGTAAGGTAGCCCTCAACTTTTTGGAAAAAAAAAAATTGTATTTTTAGATTGTGTAGTTAGGTGACTTTATATAGAATATATAGGTTGACTTTATACTAATTGACTATAATATAATATTTATTTGATTTGATTTGTTTTAATTTAATTCACAATTTGAGTCAATTTAACTTTTGCTTTTTTACAAATACAATTAATTTATTTTAATTTTGTTGTTCTTGATGGAGTGAAAAAAATAAAATAAGAATTAATAATAAAAAATTAAATTGCAAAATAAACTTATTGTGAGATGTAACGATATATTTTTAAATTATGATTTAATTAGCCATTAATGAGTGAGATTGAATTATAAATTAAAAAATTAAATAATTAATAAAAAAATTTAAAACATTACATTATTTTTGTATATTAAAAGTAAAAGAAAATATATAAATTAAAATTATTAATTCCTATCTAATACGTGATTTATTGGTGGTTATGGTGTCCAAGGCAATGCAAAATGGGAAGAGAAAAGATAGAAACAGAACTTTGAGGAGCATTTTTTTAGTAGGACTAATTGATTCCAATAGTGTTTCATTAAAATCCATGTGAGCTATTGGATATTTTGAGGTGGTGTTGCTACTTGATAAATTTTTTTTCTTCCTTTCAAACAATGACTTTTTGTAATACCCTCATATTGGGCAGTTCCGTACATTATACTATTCCCAGAATTAATGTATGTCGCATAGCTAGAATGTCCAAATTATACCTATACCACAGAGAGAAGTCATGAATAAAATTGATAAAGATCAAATGAGGTTGAATGAAAGAAGAGTAATGAAGCATAAATAGGTTAAATGAGCCTACGTCCCGGCAATGAGTGACCTACACGGGAAGCGACTATAAGTTCAGTTGCTACACTATATTCGTGTGAGACCCCATGGAGACCTTAATAAATGAATTATTTAGAAATTATTAGGAAATTGAAAATCAAAGAAATGAAAAGGGAAGAAGTAAAATTAAGTGAATCATAACCTAAGGACTCATCGGATATTATGAAAAAGATGGACTATAACCCGATTAGAGACATTTTGGTCAATTCACTTTAAGAGTTGACTTTTGACCTAAATGTCCAATTAACATGAGTAAGACTAAAATACTAGAATGAAATTAAAATATGAAAATGCATATGGAAAAATTTATGGGGACACATAAGGAATTAAATAAATTGTATAAAAATAATAACAATTAAAATTAAAATTAAATTATTTTTTTATGGATAATCATCCATCCATATAAGAAGACAAAAGGAGAATTAAAAATCAAAAACATCATCATCATCTCCTTTAGCTTACCGGCTCCCTCTCCATTCTCTCTTCCTCTATTGTTAAGCCATCCAAGCTCCAAAATCCTTGAATTCCCTCCATAAATTCCATAGCCACTAGAACAAAAGCTTGATATTTGATTATAAAAAGAAGATTGAAAGCAAGAGATTAAAGGAAAATTGAAGATTGTGAAGTTGGGAAATTTGTCAAGTGAGGTAAGTTTTCTTCCAAGTTAAATTAGTTGTGTATTCCTTAAATTGAAGTTAAATTGTGTGGAATTTGTAAAGAAAATTGAAGAATCTTACATGAACCCTAAGTATGAAATTCAACCATCTTTAGTAGGGTTAGGGTTTTATGTGTTTTGACTTAATTAAGCATGAATTCTAGCTTAGATGAAAGGGTATACATGATTGGTGTGTTGAATTTGCATGAATTTGTTTGAATTGGGAAGATGTGGAATTAGGGTTTTGGAGAAATTAGGGTTTTGGTAATATGAAGTGCAATTGATGTTCTTAATGTTGAATTATGGTCATTTGGTGTGAATTGAATGAGAATTGAGGTTGGTTGGTGAAAGAAATCAATGGAATAGGAGTGTGGTCATTATGCTGGAATCTGGACAGCTTGTGTCCAGTGCACTTAAATGCTCATAACTTGAGCTACATGACTCTAATTAGTGTGAAACCAATTGAAAATGAAACATAAGACATAGGGATAAAATTTTCATGAAGACAGCCTGCCCAGAAAATGACCATAAGTTACCCTAATTAAGGCTTGAATTCAGATTTTGCAATTCTAAACTTTGAGAAAATGACCATATGAATAGTACTTAGTAATTTAGCATAACTCACTTTAGAAAACTCCAAATTATGTGATTCTTGAACTACTAGAAATCTGAGACATAGGAGAACAATTTTTATGAAGACCATGAAGTCAAATTATGACCCTAACTTGATCAAATTTCTAGACAAAATTAGTCCAACAAATCTGCTCTTATTATGGATTGAACCTGGAAAATGTGAAGGATTAGGCATCTGACCAGTTTTGGCAAAATTGCCATAACTCAAGCTACACAACAACAAATTAGGTGATTCCAAAGCCAAAATAACCATAAGACATAGAACTAAAAACTTCATGCTTAGACCTAAACCCAGTTCATAGGGAAAAGTAGGGGAAATGTTGGGGTAAGTCAAGAATGCCAAATTTGGAAATCCTGCACTTCAACAAAATTGCCCTATGACCTCTAAATGGTTTTCAGGCCATAACTTCCTCTAAAAAACTCCAATTTAGGTGATTCAAAATGATTTGGAAACCTAAGACAAAGACCTAAAATATTGTTTTAGGGACCTAATGTCAATTCTGAGCCTAAAGTGCTCAGATATTAAACATAAAATTTGGTGAAATTCTGGAAAATTGGAAAAGGATAGTGTTTAGTACCCTGGAGCAGTTCTTAGTAATTTGACCATAACTTGAGTTACAGAACTTCAAATTAAGTGATTCAAATTGGAAATTAAACCTAACACATAAAGGAACAATTTTCATGAAGATCACTTTAGCAAATAATGACTGAAATTAGGTTAAAATTGGGTTCTACAGTGAGGTTTCAAACCTATCCAGAACCTAAAATTCATTTAACTTCTATAGTTAACTTAGGGATTCATTAGGCATTTCTTTGATTAGTTATTGGTGATGATTGGGATGAGTATTGAAACAGTTCAATTGTGTATTTTCAGTAAAAAAGGAGCCTTCTAAGGAAGGGAAAAGTTGAGCTAAGTCAAGTATAAAAAGGTTTGTGCACAACTAGCTTTTCCTTTGTTTTTAAATTTGTATTGAGATTGAATGAATTAATTGTGCTTTTTCTTTACATTTGAGAACTTTAATTTGTTGAATGAATTTGTATGATTCAAATATGATTTTTCTTATGCATCTAATAATTATTTATATTGTTTTGAAGATTTTGAATTGTGAAATGATTTTATATTATGGAAAGGCGAATGTTGGCCCTTAATTTCAATGTAGCAAGGGGGTGGGCCAGTATTTGAATGTGTTTTGAAGTGTTTTAGCCAACTTGATGTGTTACCAATCATGTACATGAATTTGTAATAATTAAATATGTTTATTGATTTATAAATATTTTTTGTGAATGGAAATTACTTTGAATATATTTTGAAACCATAGTTGATATGGCAATGTGATTTGTGTTCCTCATTAGCTTGCCTAGTGAGACGTATTTGATGTGATCTCCTCCACTTGTGTGGTTGAGTTTCCCTCTCCGCTTGCCGCTGATGTTGATTCAAATGAGTACTTATATATGCTAGCTAGCCTTTGGTACCTCCCTTTAGCCTCAGTTATTGGGGAGAGTTTACTTTGTCGTGGTGTACAACACGACATTGATCAGAAATTTTGTGTCATGGGTCTAACTATGTGAATTGTTGGCAACATCCTTAAATTGTAATTTCTTGGTAAACATGGGATTAAAAAAAATATTTTTGTCAATGATTGCAAAATGTTATGATGATTTAGTATATAAAATGGGATTGAAACAAATGATTTGTAACGTTTGCAAAATTGTGATTTTGGTTTCATTACCTTATGAAAAAAAAATTGAATATTGCAAATCTCTTGTTATGATTTGATGAATTATGTTCTACCTTGAATTTTTAATTATTAGTTGTGCACCACTGAATTCATCGCTCAGCGATAGCTTTTGTATACTGTCGCAGGTAAAAGAAAATATAGAGCAGTTGAGTGAGACTACTTAAAGCTAAACTTAGTTTAATAGAATAGAATACAAAATTTTTTTAAACATTTAATTTGAATTTTATAACAAAATCAACCTTTATCTAATAATTTTAACATATTTAACAATTAAATTAAAATATCCTAAAATTCAAATTGGACAAAATTGAAAATAAATTATTGGTATTTTAAGTTGTCTGTTTACTGATAATTATTCAGATAAAAATAATTTGATGAGGTATTTTAATAATAAAAAATATATTATTTAAAATATAATTTTAAAAATGCGTCAAAAATATTATTTTAAAAAATTAACGGTTTATAAATATTAATTGAGCCCATACATTTGGCTAATTAATTTTCCATAATGTTGTCCCATTAATGTCGCATTTTAAAATTTTCCTTAACTTACAATTTTCTTAGTCCTATTTTATAAACCTATATGGGCCAATATTGGATAAATTAAACTTTAAATTTAAATATTACTTTTCAATATGAATAATTTCATTGATTAACGGTTTAAACAATTTTTTTGGGACATCTAGTTAAATAAAATAAAATTGCTTTATTGCCCCCATGTGTTAAAATATATTTTATGAGGCATAAAAATTTTTAATGATAAAACAATTAGAATTAGCTGTTTTATCCGTGAATGACTTATGGGCTAATAAATATTCTAATCTAAATACTCACAGTCCCATGTATCTAAAAACTAGCAGAATGCCATTGCATGGGTTAATATATAATTTTAAATTTTTAAGTATTATATAAAAAATAAAAAGTTATTATTAAATTAATTTTATTCAAATTTCTTTCTTATTTAATTTAATTTAATAAATTTTCACTTAGTGTGATAGTAATTTTTTAAATTAATTTATGGTATAGTTAATTAAAACACCTTATTGAATTCTTTTTATATATAAATTAATTATAATTTCTATGATTACTTTGCTTAAATATAATAATTACTTTATTCACAAAAATAATTAAACATTATAAAAATCAGTGGGTTTAGTAGTTTTTTTCTTTCTCTCTCTAAAATGTAAGTCTCTCTTTTCTCTCTGAACTCTCAGTTGTTGTTTCGACTTTCGAGGGGAGATCTAGCCTTTAGCCATAAATTCTCCTTCCTGTCTCTTTTTGTTTATGTTTTATAGAGTGAGAGCTTGTCTTTCTGATAAGTGAGTGCCACGACCCAACTCTATGGGCTGAATCGGTACTAGGACTTGGACTAACATAAAGCTCTCAAAATCCATAGTAAGTCTTATTGCTTTCGAACCCATGAATAAACTCAATTTCAAGGCCCAACATGCAAAACAAAATGAAATAAAGTATTATAAATTAATTTAAGCTAACACAACCCAACGACTATAAAAAATCCACTAGGGGAGCCAAACTCAACTCTGATACCCAGCGTGTAAAATCATTTACTATCATTAATTTTCATTAATTAATACAATATATTAATACACTAGTGTCACAACGGATTAAACAAATATATAAATAAATAAATGAATAAATAAATAATCACAATAAAAACTATTAACTAATAACACCACAACCAATGGAGAAAAATGCAGGTTATATCCACAAATAAACTTGCTTCTCCTGCAACCTGGATAGTGAAAGATTAAGTTAGCAATTTAAAATTTTTTCCATACCTATGGTTTCATACAACATGCAAATCACTTATGCTATTGTAAAACACATAATTTGGTCATAACAAATTGCGTTTCAATTGCTAACATGCCTAATTGCCATCAGGAAACTGAAATCCCAAAAATTAACAAGTTAAAGATTAGGAAAAATTACCCCTTAGGTGCAGAATCAAATTCTAACACCAATTCAGGGAGTGAAGACCACCAATTGTTGATACTCTAGCTTGTCCACACAAACAAGAAGACCAAAGCTCTCCTTTGATCTCAAAAAACCCCTCCTTATACTTCCTTTGCTTCGACCAACCCCTACACAAGCATGGAGTTTAGGGTTTCTTGGTTTTAATCTTATGGAAGTGTGAAGAAACACTTTCTCAAGCTTTAATTCAAGAGTAATAACTTCTAATTTCTCTTAAATCAAGCAAGAAAGGAAGAAGAAATTTTGGTTATGGAGAGAGAGTGAGTTTCGGCCAAGATGGAAAGAAGAAGAAGATTAGATTTCTTTTCTTTCTTATCCTTTTATTTATTTTAATTTCCTTAATTAAAATCAAGCTTACAAGTGTCCACACTTAATTCAACAATCAAATGTGTTTTCGAGTTTTAATTTGTCCACTTGTCAACTTAAGATAGTTAAAGGAATTAAAATTTCGATTAATTAGTATATGAAAAATACTAATTGATAAAGCACTTTCTCTCTCCTTTAACTAAGTCAAAATTAGTCAAATTAACTAAAATTAATTTCTTACCTTATGCTTAATTAATCAAGTTTATATTTAAACACTTTAAATATTAACTTGAATACTTCCATAAATAAATTTAGTTTCAAGTCATGCTAGGGACTTTGTAATCTAATTACAAACTAAATATATTAATTTTATTAATTAATTAAACCATTTAATCAATTTAATCAAATTAATTTTGCTTTGGTTATATTGTTTTTATGTGTGTGACTTACTAGGTTCATTACTAATTAGTAATGTGAATAATATTAACTCTTTAATATTATTGGAACCATTCCATACTTAAAATAAAATTTCCTTTTCATTTATAGTTCTCATAAATTATCATGATTGACATCTAGCATAATGTACCATTACTACCCAATTAGTTATGAATTATTCCCTAATTTATGAACCTTGATTATACATACCATGCACTAAAATCTCTCCGTTACAAAATCTCGATTCTAGCTAGAGTCTTGTTTATGTCAAACTCTTATTACTTGGAATCATATGTCCTCATTTTAATTCTAATTCTTGATTAATATGTAACACCCCTATGTTCGGTAGTGCGTTCTGCTGCTCCGGTGACCAGTGTTGTCCGGACAGCTAGGATGCCTAGAATTACACTTCGATATGAGTGAGAAGACATAAAATAATGAAATACAAGAAAAAAAATACAAGAAAAACAAAGGAAAAATAATAGCAAAGAAATGTGATCAAGTTAAGCGAGCCGGGAACCCTAACGATGGGTGACAGCACCGAGAAGTCACGGCGTGGACCGTTGACTGGCCCTGGACCGCGGGGAACCCTGAAAAATATTTTTAGGACTTAAAGAGACATCAATTGAAGTATAAATATCATTAGAAATATTAAAGAAAAATTAAATTATTAGTACAAGGAAAAGTGAGAAATCAAAAAACAGACAAAACCCGGTGTTACCGAAAAATCGGGAATGCAACCCGAACAGGGGCATTATAGTCATTTGATACACCGAATTGTCTTTTGACCTAAATGTACATTAAAAATAAATAATATTACACTTAGAAAATATAATGAAAAATTAAATTGGTGGTACCTAAAGTAAATAACAAAAATTAAGGGTTTAATGTGGAATAAGTGGGAATTTAACTTATAATATGATTTAAAATTTGTGAGTGGACCACTAGGGATTTAATTAAACACTAAATGGAAGCTGTAATTCCATTATCCAAGCTGAAACTCCATCTTCTCAAAGTGCTCTCAACCTAGCCGAATTGAAGAGAAAGAAAACCTCCATTGGCGTTTTCATTCAAGCTTCATCTAACCCCTCACTTCACTTCTAAACACTTAGGTTCCTTCATTAAAGATTGTCTACACATCATAAGGAAGAGCTTGATACCAAAATCAAGAAGTTTAATCAAGGTTTGGCAAGTTCCAACCATAAGGTAAGTTTGTATTTTGGAAGATTGCTTTGTTAAACTTTGTGTTCATGTTATGGGTGTTGGTTTTGTGAAGAAAATTTTCAAGTTTGAAGAGTTATTGAGATGTCCATTTTGGACAGCCATAGAGTTATGTATTTGATGAAATATTTGTGCATATATTTGATGAGAAATTATGTTGGTTATGGTGATTTAATGTCCTAGTAAATTATTCCATATGTATATGGTGAATTTTGCACTTGGGATGGAAATTGATGAATTGTATGATACTTTGGTATTGAGGAACATTTTCGGCAGCCTTGGAACTCTTGGATAAATGTATGTGTTCATGAAGGTATTGGCAGAATATTGACATTGAGGATTGATGGATATGTATATAGAGTGATTATGTAAAGTGTATGTAAGAATTTGTAATGTTAGGTGTATATGTGATTGTATTTAGACTTTGTAAATGTGAGTTTTAATTAGTGTATTAAGGATGTTTGTAATCTGCCCAAAGTGATGTTAATGTAAAGTGGAATATGGTTTTGGTAATGAACCAAAACAGAATTGGTAAGGGAAGTGGACATAGAGTAATGTAAGTGTGTAATTGAGGTATGTTTAAGCAAGGTAATTAAGGGCAGTATGCATTTTAGCCTATAACTTTAAATGTGTAACCTCAATTGGTATGAGACCAATTGGAGGTGAAACTAGGCACAAAATGCGCCAACTTTCATTGAGAAAGCATACCAAAATTCTGCTTGCAAGGTGACATGAAAAATGACCAATTCGGATTAAGTGCAATTGAAACCTAAAAACTGACCAATTAGGCAGCAGTTAGTGTTTAGGCCATAACTCGCTCAAAACAGGTCCAATTGACCTGAAATTTTAACCATGAATAGTTAAGACCCATACCTACAAGTCTTATGAAGACACCAAAGCCCAGAAATGACCATAAGCAAGTCAAACAGCTTGCACAAATTCGGGTCCAAAAACTGGCCGAACCAAAGTTGACCAAATTGACCTAAAATTGACCTAATTTGATGCCAATTGACCAGCAATAGTATAATGACCATAACTTGGTCTACTTAACTCAAAATGACCTAAAATTTTGCCCCGCGTTCCGTAAGACATAGATCTACAAGTTTGTAGTTTTGACCGAAACCCGAAAACCGAGGAAACTAGGTCGTCCGGCTAGGTCAAACTAGTATCCCGGAATCCAGCAAGTTGCATTAAAATGCACTAAACAAGGAAATGAGTTTGGTAAAACGTACCAACCCTAAAACCCTATCGAATGTGACATATTAATGACACTAAAACCTAATTTACCTAAAACGCATCGAGGGTCGGTATATTAGGTGATTGAGCAAATAATAGCCTTCAGTGAATTACTTATCGAACATTATCGTTAGAGACAGTTTAATTTAGTACTGAAACACTTCAAATTGTGTTTCTCAGTTACCAAAGACTCAAGAAAAAGGGATGGAAACACTGAGTCCAGACCAGGAGACAATTATCAGAGGTTTGTGCACAACTAGTTTTCAACTGATTTTACTCTGAATAAGATTTCATATGATTAATTGTATGTTATTGATTTAAATTGTGTTTGTGCACAATAGTATTTCTTTTGAATTTTTCAATTGAAATGAATTATGACTATTTGTACATTATTGTTTTAAATTGTGAAAATGTGTTTGAATGGATATTTATTGCTTGAAAAGTATTGTAAATGATTTGATGGATACTATTGATTGAAAAGCACTGTAAATGGTTTTTGTGGAAATTAAAGATAATTATGAATTGTGTTGCCATTTTGTGAATGAAATTATAAATTTGGAAATTTATTGGATTCACACGAATCATTTGAATAAAATGTTTGGAATTGATTTTGTGTTCATACTTAGCATGACAGTATCATATCATTCCTTCTCCTTTTATGGGGTTGTGATCGTTTATTTTCCTTCTCCATTTATGGAGTCGTGATCGTTTATTTTTCTCCCTCTCTGGTTTACCAGTTGAGGTGATCGGATGAGTACTCATTATATAGCTAGCTCCCTTCCTCATTGATTTCGATTAGTGGGGTTGTGATTGCTTTGTCGTGGTGTACAACGCGGCATTGATCGGAAATTTGTGTCATGGCTTAAGTTGTGAGTGAATTGGCAACACTGTATTCTTAACTTATTCGACTAAATTGTGTTGTTATGCGATTTGATAATTTGTGAAATGAAGTTTAAATTCTTATTGACATTTACTGTCTTTCGAATTTAACTATGTTTTGATTATTGAGATTTATTGTGATATTGTGTTAAATTCCTTATGACAGTATTGTCTTGAATTTAACTATGGTTTTTAAGTATCCACTATTTATTTGAATTATAAATTGTGATTTAAATTTGTATTTAGTTAATGTTGTGCACCACTGAGACATTGTCTCAGCGATAGCTTTTTATTGCTATCGCAGGTAGACAGACAGACAATGCAGCAGACTAAGCTGCTAGTACCTCCTGCGAGAGACTACCGAGTATAATGAGTATACCAATATTTTGTATTTTGTAATGTATTGTATGTTCACTATATGTACATATGGTTGTTGGTTTTGAGCAGTTGTAAATAAAAATTGTACATTGAAGTTGCAAAATAATTATGAGTTATTTTGGCTTGTAAAAAAATTGTATTATATTTCTTTTACCTCAGTCTTTGAAAAATCACTGTGGATTTGAGTTGAGAAATGTGTTGTGTTGAGAAATATGTTGGAGTTGAGATTTGGAAATCTATTGAAGTGCTTTTTACAGTTTTTCAAGAACTGCTTTATCCAAAATACGATGGCACTCTGCCAAAATTTTTACAGAAACTCCAAATAATTCAAATGTGTTAGTTCTATCACTTCAGTTCAAAAAGGTTTTTAACACCTATAAATAGTGCTCACCACTGTAAAAGAAGTAAGAAAAGTTTTTAAAATCCCTTGTAGTGTATTTAATGGATTATCAGTAGACGGAGTTGGTAATTCATTAGGTATACTACGGGATCATGTTATGCCTTACAGAGGGGTAGGGTGTGACATGTTTTAGTGGTATCAGAGCAAGGTCTTTAAATTCTGTTTTCACCTGTTATTTGAATGTTCTTTCTTCATAGTACAACTGCTCAATATCATTGTTTGATACATACAGTACATTACATTATAAATATGCACTAACGGGAGGAAATCTCCTTATGTTATTGGTTCAGGAGATCTAAAATCCTCACATTGACTATGGAAGAGGGTGATCGTTCAGTCGATCAATCTATAGAGGCTGAGGTGCAAGGGGATGCCCCAGGACTACATAATGTTAGTGGTTCGCAAAGACCCCTCACAAGATCGCAGCTTTCCTACTCGATTCACTCGAGATGGTCGCAATGTTCCAACAAATGGCTGGTAATGTGCCTACTCAAGTCCCAATACAGACACCAGTGGTACAACCACAATCTTCTACTAGGCAGTATGACAAATTGATGAAGTATGGGGCTACAGAGTTTAAGGGGACAGTAGATCCTCTAGAAGCTGAATAGTGGTTAGAAAGGATGGACAGGGTATTCAAGAAATTGCATTGCATGGAGGAGCTCAGATTTGAATACTCTGTATCTTTGTTACAAGGAGATGCTTATGACTGGTGAAAAACCATTCCCCACAGTCTGGTAGAACCTGCAGTGCTAACATGGAATGATTTTCTCAGGGAATTCAGACAAAAATATGTCCCTGATGCTTATGTAGACCAGAAGTTACAAGAATTCCTAAGTTTGAAATAGGAGAGCAAATCAGTGGCTGAGTATGAAAGAGAATTTTTCCGCCTGAGCCATTATGCAGTAAGTTTACTTGCTACCAGCAGGGAGAGATGCAAGAGGTTTGAAACTGGATTGAAGCCCAGTATCAGATTACAAGTAGTCGGCTTCAAACACACTAACTTCTCTGAACTTATTTCTCAAGCTCTAGAGTTAGAAAGAATTGAGTTTGAAGCAGCTCCTGAGAAAAAGAGATCAGAGAAGACAAAGGAAGAGTTCCAGTGGTGTCACACCCTACCCCTCTGTAAGGCATAACATGATCCCGTAGTATACCTAATGAATTACCAACTCCGTCTACTGATAACCCATTAAATATACTACAAGGGATTTTAAAAACTTTTCTTACTTCTTTTACCGTGGTGAGCACTATTTACAGGTGTTAAAAACTTTGGTGAATTGAAGTGAAACAACTAACTCATTTGATTTATTTGGAATTTCTGTAAAAATTTTGGCAGAGTACCATCTGTATTTTGGACAAAACAGTTCTTTAGAAAACCTGTAAAAAGGCACTTCAATATATTTTCAAATCTCAATTCCAACACATTTCTCAACACAACAATTTATCAACTCAATTCCATAGTGATTTTTCAAAAGCTGAGATAAGGAAATATAATACAACTTTTACAATCCAAAACACTCATAATTAATTTACAACTTCATGGTACAATTTAATTTACAATCGCCAAAACCAAAAACAATATGTACATACAAAGGTCATACATTACAGTACAAAATGCAAAATACTGGTATACTCATAATACCAGGAAATCCCTCGCTGGATGTATATGCAGCCTAGTCTGCTGCCCTGTCTGTCTCTCTACCTACGACAGCAATAAAAAGTTATCGCTGAGACAATGTCTCAGTGGTGCACAACATTAACCAAATACAAATTTAAATCACAATTCATAAATCATGTAAATAGTGGATACTTAAAACCATAGTCAAATTTAAGACAATAAAGGTCAATAAGAATTTAAACTCCATTTCTCAATATCACAATAATTTTCCATAAGTCAGATCAGGTTTGAATTCAAAAGACAGTATATGTCAATGAGAGTTTAAAATCCATTTCACAATCTC
This sequence comes from Hevea brasiliensis, assembly GCF_030052815.1. Taxonomy (NCBI): domain Eukaryota; kingdom Viridiplantae; phylum Streptophyta; class Magnoliopsida; order Malpighiales; family Euphorbiaceae; genus Hevea; species Hevea brasiliensis. The sequence goes on along the minus strand of NC_079506.1, from coordinate 50,964,826 downwards.
ACAATACACATCAATAAATCACACACAGCTTAATCATGATCCATAATTCAATTCATCCCAAAAGCCGATGGCTAATGGGGTATTCAATTCATCCCAAAAGTCGATGACTAATGAGGAATAACATGGCTAGCTAGCAAAAATATGAGTACTCATTCTATTCGTCCTCAACAGGCACACACCTCAATACTTCAGCCAGAGAGGGAATTCAATTCATCCCACTAGACAAGCTAGAGAGGAATACAATCAATATACATGATAGCTGTGGTTTCAAACCATTTCTAATGCTTTTTAATCAATAAGTATCCATCAATGTCATTCAAACCATTTTTCACAGTTTCAAACTATTCACAATATTTTTCAATCAATAAATATTCATTAAACACATTTCCACAATTTAAAATAATGATATACAAATAATCAATATTTATTTCTATTGAAAATAATTCAAAAGAAACAGTTGTTGTGCACAAACCTCTGATATTTGTCTCCTGGTCTTGACTCAGTATTTCTTTCCCTTTTGCTGAGTCCTTGTTAACTGAGAAACACAATTTGAAGTGTTTCAGTACTAAATTAAATTGTCTCTATCGATGGTGTTTGGTAAATAATACACTGAACTCAATTATTCGCTTAATCACCTAATATACCGACCCTCGATGCGTTTTAGGTAAATTAGGTTTTAGTGTCGTTAATATGTCACACTCGATAGGGTTTTAGGTTTGGTATGTTTTACCAAAGTCATTTCCTCGCTTAGTGCATTTTAATGCAAAATTGGATTCAGACACTGGTTTGACCTAACCGACGGTCTAGTTCCTCGGTTTTCGGTCTCGGTCGAAACTACAAACTTGTAGATCTAGGTCTTATTGCACGCGGGGCAAAATTTCAGGTCAATCCGAGTTAAGTAGGCCGAGTTATGGTCATTATACTATTGCTGGTCAAATGGTACCATTTTAGGTCAATTTTAGGTCAAATTGGTCAATTCTGGTTCGGCCAGTTTTTGGACCCGAACTTGTGCAAGTTGTTTGACTTGCTTATGGTCATTTCTGGGCTTTGGTGTCTTCATAAGACTTGTAGGTATGGGTCTTAACTATTCTTGGTCAAAATTTCAGGTCAATTGGACCTGGTTTGAGTGAGTTATGGCCTAAACACTCACTGCTGCCCAATTGGTCATTTTTCAGGTCCTAATTGCACCTAATCCGAATTTGTCATTTTTTTAGGTCACCTTGCAAGCAGAATTTTGGCATGGTTTCTCAATGAAAGTTGGCACATTTTGTGCCTAGTTTCACCTCAAATTGGTCTCATACCAATTGAGGTTACACATTCAAGGTTATAGGCTAAAATATACACTGCCCTCAATATGCATTTCACACCCCAACTTCAAACACACACTTACCTTTGCCATTTGTTTACTTACCTACCAAGCTGTTTTGGCACATTACCAAAAGCATTTTCTACATTACATTAGCATTATTTTGGGCAGATTCCAATCACCTTCAACACACCAATAATCATTCACAATTACAATCTTTAAGTACCATTACAAACACACCTAAACATTACAAACTTTACATACACTTTACAATGTTAATTTACATACATATCATCAATCTTTCTAGGTCAATATTCTGCCCACACTTCCTTCAATATATACCATTACTCAAGTGTCCACAAGCTGCCACAAACCATTCTTCAACATCACATTGCCGTCCCATATACCAATTTCCATCAAAGTGCATAATTCACCATATAAACATGAAATAATTCACTAAGTTACTAAATCACCATGATTAACATTATTTCTCATCAATTATATGCACAAATACCTCATCAAAAACGTGACTCATGGCTGTCCAAAATGAAAACAACAATAACCCTTCAAACTCAAAATTTTCCTTAACCAAACTAACACCCATAACATGAACATAAACTTTAACAAAGAAATTCTCAAAAATGCAAACTTACCTTTAATTGTAACTTGTTAAACCTTCACCAAACTTCTCAAAATTTGTATCAATATCTTCCTTGTGATGTGTAGACCATTTTTCATAAAAGAACCTAAGTGAATGGAGTTGAAATGGAGGGAGAGGTTGAAGCTCAAAGAAAACGTCAATGGTGGCTCTTTTTCACTCTTCAATTCGGCATGGATGAGCTAAGTGAGGAAGATGGACTTTTGAGTGGGAATAATCTGCCCACTAATGAGTATTTTTAATCCTTTTAATGTTCTTAGTGGTCCACTAACAAATTTAATTCATATTTTAAGCTAACTATCCACTTATTCCACATTTAACCCATGATTTCCACTATTTATTTTAGGTACCACCAATTTAATTTTTTATTTTATTTTCTAAGTGTAATACTATTTATTTTTAATGGACATTTAGGTCAAAAGACACTTCGGGATGTCAAATGACTATAATGCCCCTGTTAATTGGCATTCTGATTTTTCTGTAACAATCGTATTTTGTCTGCTTTTCGATTTCTCACTTTTCTTTGTACTAAATATATAATTTTGCATTGATCTTTATAAGGATATTTATTCTTCAATAATGCACTCTTTACGTCCTAAAAATGTTTTCCGTGGTTCCCGTAGTTCAAGGCTAGTCAACGGTCCACGCCGTGACTTCCTGTCATGATCACCCATCGCTAGGTTTCAGCTCACTTACTCGGTTACATTTCTTTGCTATGATTTTACTTTGTTTTTGTTTTCTTGTATTTCATTCTTTTATGTCTCCTCACTCATATTGAGGTGCAGTTCTAGGCATCCTAGCTGTCCAGGACAACACCGTCACCGGAGCAAAGAGCGCACTACCGAACTTTGGGGTGTTACAATTCTCCCCCCCTTAAATAAATTTCGTCTCGAAATTTTACCTGGCATTAGTCTCTGAACAGCTGTGGGTGCTGTCTCCTCATATCCTCTTCACGTTCCCAAGTAGCTTCCTGGCCTGAATGATGGTTCCACAGCACTTTAACCAGGTGTATCTGTTTGTTCCTCAGCTGTTTCACCTCATAAGCGTAATTTTTATGGGTTCTTCCTCATATGAGAGTGCGGATTTACTTCAATCTCTTCAACTGATAGTACATGAGATGGGTCTGATCTGTACCTCCTTAACATGGACACATGGAAGACACTGTGTATCCTTGCTAGCTCTGGAGGTAATGCCAACCGGTATGCCAAAGGACCCACTCTTTCCAGAACTTCATATGGTCCGATGAAACGAGGACTCAGTTTCCCCTTTCTGCCAAATCTCATAATCCTCTTCCAAGGAGAAACTTTGAGGAATACCTTATCACCCACTGCATATTCAATATCTCTTCTCTTCAGATCAACATAGGACTTAGCGATGCAGATGCAGCCTTGAGCCTATCTCTGATCAATCTGATCTTTTCCTCTGTCTGCTGGACAATTTCTGGCCCAATCATCTTCCTTTCACCTACTTCATCCCAACATAAGGGAGTTCTACACTTTCTGCCATACAAAGCTTCATATGGAGGCATCCCTATGCTTGATTGGTAGCTGTTGTTATAAGCAAACTCAATCAAAGGCAAGTGTGTATCCCAACTACCTTCAAATTCAATCACACAAGCCCGTAGCATATCCTCCAATATCTGAATAACCCTCTCGGGTGGCCATCCATGCATGGGTGGAATCTGTCTTTGAAGTTCAGTCTAGTTCCTAGGGCTCTCTGAAGACTACCCCAGAATCTAGAAGTGAACCTAGGATCTCTGTCAGACACAATTGATACTGGCACTCCATGCAATTTTACAATCTCGTATATGTATAATCTGGCCAATCTTTCCGTGCTATAGTCCATCGAACGGCAAAAGTGAGCGGACTTGGTCAATCACAACTATAACCCATCCGCATCATGACTACTCTGTGTCCGTGGATGTCCTGTAACAAAATCCATAGTTATTCATTCCCATTTCCACTCTGGTACTGACAAAGGATGTATTAAACCAGCTGGAACTTGATGTTCTGCCTTTACTTGCTGACAAGTTAGGCATTTGGAAACGAATTCAGTTATATCTCTTTTCATGACCATCCACCAAGAATGCTCTTTCACCCTCTGTACATTTTAGTTCCACCAGGGTGCATAGCAAATGGAGACTCATGTGCTTCCTTCAAAATGGTTTGTCTCAATTCCACATCACTAGGAATGCACACTCTGCCCTGATGTAGCAATAAACCATCATCTCTCACAGAGAATTCAGGTTTCTTGCCCTGCTGAACTTCTTTCGTGACTTCCGATATTTTCATCACTCTGAGCGACCATTACGATCGATCAATCAACATGCTGTACATGCCATGCAACTACTGTCTGTCCCTCATCATCAACCTCTAAACTAGCATGCTGTGCTTTCAATTCATACACCATGGACAAAGGAGAAACTCTGAGACTTGCCATAGTCTTGCGACTTAAGGCGTCAGCCACCACATTTGCTTTCCACTGGTGATAGTCTATTAAGCAATCATAATCTTTAATGAGTTCTAACCATCTCCTGCCTCAAATTCAATTCCTTACAGTGCCTAAATACTTCAAGCTCTTGTGATATGTGAAGATGTAGCATTTCTCCCCATACAAATAGTGTCTCCAGATCTTTAGAGCAAAAACAATAGCTGCTAACTCCAGATCATGTGTTGGGTAGTTCCTCTCATGCGGTTTCAGCTGGCGTGATGCATAAGCAATGACATTCGATCTTGCATCGATTACACGCCTAACCCATTGTGAGAAGCATCACTATAAATCGTATATTCTTTACGGAGTAGGTAAAGTGAGAACTGAGCTTGATTAAGCACCTCTTCAACTCATTAAAACTCACGACATTTATCACCCTTTGAAATTTTACATCCTTCCGGCAGCTTGGTGGTGGAGAAGATAACATAGAAAACCCCTTCACAAACCGACGGTAATATCCGGCTAAACCTAAAATCTGCGAATTTACGTGATGTTCTGGCGGCTTCCAATTAAGGATAGCTTCTACCTTGCTGGAATCTACCTTTATCACTTCGGATGACACAACATGTAGAAAAAAGGAGATTTCCTTCAGCCAAAATTCACATTTCGACAATTTGGCGTAAAGCTGTTTCTCCCTTAAAGTGTGCAGTACAATACGCAGATGTCTATCAGGCTCCTCTGCACTCCTCGAGTATATCAAAATGTCATCAATAAACACCACCACAAATTGATCAAGATATGGTCTCAAGATAGTGTTCATCGATCCATAAAAGCGGTGGAGCATTTGTCAACCCGAATGGCATTACTAGAAACTCATAGTGGCCATACCGAGTTCTGAAAGCAGTTTTTGGAATACTCTGCTCTTGCACCTTCAACTGATGATAACCAGATCGCAAATCAATTTTGGAGAATACTGCTGCACCCTTCAATGATCGAGCAGATCATCAATGCGAGCAATGGATATCATTCTTTATTGTCACCCTATTCAACCGCTCGTAGTCAATGCATAAGCGAGAGTACCATCCTTCTTCTTAACAAACAACACTGGTGCTCCCCAAGGAGACACACTAGGCGGATGAAGCCCTTTTCAAGTAATTCTTGTAATCGTATCTTCAACTCCTTCAACTCTGCTGGTGCCATTACGTATGGCGTTATGGAGATTGGATCCACACCAGCGAACATTAATTTCAAACTGCACTTCTCTTTCCGGAGGTAATCCTGGCAATTCATCAGGAAACACATCTGGAAAGTCATATACTGTAGGGATGTCCTTCAATGCTGGACTCCCCACATGTGCCAAGTATGCTTCACACCCTTTTCTGATCATTTTTCTGGCTAGTGCAGCCGAAATGATGTTGGATGGCAATAGCTGCCTCTCCCCTTGTATTACCACATCAGCATCGAGGAGACCAAAAGTGATCGTCTTGACCTCTGATCAATCATGGCATGATGCCTAGCTAACCAATCCATGCCCAAGATGATATCATAATCTCTGAAGGGCATTTCAATGAGATCAGACAGGAAAGTGTGTCCTTGGATCACCAAAGGACAATCTTTATACATTCTATTAACCCTGACCTCCTGTCCTAGTGGACTTGTTACTAGCACCTCAAAGTCCATTTTTGTACATGGAACAGCAATGCAATCAATGATGCTAGCACTCACATAAGACTGGGTAGAACCCAGATCAAATAGCACAAATACATTCTGGTTAAAAGTTGAGAAGGTACCAGCCACAACATCAGATGTCTCTGCCTCTTCTCTCTGTCTCATGGCATAGACTCTGACTGGAGCACTGTCTTGTTCTGACTGTTTTACTGTGCCTTGGCTGCCTGCTGGGTTACCTCTACCCCTGCCTCTACCTCTGCTAGGTGGTTGTGAGCTTCGTGACGGGGCTCAATCGACCATTCTGCAGTAGTAGGAGGTGGTCCAACTCTGCGACTCAGTGCGATCCTTGGCAAAGTGTCCTGTGCCTCCACAGTTATAACAGGCTCCAATAGCCTTATAGCATATCCCACCATGATATCTTCCACAAGTTTCACATTGGCGGGGAGGGTAGGAACTTCTGGTGCTCTGCTGGCCAGATAGGGGAGGTCTCTGTCCTGAATATCTTCCCCTACCAGATTTCTTGCCACCTCTGCCATGTCCCCCATAGTTCTTCCTCTTTCCAGTATGACCACTGGAACTCTGTTCTACAGATTTTCCCTCTTTCTCTGTCTTCTCTGATCTCTTTTTCTCTAGAGCAGTCTCAAACTCAACTCTTTCCAACTCTAGGGCTTGAGAAACAAGTTCAGAGAAGTTAGTGTGTTTGAAGCCGAGCACTTGTACTCTGATACTGGGCTTTAAGCCAGTTTCAAACCTCTTGCATCTCTCCCTGCTGGTAGATAGTAAACTCACTGCATAATGGCTAAGGCGGGAAAATTCTCTTTCATACTCAGCCACTGATCTATTCCCCTGTTTCAGACTTAAGAATTCTTGTAGCTTCTGGTCTACATAGGCATCAGGGACATATTTCTGCCTGAATTCCCTGAGGAAGTCATTCCATGTTAACCTGAGCTCTACCAAAGCGTGGGGAATGGTTTTCCACCTACCATAAGCATCCCCCTGTAGTAAGGATACTGAGTATTCAAGTCTGAGCTCCTCTGTACAATGAAGTTTCTTGAACACCCTATCCATCCTCTCTAACCACTGTTCAGCTTCTATAGGATCTACTGTCCCCTTAAACTCTGTAGCCCCATACTTCATCAATTTATCATACTGCCTTGTAGGAGACTGTGGTTGTACCACGGTGTGCGAATTGGGACTTGAGTAGGTGCATTACCAGCCATTTGTTGGAATATTGTAGCCATCTCTTGAGCGGCGAGCGAGCGAAGCTGCGATCATGCTGCGGTGGTCTTCTTGAACCACTAACATTTTGTAGGCCTGGGGCATCCCCTTGCACCTCAGCCTCAATAGACTGATCGACTGAACGATCACCCTCTTCCATATTCAATGCGAGGATCTTAGCTTTCCTGAACAATAACACAAGAATATTCACTCTCGTTAGTGCATATTTATACTGTAATGTACTGTATGTATCAGACAATGATATTGAGCAGTTGTACTATGCAAAAAGAACATTCAAATAACAGGTGAAAACGGAATTTAAAAACTTTGCTCTGATACCACTAAAACATGTCACACCCTACCCCTCTGTAAGGCATAACATGATCCCGTAGTATACCTAATGAATTACCAACTCCGTCTACTGATAACCCATTAAATATACTACAAGGGATTTTAAAAACTTTTCTTACTTCTTTTACCGTGGTGAGCACTATTTACAGGTGTTAAAAACTTTGGTGAATTGAAGTGAAACAACTAACTCATTTGATTTATTTGGAATTTCTGTAAAAATTTTGGCAGAGTACCATCTATATTTTGGACAAAACAGTTCTTTAGAAAACCTGTAAAAAGGCACTTCAATATATTTTCAAATCTCAATTCCAACACATTTCTCAACACAATAATTTATCAACTCAATTCCATAGTGATTTTTCAAAAGCTGAGATAAGGAAATATAATACAACTTTTACAATCCAAAACACTCATAATTAATTTACAACTTCATGGTACAATTTAATTTACAACTGCTCAAAACCAAAAACAATATGTACATACAGTGTCATACATTACAGTACAAAATGCAAAATACTGGTATACTCATAATACCAGGAAATCCCTCGCTGGATGTATATGCAGCCTAGTCTGCTGCCCTGTCTGTCTCTCTACCTGCGACAGCAATAAAAAGCTATCGCTGAGACAATGTCTCAGTGGTGCACAACATTAACCAAATACAAATTTAAATCACAATTCATAAATCATGTAAATAGTGGATACTTAAAACCATAGTCAAATTTAAGACAATAAAGGTCAATAAGAATTTAAACTCCATTTCTCAATATCACAATAATTTTCCATAAGTCAGATCAGGTTTGAATTCAAAAGACAGTATATGTCAATGAGAGTTTAAAATCCATTTCACAATCTCACAATACACATCAATAAATCACACACAGCTTAATCATGATCCATAATTCAATTCATCCCAAAAGCCGATGGCTAATGGGGTATTCAATTCATCCCAAAAGTCGATGACTAATGAGGAATAACATGGCTAGCTAGCAAAAATATGAGTACTCATTCTATTCGTCCTCAACAGCACACACCTCAACACTTCAGACAGAGAGAATTCAATTCATCCCACTAGACAAGCTAGAGAGGAATACAATCAATATACATGATAGCTGTGGTTTCAAACCATTTCTAATGCTTTTTAATCAATAAGTATCCATCAATGTCATTCAAACCATTTTTCACAGTTTCAAACTATTCACAATATTTTTCAATCAATAAATATTCATCAAACACATTTCCACAATTTAAAATAATGATATACAAATAATCAATATTTATTTCTATTGAAAATAATTCAAAAGAAACAGTTGTTGTGCACAAACCTCTGATATTTGTCTCCTGGTCTTGACTTAGTATTTCTTTCCCTTTTGCTGAGTCCTTGTTAACTGAGAAACACAATTTGAAGTGTTTCAGTACTAAATTAAATTGTCTCTATCGATGGTGTTTGGTAAATAATACACTGAACTCAATTATTCGCTTAATCACCTAATATACCGACCCTCGATGCGTTTTAGGTAAATTAGGTTTTAGTGTCGTTAATATGTCACACTCGATAGGGTTTTAGGTTTGGTATGTTTTACCAAAGTCATTTCCTCGCTTAGTGCATTTTAATGCAAATTGCTGGATTCCAGAACACTGGTTTGACCTAACCGGACGGTCTAGTTCCCTCGGTTTTCGGGTCTCGGTCGAAACTACAAACTTGTAGATCTAGGTCTTATTGCACGCGGGGCAAAATTTCAGGTCAATCCGAGTTAAGTAGGCCGAGTTATGGTCATTATACTATTGCTGGTCAAATGGTACCATTTTAGGTCAATTTTAGGTCAAATTGGTCAATTCTGGTTCGGCCAGTTTTTGGACCCGAACTTGTGCAAGTTGTTTGACTTGCTTATGGTCATTTCTGGGCTTTGGTGTCTTCATAAGACTTGTAGGTATGGGTCTTAACTATTCTTGGTCAAAATTTCAGGTCAATTGGACCTGGTTTGAGTGAGTTATGGCCTAAACACTCACTGCTGCCCAATTGGTCATTTTTCAGGTCCTAATTGCACCTAATCCGAATTGGTCATTTTTTTAGGTCACCTTGCAAGCAGAATTTTGGCATGGTTTCTCAATGAAAGTTGGCACATTTTGTGCCTAGTTTCACCTCAAATTGGTCTCATACCAATTGAGGTTACACATTCAAGGTTATAGGCTAAAATATACACTGCCCTCAATATGCATTTCACACCCCAACTTCAAACACACACTTACCTTTGCCATTTGTTTACTTACCTACCAAGCTGTTTTGGCACATTACCAAAAGCATTTTCTACATTACATTAGCATTATTTTGGGCAGATTCCAATCACCTTCAACACACCAATAATCATTCACAATTACAATCTTTAAATACCATTACAAACACACCTAAACATTACAAACTTTACATACACTTTACAATGTTAATTTACATACATATCATCAATCTTTCTAGGTCAATATTCTGCCCACACTTCCTTCAATATATACCATTACTCAAGTGTCCACAAGCTGCCACAAACCATTCTTCAACATCACATTGCCGTCCCATATACCAATTTCCATCAAAGTGCATAATTCACCATATAAACATGAAATAATTCCCTAAGTTACTAAATCACCATGATTAACATTATTTCTCATCAATTATATGCACAAATACCTCATCAAAAACGTGACTCATGGCTGTCCAAAATGAAAACAACAATAACCCTTCAAACTCAAAATTTTCCTTCACCAAACTAACACCCATAACATGAACATAAACTTTAACAAAGAAATTCTCAAAAATGCAAACTTACCTTTAATTGTAACTTGTTAAACCTTCACCAAACTTCTCAAAATTTGTATCAATATCTTCCTTGTGATGTGTAGACCATTTTTCATAAAAGAACCTAAGTGAATGGAGTTGAAATGGAGGGAGAGGTTGAAGCTCAAAGAAAACGTCAATGGTGGCTCTTTTTCACTCTTCAATTCGGCATGGATGAGCTAAGTGAGGAAGATGGACTTTTGAGTGGGAATAATCTGCCCACTAATGAGTATTTTTAATCCTTTTAATGTTCTTAGTGGTCCACTAACAAATTTAATTCATATTTTAAGCTAACTATCCACTTATTCCACATTTAACCCATGATTTCCACTATTTATTTTAGGTACCACCAATTTAATTTTTTATTTTATTTTCTAGGTGTAATACTATTTATTTTTAATGGACATTTAGGTCAAAAGACACTTCGGGATGTCAAATGACTATAATGCCCCTGTTCGGGTGGCATTCCTGATTTTTCGGTAACACCGTATTTTGTCTGTTTTTCGATTTCTCACTTTTCTTTGTACTAATTATTTAATTTTTCTTTGATCTTTCTAATGATATTTATTCTTCAATAAGGTTCTATTTATGTCCTAAAAATGTTTTCCAGGGTTCCCCGTAGTTCAGGGCTAGTCAACGGTCCACGCCGTGACTTCCCGGTGCGGTCACCCATCGCTAGGTTTCCCGGCTCACTTACTCGGTTACATTTCTTTGCTATGATTTTTCCTTTGTTTTTCTTTTCTTGTATTTCATTATTTTATGTCTCCTCACTCATATTGAGGTACGGTTCTAGGCATCCTAGCTGTCCGGACAACACTGGTCACCGGAGCAGCAGAACGCACTACCGAACTTTGGGGTGTTACAAGTGGTCCCACTGGAAAGAGGAAGAACTATGAGGGACATAGCAGAGGTGGCAAGAAGTCTGGTAGGGGAAGACATTCAGGATAGAAACCTCCTCTATCTGGTCAGCAGAGTACCAGAGGTTCCTACCATTCCCGCCAATGTGAAAATTGTGGAAGATATCATGGTGGGATATGCTATAAGGCTATTGGAGCCTGTTATAACTGTGGAGGCACAGGACATTTTGCCAAGGACTGCACAAGTAGTCGCAGAGTTGGACCACCTCCTACTACTGCAGAAGGGTCAGTTCAGAGCCCTGTCACCAGAAGCTCACAACCACCTAGCAGAGGTAGAGGCAGGGGTAGAGGTAGCCCAGTAGGCAGCCAAGGCACGGTAAAACATTCAGAGCAAGACAGTGCTCCGGTCAGAGTCTATGCAATGAGACAGAGGGAAGAGGCCGAGACATCTGACGTTGTGGCTGGTACCTTCTCAACTTTTAACCAAGATGTGTTTGTGTTATTTGATCCGGGTTCTACCCATTCTTATGTGAGTGCTAGCATCATTGATTGCATTCTTTGTTCCATGTACAAAAATGGACTTTGAGGTGCTAGTAACAAGTACGGTAAGACAGTAGGTCAGGGAAATAAATTTTGATACATTAGTGATTAGTCCTTTAGGATAGGGATTGTGATAATAAGTGAAATTAGTTTTGGAAGAGTTTATCGGCGAAAAGTATTTCCTGACACACCATAAATTATAAAGCTAATTGGCGAGCCTATTTAATGTAAAGCAAGAGGACGTAAAAGTAAGTTACAGTAATAGAATTGCTCTAGATGGAGGCAGAGATGTTACTGTTAGTAATTGTTAATGGATATTGTAATCAGAATAAGTTCGGATATCAGTGAATTCGAAAAGGAGAAAGGATAGGAAAGTTTGATCTATTGGGATGTATTGTAGTAACTATGCAATGTTCTTGATTGTTTATACTGTAAACTGCGAATTACAGTACTAACTTGAGATTATTGTGTAGAGCTACATACTATCTGATAGTACACCTAGATGAGGATAGTTGCCAACGGCATTTGTTTTTGTATAGTTATGCCAGGACATAATTTAATTGTTAGAAATAAGTTTGAAAATCCTACTTAGGGATCTAAAACTCAAAAATTAAAATATCGAAAGGTTATAGTTCGGTACAAAAGAAAGTAAGTTATAAAATATTGACAGATAAAAAGAGTTATGGAAGTAGAGATTTGAACAGTTGATTCATATATAACAAAGAAATATTACTAATGTGAGGAAGACTATGGACCAGAATGGTCAGAGGACCAATGACTAGATGAACGATTCTAACATGACCTCAAGGGTCATTCAAGAAGGAACATGAATCAAAATATTAGACAGGACAATAGTAAGAGGAGATTAGTGTTATACAAACAAATTAAACGTTGTATTAGATTGTTAAAAGTCTTGTTCAAATTTGAGGAAAAGAAGATTATACGATCGTATAGAAAGGAGAAAATAAACGTATGACTATTGTAAGATGGCTATTGGGTAAAATTTCGTGGACGAAATTATTTTAAGGGGGGGAGAATTGTAACACCCCTATGTTCGGTAGTGCGTTCTGCTGCTCCGGTGACCAGTGTTGTCCGGACAGCTAGGATGCCTAGAATTACACTTCGATATGAGTGAGAAGACATAAAATAATGAAATACAAGAAAAGAAAATACAAGAAAAACAAAGGAAAAATAATAGCAAAGAAATGTGATCAAGTTAAGCGAGCCGGGAACCCTAACGATGGGTGACCGCATCGGGAAGTCACGGCGTGGACCGTTGACTGGCCCTGGACCGCGGGGAACCCTGGAAAATATTTTTAGGACTTAAAGAGACATCAATTGAAGTATAAATATCATTAGAAATATTAAAGAAAAATTAAATTATTAGTACAAGGAAAAGTGAGAAATCGAAAAACAGACAAAACCCAGTGTTACCGAAAAATCGGGAATGCAACCCGAACAGGGGCATTATGGTCATTTGACACACCGAATTGTCTTTTGACCTAAATGTCCATTAAAAATAAATAATATTACACTTAGAAAATATAATGAAAAATTAAATTGGTGGTACCTAAAGTAAATAACAAAAATTAAGGGTTTAATGTGGAATAAGTGGGAATTTAACTTATAATATGATTTAAAATTTGTGAGTGGACCACTAGGGATTTAATTAAACAATAAATGGCAGTTGTAATTCCATTATCCAAGCTGAAACTCCATCTTCTCCAAGTGCTCTCAACCTAGCCGAATTGAAGAGAAAGAAAACCTCCATTGGCATTTTCATTCAAGCTTCATCTAACCCCTCACTTCACTTCTAAACACTTAGGTTCCTTCATTAAAGATTGTCTACACATCATAAGGAAGAGCTTGATACCAAAATCAAGAAGTTTAATCAAGGTTTGGCAAGTTCCAACCATAAGGTAAGTTTGTATTTTGGAAGATTGCTTTGTTAAACTTTGTGTTCATGTTATGGGTGTTGGTTTTGTGAAGAAAATTTTCAAGTTTGAAGAGTTATTGAGATGTCCATTTTGGACAGCCATGGAGTTATGTATTTGATGAAATATTTGTGCATATATTTGATGAGAAATTATGTTGGTTATGGTGATTTAATGTCCTAGTAAATTATTCCATATGTATATGGTGAATTTTGCACTTGGGATGGAAATTGATGAATTGTATGATACTTTGGTATTGAGGAACATTTTCGGCAGCCTTGGAACTCTTGGATAAATGTATGTGTTCATGAAGGTATTGGCAGAATATTGACATTGAGGATTGATGGATATGTATATAGAGTGATTGTGTAAAGTGTATGTAAGAATTTGTAATGTTAGGTGTATATGTGATTGTATTTAGACTTTGTAAATGTGAGTTTTAATTAGTGTATTAAGGATGTTTGTAATCTGCCCAAAGTGATGTTAATGTAAAGTGGAATATGGTTTTGGTAATGAACCAAAACAGAATTGGTAAGGGAAGTGGACATATAGTAATGTAAGTGTGTAATTGAGGTATGTTTAAGCAAGGTAATTAAGGGCAGTATGCATTTTAGCCTATAACTTTAAATGTGTAACCTCAATTGGTATGAGACCAATTGGAGGTGAAACTAGGCACAAAATGTGCCAACTTTCATTGAGAAAGCATACCAAAATTCTGCTTGTAAGGTGACATGAAAAATGACCAATTCGGATTAAGTGCAATTGAAACCTAAAAACTGACCAATTGGGCAGCAGTTAGTGTTTATGCCATAACTCACTCAAAACAGGTCCAATTAACCTGAAATTTTAACCATGAATATTTAAGACCCATACCTACAAGTCTTATGAAGACACCAAAGCCCAGAAATGACCATAAGCAAGTCAAACAGCTTGCACAAGTTTGGGTCCAAAAACTGGCGAAACCAAAGTTGACCAAATTGTCCTAAAATTGACCTAATTTGATGCCAATTGACCAGCAATAGTATAATGACCATAACTTGGTCTACTTAACTCAGAATGACCTAAAATTTTGCCCCGCATTCCGTAAGACATAGATCTACAAGTTTGTAGTTTTGACCGAAACCCGAAAACCGAGGGAACTAGGTCGCCCGGCTAGGTCAAACTAGTATCCCGGAATCCAGCAAGTTGCATTAAAATGCACTAAACAAGGAAATGAGTTTGGTAAAACATACCAACCCTAAAACCCTATCGAATGTGACATATTAATGACACTAAAACCTAATTTACCTAAAACGCATCGAGGGTCGGTATATTAGGTGATTGAGCAAATAATAGCCTTCAGTGAATTACTTATCGAACATTATCGTTAGAGACAGTTTAATTTAGTACTAAAACACTTCAAATTGTGTTTCTCAGTTACCAAAGACTCAGGAAAAAGGGAAGGAAACACTGAGTCAAGACCAGGAGACAATTATCAGAGGTTTGTGCACAACTAGTTTTCAACTGATTTTACTCTGAATAAGATTTCATATGATTAATTGTATGTTATTGATTTAAATTGTGTTTGTGCACAATAGTATTTCTTTTGAATTTTCAATTGAAATGAATTATGACTATTTGTACATTATTGTTTTAAAATGTGAAAATGTGTTTGAATGGATATTTATTGCTTGAAAAGTATTGTAAATGATTTGATGGATACTATTGATTGAAAAGCACTGTAAATGGTTTTTGTGGAAATTAAAGATAATTATGAATTGTGTTGCCATTTTGTGAATGAAATTATAAATTTGGAAATTTATTGGATTCACACGAATCATTTGAATAAAATGTTTGGAATTGATTTTGTGTTCACACTTAGCATGACAGTATCATATCATTCCTTCTCCTTTTATGGGGTTGTGATCGTTTATTTTCCTTCTCCATTTATGGAGTCGTGATCGTTTATTTTTCTCCCTCTCTGGTTTACCAGTTGAGGTGATCGGATGAGTACTCATTATATAGCTAGCTCCCTTCCTCATTGATTTCGATTAGTGGGGTTGTGATTGTTTTGTCGTGGTGTACAACGCGGCATTGATCGGAAATTTGTGTCATGGCTTAAGTTGTGAGTGAATTGGCAACACTGTATTCTTAACTTATTCGACTAAATTGTGTTGTTATGCGATTTGATAATTTGTGAAATGAAGTTTAAATTCTTATTGACATTTAGTGTCTTTCGAATTTAACTATGTTTTGATTATTGAGATTTATTGTGATATTGTGTTAAATTCCTTATGACAGTATTGTCTTGAATTAACTATAGTTTTTAAGTATCCACTATTTATTTGATTTATGAATTGTGATTTAAATTTGTATTTAGTTAATGTTGTGCACCACTGAGACATTGTCTCAAATGATAGCTTTATTCTTTGTCGCGAGTAGACAGAACAATGCAATGCGTGAGACTAGGCTGCTAGTACCTCCAGCGAGAGACTACCAGGTATAATGAGTATACCAATATTTTATATTTTTTAATGTAATGTATGTTCACTGTATGTACATATGGTTGTTGGTTTTGAGCAGTTGTAAATAAAAATTGTACATTGAAGTTGCAAAATAATTATGAGTTATTTTGGCTTGTAAAAAAATTGTACTATATTTCTTTTACCTCAGTCTTTGAAAAATCACTGTGGATTTGAGTTGAGAAATGTGTTGTGTTGAGAAATATGTTGGAGTTGAGATTTGGAATTCTATTGAAGTGCTTTTTACAGGTTTTCTGAAGAACTGTTTTATCCAAAATACAGATGGCACTCTGCCAAAATTTTTACAGAAACTCCAAATAATTCAAATGTGTTAGTTCTATCACTTCAGTTCAAAAAGGTTTTTAACACCTATAAATAGTGCTCACCACTGTAAAAGAAGTAAGAAAAGTTTTTAAAATCCCTTGTAGTGTATTTAATGGATTATCAGTAGACGGAGTTGGTAATTCATTAGGTATACTACGGGATCATGTTATGCCTTACAGAGGGGTAGGGTGTGACATAATAAGATTTTCTAGTCAGAAACTCTTTTCTGATTAAGTCTATCTGTCTTGGCTAGGAACTTAACTTATCAAGAACAATTTAAATGGACATAGGATTTTATCCCTATTTACTTAAGGTAACAGATCCCATCTTGACTAATACCTATCTCCATATATAACTAGTCAGAGCCAACACACACCCGTATACCCGTACTGAAGGAACAGAAGCGTGAAAAACACAAGATTATACCATTGAATTCAAAAATTTCACCTAGGGTCACATGCACCATGCAAGATTTTTTTTTTTTTATCTATTTGATTTCAATGATAAACAACATATTAAAACTCTTTTAATATATTTTTGGATCTGTATTTGCCATTTAAGATTTTAAAATTAATCAGATTAATTTTAGAACCCTAGATTAAATCAAGAACGATTACACTAACCTCTTGATGTGCTGCAGCGTGTCTGCGCCTTTGAGATTCGTCTTCAGGACACCAGATGTTGTCCCTCTAGCTTGTCCACACCAAGAACACCTATGGCAGCCCTTGAATAGCTTCTAAAGCCTTTTCTATTAATTAGAAATTCAAGTTCTGCCTTTTAAGAGATTAGAGATGTAAACAGGACACTAGAAACAATTTCTAGTGTTCTTAATTCAAGAGATTGATGGCTAATCTCTTTGAATTGATGAGAGATGAAGAGAAATAGCTGGAGAGGCTCAAAGTGGCGTGAAAATTGAGAGGAGAGGCTGCTGGTTATGTTTTCTTTTCATAACCACACTTAAATAGCTAGGTTAACACATTAAACCCTAGCCACATGTCACCTTTTGATTAGCTCTAGGTTTAAGTGACCCAATCACATTGTGCCAAGTGTCAAACCTATATTTAATCTTGATTTTAATCATCTTACATGATTAAAAAACATTTGGCAAGCTTATGTGTTATGCCATGTGTCACCATCTCATGGTGCCACGTGTCACACTGTGAAATGACCAAAATGCCCCTGTGTCTTAATTTTTAGTTCTCAACCCAAAATAATTATTTTCTTCTTCTAATTAATTTATATCAAATATAAATTAATTAATTAATCTCTATTAATTAATTTCTCATCAATTAAATTCATATTTAAACACTTTAAATATAAATTTAATTTATACTACACATCCAATAATATAGATTTGGTTTCAAGTCATGCTAGGGACTTTGCAATTTGATTGCAAACCAAACCTATTTAATTAATCAATTAAACTCTTTAATTAATTAATTAAATCATATTTAAATAGGTGATAACTTGTGTATGTGTGTGACTTACTAGGCTCATCACTAATTGGCAATGAGACATGATATCAACTCTTAATATCATCAGAACTCTTTCTTACCATAAATGATTTCTCTAAATCATTTTATGAACCTCATAGACCATGGTTAACACCTAGCATAGCATGCCATGGCCACCCAATTAGTAATAAGGTTTACCTTAAATGAACCTATAATCATATGTTACCATGCACTAGAATCTCTCTGTTACAAAATACCAACTCAAGCCGAGTCATTGTTTATGTCATACTCATTTTGATATGAATTTTTTGTTCTCTTTTTTTTCCTGTTCTTGTTTTATAGTTTTTTCTAATCTGAAACTCTTTTCTGAATAAATCTATCTGTCCTGGACAGTAACTTGAAACATCAAGAACAATTAAATGAACATAGGATTTTATCTCTATTTACTTAGAGGAACAGATTCCATCTTGATCAACACCTACCTCCATATATAACTAGTAGGAGCCAACACATGCCCATATACCCATACATAGTACAAGTATGAAAGCGAGATCAAACTCAAACTACCTATATACAAGATAACTGTGCTATCTCAGTCTAAAGATTATATGCAGATATGATTTATGACAAAACATTGACAAGAGTAAACTCCATGTGCTTGTCATAAGTGTCACTGGTTCGGCCTACTTATCATTTATAAGTGCCTATCATGTTTGTTATATGGCATGAGACTCACCATTCCATCTTATTTATATCTCATATAAATAACTTGGGAACAAACATGAATACAATCTTTCTGGATAAGTCATGTCCTTATTATGAAGTATCCTCGATTGTGAACCTATTTATGATACTTTGTGCTAGAAATATTGTCACTCATATTCTTAACAACTTAAGAATAATATTTCTAACAAAATATCAATGGACCTTTTCTATTACACATAAATATATTATGTAAACGGAAAAGTGGAAATGCCTTTTATTATTAAAAATATGTACAAGATACATACTAAATGATATACTCTAGGACATACTACTAACAATCTCCCACTAGCACTAGAGCTATTCATTACAATATCTTAGACCTATCTTCTCAAGATGTCGGTCTAACTGAGTCTGTGACATAGGCTTAGTGAATGGATCAGCTGGATTTTCAGCTGATGCTATTTTCTGCATGGCTACATCGCCTCGCCCAACTATTTCTCTGATAATGTGGTAGCGCCTTTCTATGTGTTTGGATTTCTGGTGAGACCTTGGTTCCTTAGCTCAGATGATCGCTCCATTGTTGTCACAGATGTAATGGAACTGTTGACTCAATGGAAGGAACTACTGTAAGTTCATCACGAACTTCTTTATCCAAACGACTTCTTTTGCGGCATCGATGCGAGAATATACTCGACCTCGATAGTGGAATCTGCAATCGTGCTCGCTTGGAACTCTTCCAACTGACTGCACCTCCATTACAAATGAACACATATCCAGAGGTAGACTTTCTATCTTCGATATCTGATTGGAAATCAGAATCAGTATAACCATCCAATTGCAAGTCTCCACCTCCATAAATCAAGAATAAATCCTTAGTTCTTCTCAAGTACTTAAGGATATTCTTGATGACTATCGATGTTCCAAACCGGATTGGATTGATACCGCTAGTCAAACTAACGAGATATGCGATATCAGGACAAGTACACAACATTTCATACATTAAACTTCCAATAGCCGAAGCATATGGAATCCTGGCCATCTTATCTCTTTCTTCAGGTGTCTTTGGAGACATCTCTTTAGAAAGGTGGATACCATGTCTCACTGGTAACAATCCTCTCTTGGAATCAAGCATGTTAAACCTCTTTAAGACCTTTTCCAAGTATAGACTTTGGGATAAACCAACTATTCTTTTCGCTCTATCTCTATAGATGCGAATCCCAAGAATATAGGTTGCCTCCCCTAAGTCTTTCATGGAGAATGTATTTAACAACTATACCTTTATAGTCGTCAACATACCTGTATCATTACCCATCAACAGTATGTCATCCACATATAAGACAAGGAAAGTGATAGCACTGTCACTAACCTTCTTATATACACATGGCTCATCCTCATTTTTGATAAAACCAAAAGATTTAATGGCTTCATCAAAACGGATGTTCCAACTCCTCGAAGCTTGTTTCAACCCATAAATGGATCGCTTCTTGCATACCTTGGAACCATCTTGGGATTCAAATCCCCTAGGTTGTTCCATGAAAATGTTTTCTTCAATGTATCCATTGAGAAAAGCTGTTTTGACATCCATCTGCCAAATCTCATAATCATAGTATGCAGCTATTGCTAATAAAATCATAATTGATTTAAGCATGGCAACAGGCGAGAAAGTCTCCTCATAGTCTATTCCTTGCCTTTGGCGAAACCCTTTCGCTATTAGCCTTGCCTTATAAGTCTCTACCTTTCCATCAGAACCAATTTTCTTCTTGAAAACCCATTTGTTCCCTATAGGTACAATACCTTCAGGTGGGTCAACAAGATCCCAAACTTGATTCTTATACATGGAATCAATCTCGGATTTCATAGCATCAATCCATTTTGAAGAGTCTATATCTGATATAGCTTCTTCATAGGTAAGTGGATCATCTCCATGATCTACTTCTTCATGAGTAGACAACTCTTGTTCTTCTTCATGAAGAAAACCATATCTCACTGGTGGGTGAGATACCCTGGTTGTTCTACGAGGAACAATTTGTAGATGTTTCATCAATGGGTATAGGTTGACTAGATGGATTTATATCCATCGATGCATTGGTTGGTCGAATTCTCCAATTCTAACTCTATTTGCCTTCCTTTGCCTCCTTCTTGAACAAACGTTGTTCAAGAAATGTGGCATCTCTACTTATCACAACCTTTTGTGAAGTAGGCAAATAAAAATAATATCCAAAACTATCTTTTGGATATCCAACAAATCGATCTTTTTACGATCCGTTTCCAATTTATCGTTGTTCGACTTTTGATATAATTTGGACAACCCCAAATCTTAACATGCTTAAGACTTGGTTTTCTTCCATGCCATATCTCATAAGGTGTGGAAGAAACTGATTTTGATGGAATCCTATTCGTAATATATAAAGTGATTCTAATGCAAATCCCCAAAAGAAGATTGGCATATCAAGATAGCTCATCATACTACGTACCATATCCAATAGTACGATTTCTCCTTCGGATACACCATTCGGTTGTGGCGTTCTGGAGGAGTCGGTGAGAAACAATGCCATGCTCTCTCAAGTATTCATCAAATTCGATTACTCAAATATTCACCTCCACGATCTGATCGAAGAGCTTTAATACTTTTTCCTGTTTGATTTTCTACTTCAGATTTAAATTCCTTAAACTTTTCAAAGGATTCATGTTTGTATTTCATCAAATACAAATACCCAAACCTTGATTTATCATCAGTAAAGGTAATAAAATAATGAAAGCCCCCTTTAGCCATTTCTTTAAACGGACCACATACATCACTATGTATTAATTCCAAAATATTTTCAGCTCTTAGCCCTTGTCCAACAAAGGGTGATTTAGTCATTTTGCCTTGAAGGCAAGATTCACAAGTTGGAGTAGGCTCAGAGCCCAATGAGGATAGAATCCCCATTTTCTCCAATTTTGCAATCCTATCTTCTGCAACATGACATAACCTTAAAAGCCAAATATATTTTGAACTTGAGTTGGTTTTCACCATGGCATTGTATTCTTTTAGATCACTTGCATTCAATTTGTGTTTGTCATTATTATCCAAATAATAAAGACCATCATTCATATAACCCGAACCAACATATTTATTTCCAAAATAAATATTGCAAACATCATCTGAATCAAATTCATAGCCATTTCTAGTCAAATTAGATATAGAAATGATGTTCTTAAAAGCATCAGGTACATATAAAATATTATCCAAACACAAAACATGTCCAAACATGTAAAAAGATTTAGATCCTATGGCTAAAGCTTCAACAGTTGAGCTATTGCCAATCTGGACTCTAATATCTTGAGAACGCAAGCTGCTACTTTTTGCTAGTTCCTGCATATCATTAGAAATGTGAGAACTGGCACCAGTATCTAAAACCCAAGCTGTAGATGAACTATAAGTATCATCAGAATCTAAATAACAAGATATGGATATACCTTCCGAAGGTGTATCCTTCTTGTCCTTCAAAGAAACAAGATACTCTGGGCAGTTCCTTTTCCAATGCCCATCTTTTTGGCAGTGGAAACACTTTCCTTTGCCTCCATCAGCTTTAGTCTTCCTTTTCTGTTTAGCTATTTTCTTGGAAGGACCAGGAATCTAAGGTTTCTTTTTCTTATTGCCCTTCTTCTTGTTGGACTTTCCAGCAGAAGAAGATGCAACCAAAGCTACCTCTTTTCCTTTATTGCCTGGCATATTCTTTTGGGCAATAACCAGCATGTTGAGTAAACCAGCTAAGGTGCATTCCTGTTTAGTCATATGGAAATTTGTCACAAAATTCCCAAAAGACTTAGGAAGGGACTGAAGGATCAAATCCGTTTGTAGTTGGAAATCCATGTTGAAGTCAAGATGTTCCAACTGCTCAATCAGCCGAATCATCTTGTGGACATGATCCCCAACATTCTGTCCCTCAGACATCCTCATACGGAATAGCTGTCTAGATATCTCATACCTAGCATTCTTGCTGTGCTCACCATACAACTCTTGTAGGTGAAGGAGGATCTCACTCGCACTCTGCATGTTCTCATGTTGCTTCTGTAACTCATTACTCATGGAAGCAAGCATGTAACACTTAGCTCTCATATCATGCTCCTTCCACTTGTCCAAAGTTTCATGTTCCTCTTGTGTGGCCTCTAGAGTTAAGGGACCAGGGACATTTGAATCTAGAACATATCCTATATGTTCAAGGTTCAGGACAAGTTTCAAATTTCTTAGCCAATCGCATGATTAGGTCCGATCAACTGTTGTGATCAAGTATGCTTGCAAGGATATTGGATGGTGGTGGTTGTTTTGTGCTCATTTTTATCAGAAAATTAACTGCAGAAAATAACCAGATTAATTAGTAAATGTATCATGTAATTAACCAAAATGATTATGGTCTTTTAATCAAATTGGTCCTCCCACTAACTTTGCGAATCCTACACTTCCAAAGTAGAAAACGGAAATCCTAGTTGGATGGATTTCTAGTGGGTGATTGAATTCTTATAATTCTATTGATCATCCTCAGGTACATCCATTATTGGAATTACAATAAACTATAAGTGGGCAACTCCTTGCCCATCACATCTCATGTGAGGTTCAATCCTTTACCTAGCCCCTAATGCTCAAAATCTCAGGTACATCCATTATTGACTTATCTTGCATTAGTTAAGTTGATCCCATTGAGTCAGTAATTATGCAAATAATTTTAATGTCCTCAGGTACATCAAATATTGGAAAACAAAACATTTACATATTTACAACATCTCATGCTTAACAATTATTCTTAGGAAAATCTCTTAAATTAATTGCATCTCATGCAACTATTTAAAATTTCTTAAAATAATTGCCCCAATGGAGGGCTTATGTTATAATTACTTTAATTATAGCATTTCCAACTTAATCATTTGTTTGGAAGATTTTATAGCCATCCTTATTACTATTAAGGTCTCACTTTGCACATTATCCATTTAGCATGCATATATCATATAATTGCATACATTCCCATACATCTCATGCATTCATGGATAAGCAGTAAATATGGTATGATCATGGACTTTCTAAGGGATTCAATTCTGAGCCACCAAGAATTGAATCAGGGCATTCCTAGGTGCATTTCATTCATTTTACAAGAGTTGCTGAAGGAGTACATAATCAACACTTGATATTGAATTCCTCCCACTGGTCCCACCAATGCTCTTGACCTCCTTGAACTTCTTGCAATCCAATATTACATAGTAATCCTTGGCATACCAAGGCGAATTTACAAAAACTTAAATAAATGAAATTACAACCCAAAATATTATTACAAACTTAATAATACATGCTCAAAATAAATTAAAATAAATTAATTAATTTACAATCCCAAAGAAACATAAAAGAAATAAATCCAATCACATTGGTCTTTTATAGTCCATGATCATCCATCATGCATATCACTATTTAACAATTAAATAAAACATACATACTTAAATTAAATTGAATATCTCATATTCAACTTAAAAATCCAGATTTGAATATGATTCAAATAAATTTAAAAATTCAGATTTGAATCTCATTCAAACAAATTTAAAAATTCAGATTTGAATCACATTCAAACAACTTCAAAAATTCAGATTTGAATCACATTCAAACATTTTTTAAAAAATCAGATTTGAATCACATTCAAATATTTTTTTAAAAATCAGATCTGAATTTTATTGAATCAATTTTAAAAAATCAGATTTAAATATGATTCAAACAACTTTAAAAATTCAGATTTGAATCACATTCAAACAACTTTTAAAATTCAGATTTGAATCACATTCAAACAATTTTTAAAATTCTGATTTGAATCATAATTTAATTGTGTGATTAAAACTACTAATTAAACACTTTAATTAGTCAAAGAATAGGCCTTAGATCATACAACAATTGCAGAATTAAAAGCCAAACCTTGAACCACCCATGGAACCAATGTTGCCGCCACCAATGGTGGCTTCACCATGTGTGCCGCCACACCTCATGATCCAACCAGCAATGAATCTCTTGATCTCATGATCAAACACACAATTAAATTATATAATCAACAATCTAAATGGCAAATATAGTGGCTCTGATACCAATTGAAGGAACGGAAGCGTAAAAACACAAGATTATACCATTGAATTCAAAATTTTCACCTAGGGTCACATGCACCATGCAAGATTTTTTTTTTTTTTATCTATTTGATTTCAATGATAAACAACATATTAAAACTCTTTTAATATGTTTTTGGATCTGTATTTGCCATTTAAGATTTTAAAATTAATCAGATTAATTTTAGAACCCTAGATTAAATCAAGAACGATTACACTAACCTCTTGATGTTCTGCAGCGTGTCTGCGCCTTTGAGATTCGTCTTCAGGACACCAGATGTTGTCCCTCTAGCTTGTCCACACCAAGAACACCTATGGCAGCCCTTGAATAGCTTCTAAAGCCTTTTCTATTAATTAGAAATTCAAGTTCTGCCTTTTAAGAGATTAGAGATGTAAACAGGACACTAGAAACAATTTCTAGTGTTCTTAATTCAAGAGATTGATGGCTAATCTCTTTGAATTGATGAGAGATGAAGAGAAATAGCTGGAGAGGCTCAAAGTGGCATGACAATTGAGAGGAGAGGCTGCTGGTTATGTTTTCTTTTCATAACCACACTTAAATAGCTAGGTTAACACATTAAACCCTAGCCACATGTCACCTTTTGATTAGCTCTAGGTTTAAGTGACCCAATCACATTGTGCCAAGTGTCAAACCTATATTTAATCTTGATTTTAATCATCTTACATGATTAAAAAACATTTGGCAAGCTTATGTGTTATGCCATGTGTCACCATCTCATGGTGCCACGTGTCACACTGTGAAATGACCAAAATGCCCCTGTGTCTTAATTTTTAGTTCTCAACCCAAAATAATTATTTTCTTCTTCTAATTAATTTATATCAAATATAAATTAATTAATTAATCTCTATTAATTAATTTCTCATCAATTAAATTCATATTTAAACACTTTAAATATAAATTTAATTTATACTACACATCCAATAATCTAGATTTGGTTTCAAGTCATGCTAGGGACTTTGCAATTTAATTGCAAACCAAACCTATTTAATTAATCAATTAAACTCTTTAATTAATTAATTAAATCATATTTAAATAGGTGATAACTTGTGTATGTGTGTGACTTACTAGGCTCATTACTAATTGGCAATGAGACATGATATCAACTCTTAATATCATCAGAACTCTTTCTTACCATAAATGATTTCTCTAAATCATTTTATGAACCTCATAGACCATGGTTAACACCTAGCATAGCATGCCATGGCCACCCAATTAGTAATAAGGTTTACCTTAAATGAACCTATAATCATATGTTACCATGCACTAGAATCTCTCTGTTACAAAATCCCAACTCAAGCTGGAGTCATGGTTTATGTCAAACTCCTTTTGCTATGAATATTATGTTCTCTTTTAATTCCAGTTCTTGATTAAAAGATTTTTCTCATCAGAAAATCTTTTCTGAATAAATCTATCTGTCCTGGCCAGGAACTTGAAACATCAAGAACAATTAAATAAACATAGGATTTTATCTCTATTTACTTAGAGGAACAGATTCCATCTTGATCAACACCTACCTCCATATATAACTAGTAGGAGCCAACACATGCCCATATACCCATACATAGTACAAGTATGAAAGCAGTATCAAACTCAAACTACCTATATACAAGATAACTGTGCTATCTCATGTCTAAAGATTATATGCACTGATATGATTTATGACAAAACATTGACAAGAGTAAACTCCATGTGCTTGTCATAAGTGTCACTGGTTCGGCCTACTTATCATTTATAAGTGCCTATCATGTTTGTTATATGGCATGAGACTCACCATTCCATCTTATTTATATCTCATATAAATAACTTGGGAACAAACATGAATACAATCTTTCTGGATAAGTCATGTCCTTATTATGAAGTATCCTCGATTGTGAACCTATTTATGATACTTTGTGCTAGAAATATTGTCACTCATATTCTTAACAACTTAAGAATAATATTTCTAACAAAATATCAATGGACCTTTTCTATTACACATAAATATATTATGTAAACGGAAAAGTGGAAATGCCTTTTATTATTAAAAATATGTACAAGATACATACTAAATGATATACTCTAGGGCATACTACTAACACATACCTAGTATGAGTACGTAAAGATATCAAACTCAAACCACCTATATATAAGATAACCGTGTTATCTTAGGTCAAAGGATTATATGCACTATTATGATCTATATGACAATGTATTGGCAAGAGCAAACTCCATGTATATATCATATTTGTGTCACTAGTTTAGCCTACTTATCTCATAAGTGCCCACCATGTTTGTCATATGGCATGAGACTCACCTTTCCAACCCATTAGTATCTCATACTAATCCATGGAAACAAACAAAAGTGACAATCTATCCAGATAAATCATACCCAATGAGGTATCCTAGATTATGCATCAAAATTTATAACACTTGTACTAGAATGTTCGTCACTCATATTCTTAACACCTTAAGAATGGAACATCTAACAAGTTGTTAAAGGGACATTTTCAATTAAATATAAATAATTTATATTAAAAGAAAATATACATGCCATTAAAAGAGAATAAATTTTTACAAGATACAACTTTATGATATGCTCTTGGGCATACTACTAACAAATAGAAAAATATTTAAATAGGAATGAGCATTCAACTCAGAGTATTTAGATATTGATCACAGATGCAATTTTTACAACTGCCTAAAACTAATGCAATTCTACCATAAAATGCACATCCAACACATATAACAAACAATTCAACCAATGTTGGCATGAGAAGATAATTTGAAGCTACTCACGCACCCAATGTATCACATCAATGCATAAATATGGGAGTTGATCTCCTATATAGCTCTCTCAATTCAAATCCTAGCAGTGAGCTCAACTCAAGCTAAATGTTTGCTTAAATCCAAGTGCCGGGGCCAGCGATATCAACTCAAAGCCGTGCCTCACCCCGACTTTCCATGTCCATAAGGACTGGGTTCCAGCAAGACAAGCTGAAGCTGTGACTACCCATCCAATCCATATCCATCATATACCATATATATATAACACACATACGCACACACACACACACATACACAGAGCTCTAAATTATCATTAGGGTGGCAATCACAGACAATTAATAATAATTAAATATGCAGCAATCAAAATACCCCTAATATATTAACTATTTGTGTGTATAGTTAAATATTTATAAAATGCATGAGCATGCCAGATATATAATTAATATTGAAATTATAAAATAATCAACATCTAACTAAAAGATTGGTCGACCCGATTACAGTGGGTCCGATTAGAGAAAAGAAAGGCTAGCCTGCACCAATCACCTATATAAACAAATTGTCCTTTATTAATTTACTGACAGAATTAACCAATTAATTTAATTAAAGAAGCAAGAATAATTCCTAAGGTATTACTGAAATTTTGGCAGAGACTCCCCTATAATTGGACCTAACCCCCCTGCAAGAAAATGCAACAACAGTAACACATAGGGCCTTAAGCCCATACAACAATTATAATGCCCATTTAGGGCCTACAAGAAACCTAATTTAAGTCCAATCATCCAAACTCTAGCTCAACTCCTTAACTCCTTTATACTCCAAAATAATTATTTTCAGCTGTAACACCCTCCCTGTACCAACTCCGTACATTCTACTATTCCGGTGACTGGTGTCGGTCCGGACAGCTAGAACGTCCGGAAAAATATTTAAACTAAAGTCGGGAATCATAATTAACTCAAATATTAATAAGAAAAATTTAGTAAAAATTTTAGAAATAAAATACAACCAAGTTAAGCAGTAGGTGCCCTAGCGATGGGTAACTGAGAGGAAGTTGCGGTTCTATAACGAGGAGCCCTAGACCCGGGGGAAAAATTATAAAATAATTTTTGGGACTCCAGAGAAGGGTTATTGAGGTTCCCATGGCATTAGAATGCCAAGAAAATACCTAGAAAAATTTTTCAATCGGTACAGACAATCTTGACCCGTTAAGCCAAACGGAGGGCATTTTGGTCATTTCGCCTTCAGAGGTGATTTTTGGCCGACTTGTCCAGTTAAGTAAATAATTAATATGACATAAAATATGAAGAAATATTACTAGAAATTAAATTGAAATTGAGTAGTGATGAAAAGAAAAGAAAAATCAAGAAAAGCTCATTTATGACATCTTGATGATGTCATTTATAAACTATGACCAATCACAATTAATCTACCATTTGACTAAACTATTAAAAGACATAAAAGAAGACTAAAAAATCAAAAATTGCAGCAGCCATCCTCCCCAAAAGAAACCAGCCGAAACCCTAGTCCCATAGCCACCTCCATGAAAGCTCTTTCAAGCTTTAAATTTCCATGCTTCCTCACCCTAAAACCCATAAGTCCCTTCATTAAAAATTAATCCCACACCTTAAACAAGCTCTTGGCAGCCAACAAGAGGAAGGAAATTGAAGTTTGGGGCTTGGAAAAATTCTACCACTTGAGGTTAGTGCACCTATATCCATTAAACTCTTTATTTTCATGGTTTGGGACTTGAAACTTAGTGAGAATTGTGATTTAAATGAACATAAACCTATGTGTTTGAGCTTGTGAATTTCGGCTGCCCTAGCTATGGAATAGGAGGGAGTGTTTTTATGAGCTTGAAGTGAATTAGAGTTATGTTGGAAGTTTATAAATACAAGAACAATGATTAAAAAGCTAACTAAGACATATTGTATAAAAACATGGATTTGAATTAGGGTTTTGTGAGAAAAATGTAAACTTGGTTTAGGAAATTATTAGAGAGCATTTTAATGGTCAATTAGTGACCATTTTAGGTAATTTGACCAACAAATGGACTGAAGAATGGGATTCCAAAGTGAGGTTGCAGGCTGCCCTAGGACAGCAGCATAGGGACTGAAATTTCAGTCCACTTGCACTGCCATAACTTGGGCTGTGTTAGTCCAATTGGTGTTTGGCCAATTGGACATGAAACTAGGCTTATAATGGCACATTTTTTCTGAAGAAACCATGCCCAAAAGACCAAAGCAAGAGGACCAAAACTTGGCCCCAATCCGGATACCCTGCAACTGGTTCTGCATAATTGACCAAATGAACAGTAACTGTTCATTTAGCCATAACTCACTGTAGATATGGTCAATTGACCTGAAATTTTTACAGAAACAATTTAAGACATAGACAAACAACTTTCATGAAGGAACCTACCCCAAATTATGGCCAGAACCTAACCCAAATGGTAGTGAAAGTTACTGTTCCTGTTACTGTAGATATGGTATTTTCTGCAGAATGGGAATCCGGCCAGCTGTGGTTTGTGGACCATATCTGGAGCTACAAAACTCCAAATGGAGTGATTCAAAAAAAGAAATTCAACTAGACAAAATAAGGAACAACTTTCATGTTTTACATTTCTTCAAATTCCTACAGTAACAGTGTCCAATGGAACAGTGAAGTTGACTCACCAAAACTGAAAATTCTGCTTGTGTGGGTTTACACTTTGAAATGGTATTAACACTTAATGCCAACAAGTTTTAAACACCAAATGTGGTATGTTGGGAGTGCCAAAGTCAATGTACATATTTTCTATCCAAAAGTCAACATTTTTGTTGACCAATGAGGTGAATAGTAACACCAAAACATGAAATTCACAAATTGAAGAATTTAAAAGTTTCAAATGCCCTAGTATACCTAACAAGATTGGTTTGGATAGTTTGGCATGCCAATAGGGTTCAGTTAGCAGTACTGCACATGACAATATGCCATTCCGTGATTTCATGGCTTTTAGCCATTCTGACTTTGTATTGAGACTTGGCCTTGTGCCTGATATTATTTACAGCTTGTTAGCTGTTCTGTTGCACACCGGGAGATGCATATGTGACCGATGGTGTGACGGCCCGAGGTACTAGGTACCCAGTGCCAGTTTACCCGTTATCCAGTCCAGTCGTCTAGTGTAGGTTACTTGGGGCAACCAAATGAATAAAGGTGAACAACGTTAACGAAATAATGGATATACCAATACCAAACAAAGAAAGCATACACATTCTATACACATTCATTTTCTTGCTATTTTCTTCTAGTATATTATTGCACCACTAAGCATTATTGCTTAGCGCGTTGCTTTTGCCACGCGTAGGTACTGGAGATCCCGATCGTGAGCCCAGTAGACCACAGACTGGGTGAGTCCATCCTGCAGTTCTGCACAGTGTCCTTGTCACCTCAACTTCTGCAGTGCATTGGTAGGACACTAGGTGTCATTTTGATATTTTGTAGCAGATTTTTACTTTCTCATATGTATTTGAACTTATGTAATATATTTCGATGTTCATGTAAATAAAGAAAGTTATGACTATGAATGCAAAATTTGAGCATGTATTTATCGCTTGTATATGAGAAATGGATGTTTGAGAAATGAAAAGGTTGTTGAGACCTGAAATTGAAAAATTGTTGAAATCTTGATTTTGAGTTTTGTGATGATATTGGAGTTGAGAATGAATGAATTTATTTATTGGAAGTGTTTTTAACAGGTTCCGAAGAACTGTTTTCTCCATTTTTAGCCGGTACTCCGCCGGATTTTCTATAAAATTTTCGGAATCTCAAAGAAATAAAAATTTTACTAAATGGCTTAAATAAAGTATATTTCATAAATTATATGCAAAAGCATGATATAAATTAATTAAGGTATATTAGAGTATGCCGATACACCGTGTGGCATTACTTACTCGGGTATACAGTACACGGGTAAGGGGTGTCACATCAGCAATTCAAAAATTATGAAAATATTACTGGAGGTACTTTACATCATTCTATATTAATTAAACTCATTTTCCTTAATTTTACTAAGCCAAGAATAATTTATAGATTTAACCAGCTAGCTTAATCAAGGCACAAACTATAAAATTTGAGTTAGGGACTACCTTTGTAAATTCTTCTACCTAGAACGCGTTTGAAATGTCTTAAAATGCTAAGAATGACTGTAAACACAACCACTTTCCAGGGTAGCCCACCAAGCGCCTGGATTACCCTGAAAACTCGATCCCAAGTGCTAGTGAGCTATCGCTAATCTGATCACACCTAACGAAGCCCATAAACTATTGATAATTATCATATAATTACGTTTAATTTATGGGCATCGAAAAAGGTCAAAAATTTCACTAAGTGATTTGAACATCTGATGATTTCCCTTTCCAAATGATATCCGATCAGAGTAGGGTTGGTCCCATCTCAAAGTTTTCATTACTCTGAGTTCAACGATGGTCTTGGATCATCAATCTGATGGTTATATCATCCAGGATCTAACAAAAGGATCCGAATTTACCCATTTTCTCTCTCCTTATCTCACTGTAATGGCCACTAAATCTAGCATGGTTTGTGACGCCCCTTACCTGTCTGCTGTATAGCAGAGCAAGAAGTATCACATTCGGTACCGGAGCACCCTATCTTATCTTATTATGTCCATTATAAGTTTTTAATATCATTTAAAAATGGTAATCCATGTGTAGAAATTTTTTTTTTTATAGAAACCCGGACAGAGCCTCCTCTGTTTTGTTAGCATCTGGCGGGTTCCACTAGTTACCTGTTAACATGTTCATATTCATTTCACACTTTTCCATACCATATTCTACTGTATCATATCATTCACAACTATTTATGAGATCTCAAAAGGATATCATCTATTGCATTCACATAGAAATTCATAGGCAATAATTTACAAGTTTACATTACAATCTCAAAGTTTAATTACAATCCAAAATGAAATACATCATGTGTTTATGTACAATGAACAAAAGAACAAAATCTAGACATACATGGGCCCTACAAACAAAATACAACTGTCGAGGTGACTGGTAGACACTGGCAAATCTAATTGGTCTCTGTATGACCACTACTGCTACTGCTGCTGCGGCTGCTCGGACTGGTCTCCAATACCTATGCGATGGAAAACCAACGCGCTAAGCATAACACTTAGTGGTGTATAATTTATAATAACAATAACTGAACAATTCAAATAATAATTCTATATAGCAATTTATAATTTCTAGGTATTTTACATTTTTACTGCACTTTGGAAACAATTGAAATTATCGGGATCTTTTCTGTTTACCTACTGTATATTAAGTCTTAATTAATCATTATCAGTGCCTAAGAAACCTATAACAAATTATAAAAACTAGATACACGGGTGTATACTAGTTAGACAGCCATATATCTATCCAGTATACGTCGGTCATGTCAGGCATGAAGCCTGCAGGTAGGCATTTTAAGCCAGATATAATATTAAGCACATTGGCCAACGGGCAGGCATAAAGCCTATAGAACAATCATGTCAGACAGATTTTATCTGTTAATGATTATTCCTATGGGCGGTACTACTATCTGTAGTCCCTAATTGGTATACCAATTGATTCAAATTAAATAAATAAGTCTAGGTATACTATGGGCAATTACACATTTCTTATTTATTTGAAATGTACATATCACTTTATGGTGGGAAAATAGGTCCCACATACCCCTTTCATGTGGTTTAGTGTTTAATGGCTTGTTAGAGTTAAATTCCTACCATAAGGTAATTTATCTCATGAACCTTTCTTTAGGTTCAGTTTTTGTGTCTTACTTTCACCTATCCATTTGATCAGTTTCTAGCCACTGTTTGGCCACGCTTCCTTCGTGGAAGTTGTTTCTCTATGTCTTATCTTTATTTTCCCTTTTGAATCATGTTAATTTGATTTTTAGAACTCAAGTCATGGTCAGATAACCATAACTGACTCATTTCCAGATTCTGGTTCTTTAACTAGGTAGTTTTTGGGTTTAAACTTTACCTAATTAATGGAACATGTTACAGTCACTTTTAGGCATGGTGATCTTCATAAAAATTGTTGCCCTATGTCTTACGATCACTGAGAAATTTGTATCACAATTTTTCAAGTTTTGTGGTATTATTTATGGCCAATTAACTGACCTGGACTCATATACCCTGTGCCAACAGGTGTTCAGTTTAGGTTAGTGACTGCAGGTTCTGGAAAGGTATGGCTCATCTCAATTGGATTTTTCTAGTTGGAGATATGACTAAAAGACTGTACTGGGGTCAAATGAAGTTTGGTCAGATTTCAGGTTTTGATGCAGTGATTTGTTCTAACTATTTGTCCTAGTTCTCTTGATTTCTGGGTTTTGGTCAAAATACCAATTTTGTAGGTCTGTGTCTGGTGGACATTTTGCCATTGGTTTCATTACATTTGAGTTCTTATAGACCAAGTTATGGCCATTTTACCAAAACTAGTTGGGTAAGTTTATGTCCAGTAGTTTCTGGACAACCTAATTCTGGGCAGTTTTGTGACCCAACTTGGGCCAGCAATTTGGTTTGGTTTAAGGCATTTTTGGGTTCTGTGGTCTTCATGAAAATTGTAGCCACTAAGCTTTCCAATGGTATAAATTTCAGGTCATTTGGACTAGTATAGAGGGAGTTATGACCAAATGAATACGTACTGTTCATTTGGTCATTTTCTGGGTTTTGTGCAAGGTCATCCGGATTTGGGCAGTAAATTGGTCAGGATTTTGATGAAATTTGGGCATGGTGTCTTCATGAAAAATGGGATGTTTTGGGTCTAGTTTCACCTCCAATTAGCCTCATACCAATTGGAGTCACATACTTTCAGTTATGGTTCATCAAACACACTGGACTATGTGATTCCCAACCTACAGAAAATGGCAATCCCAAATATTCAGTCACCTCTAACTTTCTTACTTCAATTTGCATATATAGCACTTCTATAAGCAACAATCTCATCTCAATTAGGTCAATCTCAACCATTACACAAAATCCTCAAATCATGTACACGAACCCTAATTTCAAAGTTTCAAATTTGCACAAACACAACACATTAAAACTCTCAATCATATCAACTTATCAAACATTCTCATGGAACCCATTTTCATCATTTAAAAGCATCAAACCCCAAAGAATTCCATGGCTGCTGAACATGGTGACATCATGGGTTCATGGATTTCTTTTTAATTTCATGAAACTTACACTTAGTTTAGCATGATTTTTATGCTTAAAAAAGAGAGATTAGGAGTTTAGTACACTAACCTTTCTGGTGACTTGTTAAACTTCACTTCTATCCCTTCTTTTTACTACCAATGGCTTCCTTATGGTGTGGGGATGATTTTTAATAAAGGGGACTATGGGTTTTAGTGAGTGAGTGAGGAGAAAATCAAGCTTGAAGCTTGAAGAAAAATGGTGGAAAAAGAGAACCAAAGCAGCCGACCAAGAGAGAGAAGAAATGGAGAAAAAGATGAGTTAGGTTGGTGAATTTTTGTCTCTTGTGGGTATATATATATATATATATATATATATATATATATATATATATATAATTTTTGCACTTTATTTTTTTAAATTGTCATAAACCCATTTCTTTTCTTTTCTCTTCTTTTCTTTTTCTCATTTTCCTAATTCATTTCATAAATTTTAATTATGTTAATTATTTTATTCTCTCAAATTTTTAATTTAACATTTAGGTCAAAATTCACCTCTGAGGGTGAAATAACCAAAATGCCCTTTATGGTGCATATCAGGTTATTTTTATTATTTTATACCAATTAATAAATTCTCTTAAATTTTATTTTATTTTCTCTAAATCTTTCCTATATTTTCTTAACATTTATTCTATCAACTTTTGCCTCCTCACTATAGTTTAAGTGTAGTTTCAGACATTCTGACTGTCCAAACAGACATTAGTTGCCGAAATAGTAGAATGTACGGACTACCTATGGTGAGGGCATTACAATTCTTCCCCTCTAAATAAAAATTTCATCCTCGAAATTTACCTGATGTGAAGAGCTGAGGGAACTGCTGCCTCATCGTCTCCTCGCTCTCCCATGTCTCTTCTTCTGTGTTGTGGTGTCTCCACAAGACTTTCACTAATGGGATCCTCTTGTTTTTGAGTTCTTTCACTTCCCGTGTTAAGATTCTAACTGGTTCTTCTTCATATGTCAAATCAGGTTGCACAATTATCTCCTCTGCTGAAATGACATGTGAAGGATCTGATCTGTATCTCCTGAGCATCAACACATGGAATACATTGTGAATCTTGTCCAGCTCAGGTGGTAAAGCTAACCTGTAGGCTACTGGACCCACACGTTCAATAACATCGTATGGACCAATAAACCTAGGGCTTAACTTACCCTTCTTACCAAATCTTAGCACTTTCTTCCAAGGTGATACCTTGAGAAACACCTTATCGCCAACCTCATACTTTATATCCTTTCTCCTTAGGTCAGCATATGACTTCTGTCTGTCTGAGGCGGCTTTCAAATTGTCTCTGATGAGTTTCACTTTTTCCTCAGTCTATCTCACTAAATCTGAGCCCACTACTTTCTCTTCCCCTATTTCTGTCCAATATAAGAGAGTCCTGCATCTCCTCCCACACAATGCTTCATATGGAGCCATTTTTATGCTAGCTTGGTAGCTGTTATTGTAAGCAAACTCTACCAAAGGAAGATACTTCTCCCAACTTCCTTCAAAATCAATGATGCAGCTTCTTAACATATCCTCCAATACCTATCATATCATATCATTTATGTCATTAGTGTCAGGTCATTGTTATCATTCCTTTAATAATTACAGTAATTCATTAAGTTCTAAGGGTTATCTGAAACACCCTTTCTGACTGTCCATCCGTCTGTGGATGAAAAGTCGTACTAAAGTGCAGTTGAGTGTCTAAAGATTCCTATAGCCTCTTCCAAAACCTCAAAGTAAATCTCGAGTCTGGGTCAGATATGATCAATGTTGGCACTCCATGTAGCCGGACTATCTCATCTATGTAAATCTCTGCTAACCTCTCCAGTGAGTAATCGGCTCTAACTGGTAGGAAGTGAGTTGACTTGGTCAATCTATCCACAATCACCCATATAATATCATGCTTCCTCTGTGTCAATGGTAGCCCAGTGACAAAATGCATGGTGATGCAGTTCCTTTTCCACTCTGGTATGGATATAGGTTACAACAACCCTGATGGAACCTGATGCTCAGCCTTAACCTGCTGGCATGTCAAACATCTGGTCACAAAATCACCAATATATTTCTTTATTCTAGGTCACCAATAATGTGTTTTCAGGTCTTGGTACATCTTGGTACTTCCTAGGTGCATAGCATGGAAGCTACTATGCGCCTCTTTCAAGATATTCTTCTTCAGTTCTTCATCTCCTTGTACACAGATTCTGCCTTTATAATACAGGCACCCATCTCCTTTCAACTCATAGTCAATCTCCTTCCCCTCTTGAGTTCTGCCCATAACAGCTAGCAACTTTTCATCCCTTAGCTGTGTTTCTTGTATTTGCTATAATAAGCTTGGCTTTACAAGCAACTTAGCCAATTTTACCCCATCCTGTGCTAAACACAACCGAGCATTCAATGCTCTCAAAGACATCATGGACTTCTAGCTCAGTACGTCAGCCACTACATTTGCCTTCCTAGGATGATAGTCGATCACACAGTCATAATCTTTAAGGAATTCAATCCATCTCCTCTATCTCAGATTGAGTTCCTTCTGGGTTAGCAAATACTTCAGATTCTTGTGATCCATATATATGTAACATTTCTCACCATATAGGTAATGCCTCCATATCTTCAATGGAAATATTATTACTGCCAATTCTATATCATGAGTTGGGTAGTTCTTTTCATATGGCCTTAGCTGTCTGGAAGCATAGGCAACTACTTTCCCTTCTTGTATCAGAACACACCCAAGCCCATTATAAGAGGCATCACTGTAGATCACATAGTCTTTCTCTGAATCTGGCTGGGTCAACACTGGAGCTTCTGTAAGCATAGCCTTCAGCTTCTCGAAACTGGTTTGACATTTATTATTCCAATCAAACTTTGCATTCTTATGTAGCACTTTAGTCAGTGGGGCTGCTATAAGGGAGAATCCCTTCACAAATCTCCTATAGTATCCTGCTAACCCCAAAAAGCTTATGACCTCTGTTACATTTCTGGGAGGCTTCCATTCAACTATTGCTTAAATCTTTTTTGGATCTACCCTGATCCCATCTGCTGATACAATGTGTCCAAGGAAGGATATCTCATCCAATCAAAAGTCACACTTGGACAACTTGGCAAACAACTGTTTTTCCCGCAGTGTCTGTAATACTACTCTCAGGTGTTCATCATGCTCTTCCCTGTTCTTAGAATACACTAAGATATCATCTATAAAGACCACAATAAACTAATCCAAGTAGGGATAAAAGATACAGTTCATTAGGTCCATAAAAGCTACTGGTGTATTTGTCAGCCCAAATGGCATCACTAGAAACTCATAGTGTCCATACTGGGTCCTGAAAGCAATCTTAGGAACATCTGTCTCCTTCACTCTCAACTGGTGATAGCCTGATCAAAGATCTATCTTGAAGAATATTCCAGCTCCCCTCAACTGATCAAACAAGTCATCTACCCGAGGTAAAGGATATTTGCTTTTCACAGTCACCTTATTCAGCTGCCGGTAGTCTATACATGTCACACCTTACCCCTCTGTAAGGCATAACATGATCCTGTAGAATACCTAATGAACTACCGAAGTTCACCTACTGATAACTCATTAAGTACCCTACAAGGGATTTTAAAATAATTTTCTTATTTTTAATAAGTGGTGAGCATTTTCTAATAGATATTTAAAACATTTAGTTAAAATTAAAACTAGTTAATATTTTTGGCCCATTTTATTTTTACGCAAATTTTATAAAAATTTTGACAGAGATCCGTCTGTATTTTGAGAAAACATTCTTCAAATACCTGAAATAAAAGCACTTCCAATAATTTTCTCAACAACTACTTTAATTTCACAATCAAACTCAATCAATTGCAACAACTCCACAATCATTTCAATCAATTTCTCAAGTTCAAATTTCAATAATCCTCAAGGTACTGTCAATCAATTTCATACATTTTAAAGATAAACAATTTATATACACATCATACAAAAATTTACATTAAGAAAATCCAAACTAAAATTTATTACGAATTTTATACAGATTTTGTACAAGCTGCTCAAGAACCATTTTCACATGTCCATACATTTCTGTGCATTACATGCATCAAAATAAATATTTAAAATCAGGGTATAAATTATACCCCATAGCTTCAAAGCAGGAAGATCCTCATGTTAGTAGTATGCCCTAGAGCATATCATTTAGTATGTATCTTGTATATATTTTTATTAATAAAAGGCATTTCCACTTTTTCATTTACATAATATATTTATGTGTAATAGAAAAGGTCCATTGATATTTTGTTAGAAATATTATTCTTAAGTTGTTAAGAATATGAGTGACAATATTTCTAGCACAAAGTATCATAAATAGGTTCACAATCGAGGATACTTCATAATAAGGACATGACTTATCCAGAAAGATTGTATTCATGTTTGTTCCCAAGTTATTTATATGAGATATAAATAAGATGGAATGGTGAGTCTCATGCCATATGACAAACATGATAGGCACTTATAAATGATAAGTAGGCCGAACCAGTGACACTTATGACAAGCACATGGAGTTTACTCTTGTCAATGTTTTGTCATAAATCATATCAGTGCATATAATCTTTAGACCTGAGATAGCATAGTTATCTTGTATATAGGTAGTTTGAGTTTAATACTGCTTTCATACTTGTACTATGTATGGGTATATGGGCATGTGTTGGCTCCTACTAGTTATATATGGAGGTAGGTGTTGATCAAGATGGAATCTGTTCCTCTAAGTAAATAGAGATAAAATCCTATGTTCATTTAATTGTTCTTGATGTTTCAAGTTCCTGGCCAGGACAGATAGATTTATTCAGAAAAGAGTTTCTGATGAGAAAATCTTTTTAATCAAGAACTGGAATTAAAAGAGAACATAATATTCATAGCAAATGGAGTTTGACATAAACCATGACTCCAGCTTGAGTTGGGATTTTGTAACAAAGAGATTCTAGTGCATGGTAACATATGATTAATGGTTCATTTAAGGTAAACCTTATTACTAATTGGGTGGCCATGGCATGCTATGCTAGGTGTTAACCATGGTCTATGAGGTTCATAAAATGATTTAGAGAAATCATTTATGGTAAGAAAGAGTTCTGATGATATTAAGAGTTGATATCATGTCTCATTGCTAATTAGTGATGAGCCTAGTAAGTCACACACATACACAAGTTATCACCTATTTAAATATGATTTAATTAATTAA
Source organism: Hevea brasiliensis (assembly GCF_030052815.1). NCBI lineage: Eukaryota > Viridiplantae > Streptophyta > Magnoliopsida > Malpighiales > Euphorbiaceae > Hevea > Hevea brasiliensis. The sequence continues at coordinate 50,924,728 of NC_079506.1, read as the reverse complement.
TTAAAGAGTTTAATTGATTAATTAAATAGGTTTGGTTTGCAATTAAATTGCAAAGTCCCTAGCATTACTTGAAACCAAATCTAGATTATTGGATGTATAATATAAGTTAAATTTATATTTAAAGTGTTTAAATATGAATTTAATTAATGAGAAATTAATTAATAGAGATTAATTAATTAATTTATATTTGATATAAATTAATTAGAAGAAGAAAATAATTATTTTGGGTTAAGAACTCAAAATTAAGACACAGGGGCATTTTGGTCATTTTGCAGTGTGACATGTGGCACCATGAGACGGTGACACATGGCATAACACATAAGCTTGCAAAATGTTTTTTTAATCATGTAAGATGATTAAAATCAAGATTAAATATAGGTTTGACACTTGGCACAATGTGATTGGGTCACTTAAACCTAGAGCTAATCAAAGGGTGACATGTGGCAAGGGTTTAATGTGTTAACCTAGCTATATAAGTGTTGTTATGAGAAAAATAAAACACAACCAGCAGCCACACTCCTTTGTCACGCCACTTTGAGGGTTTTTATCTCTTCTTCTTCATCTCTTATCAATTCAAAGAGATTAGCCATCAATCTCTTGAATTAAGAACACTAGAAATTGTTTCTAGTGTCCTGTTTACATCTCTAATCTCTTAAAAGGCAGAACTTGAATTTCTAATTAATAGAAAAAGCTTTAGAAGCTGTTCAAGGGCTGCCATAGGTGTTCTTGGTGTGGACAAGCTAGAGGGACAACATCTGGTGTCCTGAAGACGAATCTCAAAGGCGCAGATACTGCAAAGGCATCAAGAGGTTAGTGTAATCGTTCTTGATTTAATCTAGGGTTCTAAAATTAATCTGATTAATTTTAAAATCTTAAATGGCAAATACAGATCCAAAAACATATTAAAAGAGTTTTAATATGTTGTTTATCATTGAAATCAAATAGATAAAAATAAATCTTGCATGATGCATGTGACCCTAGGTGAAAATTTTTGAATTCAATGGTATAAACTTGTGTTTTTCACGCCTGCCTTCAATTGGTATCAGAGCCACTATATTTGCCATTTAGATTGTTGATTATATGATTTAATTGTGTGTTTGAACATGAGATCAAGAGTTCATTGCTGGTTGCAAAGCAAGTTGGCGGCATACTTGAAAAAACACCATCAATGGTGCGTATGGTTTGGCTTCCATAGGTGGTTTAAGGTTTGGCTTTTAATTCTGCAATTGTTGTACAATCTAAGGCCTATTCTTTGACTAATTAAAGTGTTTAATTAGTAGTTTTTATCACACAATTAAATTATGATTCAAATCAGAATTTTAAAAATTGTTTGAATGTGATTCAAATCTGAATTTTAAAAGTTGTTTGAATGTGATTCAAATCTGAATTTTTAAAGTTGTTTGAATCATATTTAAATCTGATTTTTTAAAATTGATTGAATAAAATTCAGATCTGATTTTTAAAAAAAAATGTTTGAATGTGATTCAAATCTGATTTTTTAAAAAATGTTTGAATGTGATTCAAATCTGAATTTTTGAAGTTGTTTGAATGTCATTCAAATCTGAATTTTTAAATTTGTTTGAATGAGATTCAAATCTGAATTTTTAAATTTATTTGAATCATATTCAAATCTGGATTTTTAAGTTGAATATGAGATATTCAATTTAATTTAAGTATGTATGTTTTATTTAATTGTTAAATAGTGATATGCATGATGGATGATCATGGACTATAAAAGACCAATGTGATTAGATTATTTCTTTTATGTTTCTTTGGGATTGTAAATTAATTAATTTATTTTAATTTATTTTGGGCATGTATTATTAAATTTGTAATAATTTTTGGGTTGTAATTTCATTTATTTTAGTTCTTGTAAATTCGACTTGGTATGCCAAGGATTACTATGTAATATTGGATTGCAAGAAGTTCAAGGAGGTCAAGAGCATTGGTGGGACCAGTGGGAGGAATTCAAGATCAAGTGTTGATTATGTACTCCTTCAGCAACTCTTGTAAAATGAATGAATGAATGAAATGCACCTAGGAATACCCTGATTCAATTCTTGGTGGCTCAGAATTGAATCCCTTAGAAAGTCCATGATCATACCATATTTACTGCTTATCCATGAATGCATGAGATGTATGGGAACGTATGCAATTATATGATATATGCATGCTAAATGGATAATGTGCAAAGTGAGACCTTAATAGTAATTAGAATGACCATAAAATCTTCCAAACAAATGATTAAGTTGGAAATGCTATAATTAAAGTAATTATAACATAGGCCCTCCATTAGGGCAATTATTTTAAGAAAATTTAAATAGTTGCATGAGATGCAATTAATTTAAGAGATTTTCTTAAGAATAATTGTCAAGCATGAGATGTTATAAATATGTAAATGGTTTGGTGGCCAATATTGGATGTACCTGAGGACATTAAAATTATTTACATAATTACTGGCTCACTGGGATCAACTTAACTAATGCAAGATAAGTCAATAATGGATGTACCTGAGATTTTGAGCATTAGGGGCCAGGTAAAAGATTGAGCCTCACATGAGATGTGATGGGCAAGGAGTTGCTCACTTATAGTTTATTGTAATTCCAATAATGGATGTACCTGAGGATGATCAATAGAATTATAAGAATTCAATCACCCACTAGAAATCCATCCAACTAGGATTTCCGTTTGCTACTTTGGAAGTGTAGGATTCGCTAAGTTAGTGGGAGGACCAATTTGATTAAAAGACCATAATCATTTTGGTTAATTACATGATACATTTACTAATTAATCTGGTTATTTCTGCAATTAATTTTCTGATAATAATGAGCACAGAACAACCACCACCATCCAATATCCTTGCAAGCATGCTTGATCGCAATAGGTTGACAGGACCTAATCTGTCTGATTGGCTAAGAAATTTAAAACTTTTCCTGAACATATAGGATATGTTCTAGATTCAAATGTTCCTGGTCCCTTACCTCCAGAGGCCACACAAGAGGAACATGAAACTTTGGATAAGTGGAAGGAACATGATATGAGAGTTAAGTGTTACATGCTTGCTTCTAGGAGTAATGAGTTACAGAAGCAACATGAGAACATGCAGAGTGCGAGTGGGATCCTCCTTCACCTACAAGAGTTGTATGGTGAGCACAACAGGAATGCTAGGTATGAGATATCTAGACAGCTTTTCCGTATGAGGATGTCTGAGGGACATAATGTTGGGGATCATGTCCATAAGATGATTTGGCTGATTGAGCAGTTGGAACATCTTGACTTCTACATGGATTTTCAACTACAGACGGATTTGATCCTTCAGTCCCTTCCTGAGTCTTTTGGGAATTTTGTGACAAATTTCCATATGACTAAACAGGAATGCACCTTAGCTGGTTTACTCAACATGTTGGTTATTGCCCAAAAGAATATGCCAGGCAATAAAGGAAAAGAGGTTGCTTTGATTGCATCTTCTTCTGCTGGAAAGTCCAACAAGAGAAAGGGCAATAAGAAAAGAAACCTCAGATTCCTGGTCCTTCTAAGAAAATAGCTAAACAGAAAAGGAAGACTAAAGCTGATGGAGGCAAAGGAAAGTGTTTCCATTGCTAACAGGAAAGTGTTTCCATTGCCAGTAAGAAAGTGTTTCCACTGGCCAGAGTATAGCAATCTAAAAGAATGCAATGCCATGGTGAAAACCAACTCAAGTTCAAAAGATATTTGGCACTTAAGGTTATGTCATGTTGCAGAAGATAGGATTGCAAAACTGGGGAAAATGGGGATTTTATCCTCATTGGGCTCTGAGCCTACTCCAACTTGTGAATCTTGCCTTCAGGGCAAAATGACTAGATCACCCTTTGTTGGACAGGGGCTAAGAGCTGAAAATATTTTGGAGCTAATACATAGTGATGTATGTGGTCCGTTTAAAGAAATGGCTAGAGGGGGCTTTCATTATTTTATTACCTTTACTGATGATAAATCAAGGTTTGGGTATTTGTATTTGATGAAATACAAACATGAATCTTTTGAAAAGTTCAAAGAATTTAAATCTGAAGTAGAAAATCAAACAGGAAAGAGTATTAAAGCTCTTCGATCAGATCGTGGAGGTGAATATTTGAGTACTGAATTTGATGAATACTTGAGAGAGCATGGCATTGTTTCTCAGCAGACTCCTCCAGGAACGCCATAGCTAAATGGTGTATCTGAAAGGAGAAATCGTAACCTATTGGATATGGTACGTAGTATGATGAGCTATACTGATATGCCAATCTTCTTTTGGGGATTTGCATTAGAATCAGCTTTGTATATTCTGAATAGGATTCCATCAAATCAGTTTCTTCCACACCTTATGAGATATGGCATGGAAGAAAACCAAGTCTTAAGCATGTTAAGATTTGGGGTTGTCCAGCTTATATGAAAAAGTTGAACACTGATAAATTGGAGACCAGATCAGAAAAAGGTCGATTTGTTGGATATCCAAAAGATAGTTTTGGATATTATTTTTATTTGCCTACTTCATAAAAGGTTGTGATAAGTAGAGATGCCACATTTCTTGAATAACAGTTTGTTCAAGAAGGAGGCAAAGGAAGGCAAATAGAGTTAGAATTGGAGAATTCTGACCAACCAACAGATCAGATGGATATAGATCCATCTAGTCAACCTATACCCATTGATGAAACATCTATAGCTGTTCCTCGTAGAACAACCAGGGTATCTCACCCACCAGTGAGATATGGTTTTCTTCATGAAGAAGAACAAGAGTGTCTACTCATGAAGAAGTAGATCATGGGGATGATCCACTTACCTATGAAGAAGCTATATCAGATATAGACTCTTCAAAATGGATTGATGCTATCAAATCCGAGATTGATTCCATGTATAAGAATCAAGTTTGGGATCTTGTTGACCCACCTGAAGGTATTATACCTATAGGGAACAAATGGGTTTTCAAGAAGAAAATTGGTTCTGATGGAAAGGTAGAGACCTATAAGGCAAGGCTAGTAGCGAAAGGGTTTCGCCAAAGGCAAGGAATCGACTATGAGGAGACTTTCTCGCCTGTTACCATGCTTAAATCAATTAGGATTTTATTAGCAATAGCTGCGTACTATGATTATGAGATTTGGCAGATGGATGTCAAAACAGCTTTTGTCAATGGATACATTGAAGAAAACATTTTCATGGAACAACCTAAGGGATTTGAATCCCAAGATGGTTCCAAAGTATGCAAGCAAAAGCGATCCATTTATGGGTTGAAACAAGCTTCGAGGAGTTGGAACATCCGTTTTGATGAAGCCATTAAATCCTTTGGTTTTATCAAAAATGAGGATGAGCCATGTGTATATAAGAAGGTTAGTGACAGTGCTATCACTTTCCTTGTCTTATATGTGGATGACATACTGTTGATGGGTAATGACACAGGTATGTTGACGACTATAAAGGTATGGTTGTCAAATACATTCTCCATGAAAGACTTAGGGGAGGCAACCTATATTCTTGGGATTCGCATCTATAGAGATAGAGCGAAAAGAATAATTGGTTTATCCCAAAGTCTATACTTGGAAAAGGTGTTAAAGAGGTTTAACATGCTTGATTCCAAGAGAGGATTGTTACCAGTGAGACATGGTATCCATCTTTCTAAAAAGATGTCTCCAAAGACACCTGAAGAAAGAGATAAGATGGCCAGGATTCCATATGCTTCGGCTATTGGAAGTTTAATGTATGCAATATTGTGTACTAGGCCGGATATCGCATATGCTGTTAGTTTGACTAGCGGTATCAATCCAATCCAGTTTGGAACATCGATAGTCACAAGAATATCCTTAAGTACTTGAGAAGAACTAAGGATTTATTCTTGATTTATGGAGGTGGAGACTTGCAATTGGATGGTTATACGATTCGATTTCCAATCGATATTGATGATAGAAAGTCTACCTCTAGATATGTGTTCATTTGTAATGGAGGTGCGATCGGTTGGAAGAGTTCCAACAGAGCACGATCAGAGATTCCACTACAGAGGTCGAGTATATTCTTTGCATCGATCGATGTCGCAAAGGAAGTCGCTTGGATAAAGAAGTTCGTGATGTAACTTACAGAGTTCCTTCCATTGAGTCGCCAGTTCCACTACATTGTGACAACAATGGAGCAGTCATACAGGCTAAGGAACTAAGGTCTCACCCAAAATCCAAACACATAGAAAGGCACTACCACATTATCAGACATATAGTTGGGCAAAGGCGATATAGCCATGCAGAAAAATAACATCAGCTGAAAAAATTCAGCTGATCCATGCACTAAGCCTTTGTCACAAGCTCAGTTAGACTGACATCTTGAGAAGATAGGTCTAAGGTATTGTAATGAATGGCTCTAGTGCTAGTGGGAGATTATTAGTAGTATGCCCTACAGCATATCATTTAGTATGTATCTTGTATATATTTTTATTAATAAAAGGCATTTCCACTTTTCCGTTTACATAATATATTTATGTGTAATAGAAAAGGTCCATTGATATTTTGTTAGAAATATTATTCTTAAGTTGTTAAGAATATGAGTGACAATATTTCTAGCACAAAGTATCATAAATAGGTTCACAATCGAGGATACTTCATAATAAGGACATGACTTATCCAGAAAGATTGTATTCATGTTTGTTCCCAAGTTATTTATATGAGATATAAATAAGATGGAATGTTGAGTCTCATGCCATATGACAAACATGATAGGCACTTATAAATGATAAGTAGGCCGAACCAGTGACACTTATGACAAGCACATGGAGTTTACTCTTGTCAATATTTTGTCATAAATCATATCAGTGCATATAATCTTTAAACCTGAGATAGCACAGTTATCTTGTATATAGGTAGTTTGAGTTTAATACTGCTTTCATACTTGTACTATGTATGGGTATATGGGCATGTGTTGGCTCCTACTAGTTATATATGGAGGTAGGTGTTGATCAAGATGGAATCTATTCCTCTAAGTAAATAGAGATAAAATCCTATGTTCATTTAATTGTTCTTGATGTTTTAAGTTCTGCCAGATGATAGATTTATTCAGAAAAGAGTTTCTGATGAGAAAATCTTTTTAATCAAGAACTGGAATTAAAAGAGAACATAATATTCATAGAAAATGGAGTTTAACATAAACCATGACTCCAGCTTGAGTTGGGATTTTGTAACAGAGAGATTCTAGTGCATGGTAACATATGATTATAGGTTCATTTAAAGTAAACCTTATTACTAATTGGGTGGTCATGGCATGCTATGCTAGGTGTTAACCATGGTCTGTGAGGTTCATAAAATGATTTAGAGAAATCATTTATGGTAAGAAAGAGTTCTGATGATATTAAGAGTTGATATCATGTCTCATTGCTAATTAGTGATGAGCCTAGTAAGTCACACACATACACAAGTTATCACCTATTTAAATATGATTTAATTAATTAATTAAAGAGTTTAATTGATTAATTAAATAGGTTTGGTTTGCAATTAAATTGCAAAGTCCCTAGCATGAATTGAAACCAAATCTAGATTATTGGATGTATAATATAAGTTAAATTTATATTTAAAGTGTTTAAATATGAATTTAATTAATGAGAAATTAATTAATTGAGATTAATTAATTTATTTATATTTGATATAAATTAATTAGAAGAAGAAAATAATTATTTTGGGTTAAGAACTCAAAATTAAGACACAGGGGCATTTTGGTCATTTTGCAGTGTGACACGTGGCACCATGAGATGGTGACACATGGCATAACACATAAGCTTGCCAAATGTTTTTTTAATCATGTAAGATGATTAAAATCAAGATTAAATATAGGTTTGACACTTGGCACAATGTGATTGGGTCACTTAAACCTAGAGCTAATCAAAGGGTGACATGTGGCAAGGGTTTAATGTGTTAACCTAGCTATATAAGTGTTGTTATGAGAAAAATAAAACACAACCAGCAGCCACACTCCTTTGTCACGCCACTTTGAGGGTTTTTATCTCTTCTTCTTCATCTCTTATCAATTCAAAGAGATTAGCCATCAATCTCTTGAATTAAGAACACTAGAAATTGTTTCTAGTGTCCTGTTTACATCTCTAATCTCTTAAAAGGCGGAACTTGAATTTCTAATTAATAGAAAAAGCTTTAGAAGCTGTTCAAGGGCTGCCATAGGTGTTCTTGGTGTGGACAAGCTAGAGGGACAACATCTGGTGTCCTGAAGACGAATCTCAAAGCGCGCACACGCCGCAAAGGCATCAAGAGGTTAGTGTAATCGTTCTTGATTTAATCTAGGGTTCTAAAATTAATCTGATTAATTTTAAAATCTTAAATGGCAAATACAGATCCAAAAACATATTAAAAGAGTTTTAATATGTTGTTTATCATTGAAATCAAATAGATAAAAATAAATCTTGCATGATGCATGTGACCCTAGGTGAAAATTTTTGAATTCAATGGTATAAACTTGTGTTTTTCACGCTTCCGTTCCTTCACCTCATTCCTCAGCAGCTCAGTCTGCTACTCCTCTAGTCTCTATATCTGTGACAGCAATAAAAGCTATCGCTGAGTACTAGGACTCAGTGGTGCACAACATACTAAAATAATCTTTATGCAGAACTTAAATCACATTTATTCAAAAATTTGACTAAACATGAGAATTAAATACAAATCATGCATTATGAGATTTTAATCCCAAACAATTTCATTTTTAAGTATCAAATCACATTTCATAAAACCCATAGTTAGATCATGCCATTCGAAACAAATAGAATCTCAATAGCCAAAGGCTAAAGAGAAATCACATCACAAGGCTAGCTAGCTCAAATATATGGATATCCATTCACATTCTCTTCTACTGGCACACCTCAACACTTCTCCAGAGAAGGAATCAAAATTCGAAACTAATTACCCCCACTAGTCGTGCTAGTGAGGTGTTCAAATATATGGTCATGACACTGTGATTTCAAAACTTATCTTAACAATTTGCTAAACATTGTCATTTCAAATATACACAGTAACTTTCACAATTTAAATCAAAACATCATAAATAAGGTCACAATACTTTCAACAATTCAAAGCAAAAGTAAAATGCATATTTCATTCACTTAATCAATAAATTTTTAAAGCATAGTGATGTTGTGCACAAACCTCAAGCGAGTCGCCTCTTGGCCTTGACTCGGTTCCTCGGGTTCTTTTCCGGTATTCTTTTCAACTGAAACACACAATTTTACAGTGTTTCAGTATCATAACTTAGCATAAATCCAAAAATAAATTTAACTTCACTTTTATCTAGCTCTAATGTGCTAAACTTGACGTTCTTTAAATTTTGTGTTTCAAGGTTACTATTCACCATACTATTCAAGTCAAATTGTTTACTTTTTAAAGCTTCATAGGTATGGGAATTCAAACTTCACCCACATACCACATTTTGGTCACTAAATTTGTTGGTTTTGGTTGTTTATTCAAATTCTAAGTCTTTTAGGCAAATTTTATAAATTTTCAGTTTTGGTGTCTAAGGTTGCACTGTTCCATTGGTCACTTTACTGTTGGAATTTGGCAAAACTTTCTTCACAGAAAATGTTCCCTATTGTCTTAAGTTTATTCTTTTTTTTTTTTGAATCACTCCAATTGGAGTTTTGTAGCTCAAGTTATAGCCATTTGAACCATGGCTGCCGGATTAGATTCAACCCAGATTTTCTAGGCAATTTTGGTTCTGGCAGTTTTAGGTCACCAAATTGGGGTGGCCAAATGACTTGGTTAATGGCATAATTTGGGTTTGTGTTCTTCATGAATTTCTATATCTTATCTAACCACTGGTAAAATTTCAGGTCATTTAGACCTTTCTAGCTCGAGTTATGGCCAAATTCATTTGGTCAGTTTGTCCAGGGCAGACTGAGATTTTCCAAGTTTAGTCAATTTGTTCACTAAGTTTTGGTCACTTTTTGGGTATGCTTCCTAAATGAAAATTGTGTCATTTAGTGTCTATTTTCATTTCCAATTGGTCTCATATCAATTGGACTTGTAAAATTTCATTTTTGGTCCCTCAAAAGTAACTTGGTCATGCTGCCAGCAGCATGACCATACTCAATCTGAATTTGGTTTTGATTCAAACACTTCTAGCACTCTTCATTAGGTCACAATTGACCATTTCTCTCCTTAAACTAGGTCAAGGACATCATTTACAAATTTCTTAAATTTTTGTCTCTAAACCCTAATGTCCAAAACCCTAATTCACACTAATTGTTGCATTTAACCAATTCAATGCTTTTAACTATAATCATTCAACTAATGGAGGTCCATAAACTCATTCAAATCCATCAAACCATACAAATATACTCCCATACACATGCTGGCCAAAATCTTTATGATCCCTTATCTTAACATTTTGTTTCAACTTTCATCAAATTCCAACTTAATATAAGTATTTAATCATTAATATAAAGAAAAATTTAAGGGATAAACACTAACCTTGCTTGGAGGGTTTCTAGGCTTTACTTTCTTCAAGTCTTTCTTCTTTTTTTTGCTCTCTAATGCTTCCTCAACATGTAAAGAGAATTTTTAATGTTGGGACTTTGTGAATTTATAGAAGTAAGTAAGGAAATTCAAGCTTTCTAATCCTTAAAAATGGTGGAACAAGTGAATGAGAATGAAGAGAGAGATAGGGCGGCACAAGGATGAGGAAGATGACTTGTTTCCTTTTTTTTTTAATTTATGTCTTTTGTCTTTTGTCTTATGGAAGACCAAAAAATAAATTTAATCAAATTATTAATTATGGGATTTATGACATCATGCATGATGTCATCTTCCTTCACTTTTTCATTTTCTCTCTTTATTTTTTATTTTTCTATTAGTTCTTTAATTTAATTCTCGATTCCAAAATTTTCTTTTCTCCGATTTTATTTGACAGTTAGGTCAGGAATCAGCTCTCGGGGTCAATTGACCAAATTGCCCAGCCGGCTCATCCCGGTTTGCAAATAATTCAATATTTCTTTCGGCTCTCTGACCTAATTATTTGACTGGCTTAACAGTTCTTTTTCGTGATTTTCTCTTTTCCACTGTGTTTATAATGGTCCTAAGGACCACAGCGTCATATTTTACGGTTCGAAATTTGAGTTTAAATCGACTTCGCAGTCGTTCCCGAGAAGGTCACCCATCGCTGTGACTCTCGGCTCATTTAACCTCTTATGTTCTGTTTTTCTTATTTATACTTAACTAATTGACAATTACTAATTATTTGTGTTTATGGCTTCTCTAGTTGTCTTAAGTGTGGTTCTAATCCCCTTAATTTTCTGGACCGGCTCCTGTCACCGGAACAGTGAAATATACCTGGCTATACAAATAGGGGTATTACAATTCTCCCCCCTTTAAAATAAATTTCGTCTCAAAATTTCACTTGGTATCAATTTCTGAACAGCTGTGGGTGCTGTTTCCTCATGTCCTCCTCTCGTTCCCAAGTAGCCTCCTGGCCGGAATGATGGTTCCATAGCACTTTTACCAACAGTATCTGCTTGTTCCGTAGCTGCTTTACCTTATAAGCCATAATTACTATGGGTTCTTCTTCATATGTGAGGTCTGCATTCACTTCAATTTCTTCTACTAGTAGTACATGAGATGGGTTTGATCGATACCTCCTCAACATTGACACATGGAAGACATTATGTATCTTCTCCAACTCTGGAGGTAGTGCCAACTGATATGCCAAAGGACCCACTCTTTCCAGAACCTCATATGGCCCAATGAAACGAGGACTTAGTTTCCCCTTTCTGCCAAATCTCATAATTCTCTTCCAAGAAAAAACCTTAAGGAAAACTTTCTCACCCACTGCATACTCAATATCCCTTCTTTTCAAATCAATGTAGGACTTTTGATGGTCTGATGCAGTCTTAAGTCGATCTCTGATCACCCTGATCTTCTCTTCAGTTTGCTGAACAATTTCGGGTCCAATCATCTTTCTTTCACCCACGTCATCCCAACACAATGGGGTTCTACATTTTTTGCCATACAAAGCTTCATATGGAGGCATCCCAATGCTTGATTGAAAGCTATTGTTATAAGTAAACTCAATCAAAGGCAAGTGTGTATCCCAACTGCCCTCAAATTCAATCACACAAGCCCGTAGCATGTCCTCCAAGATCTGAATTACCCTCTCGGACTGGCCATCTGTCTGTGGGTGGAATGCAGTACTGAAGTTCAATCTAGTTCCTAGGGCTCTTTGAAGGCTACCCAGAATCTAGAAGTGAACCTAGGATCTCTGTAACACCCTCCCTGTAGCAACTCCGTACATTCTACTGTTCCGGTGACCGGTGTTGGTCCGGACAGTTAGAACGTTCAGAAAAATATTTAAATTAAAGTGAGGGACCATAATTAACTCAAATATTAATAAGAAAAATTTAGTAAAAATTTTAGAAATAAAATACAACCAAGTTAAATGAGCTGGTGCCCAAGTGATGGGTAACCCAGAGGGAAGTTGCGGTTCTCGCAACTAGGAGCCCTAGACCCGGGTAAAAATTCATAAAATAATTTTTGGGACTCCAGAGAAGGGTCATTGAGGTTCCTATGGCATTTGAATGCCAAGAAAATATTTAGAAAAATTTTTCTATCGGTACAGACAATTTTGACCCGTTAAGCCAAACGGAGGGCATTTTGGTCATTTCACCTTCAGAGACGATTTTTGGCCGACTTGTCCAGTTGAGTAAATAATTATTATGACATAAAATATGAATTAATGTTGATGAAAAATTAATTTAAAGTTAGTAGAAAAGAAAAGAAAAAGAAAATGGAATTAAATTAGATTTATGACATAGGATGACATCATTAAAAAGCTTCCCACCAATTAGAAATTGACAAGCCAATTAAAATGAGATAAATATAACTAAAATGAAGTAAAAAAATAAACACAATTTCTGCAATTCTCTTCCATTTCTCGTAACCCATTTTCCCTTCCACCCAAACCACCATTAAAGCTCCCTTAAGCTTCATTTCCCACTTCAATTCACCTCAAAACCTTATCCTCCCTTCACAAAAAATTATACCCACATCTAGGAGAAGTGTGTGGCAGCCAATAAAACAAAAGAAAGTGGAAGAAAGTGAGGTGTGAACAAGCTTAGAAAATCACCAAAGAGGTTAGTGCCATAACCTTTGCTTTTACATCTTTCTAATCATGAATTTGAGCTAAGTTAAGTTAAAAATTTGACAAAAATTGAATTAATGAAGCATGGTTATATTCCATGAAGTTTTGGCAGCCTTGACATGAGTTAGGGTTAGGAGAAATCTTGGTTTAAAGTGACATATTGCTGCCCCTCTTATAAATTAAATGATTAGTATAGCAAATTAGGAGTGGGATGCATGAATTGGAGGCTTGGTCAATTAGGGTTAGGGTTTTGGGAGTGAAATTTGGACTTGGCTTATGAAATGATGAGTGAACATTCTAATGGTCAATTAGTGACCATTTGAGGTAAGTTGACTATAATTTGAAGTGCATTAGAGTGTTACACACTGATTTGGTAGGCTGCCTAGTGACAGCAGCAGGGAGGCTGTGAGTCCAGCCTGTTTGGACTGTCATATCTTTGGCTGTGTAGGTTCAATTGGTGTTTGGCCAATTGTACATGAAACTAGACATATAATGGCACAATTTTCCTGAAGAAACCATGCCCAAAAGACCAAAGCAAGTGGACCAAAAATTGGCCCCAATCCGGATACCCTGAAATCAGATTCTGCAGAATGACCAAATGAACAGTAACTGTTCATTTGGCCATAACTCACTGTAGAATGGCCCAATTGACCTGAAATTTTTACAGCAACAAGATAAGATATAGACAAACAACTTTCATGAAGAAACCTACCCCAAATTATGACCAAAACCTATTCAACAAGGCAATGGCAATCACTGTTCACTGTACTGTAGATATGGTCAATTCTGTAGTTTTGTAATCCGGCCAGCTGTGGTTTTTGGACCATATCTAGAGCTACAAAACTCCAAATGGAGTGATTCAAAAAAAAAATCCAACTAGACAAAATAAGGAACAACTTTCATGTTTACCATTTCCTCAAATTTCTACTGTAACAATCACTAATGGAACAGTGAAGTTTAGGTATGAAAACTGAAAAATTCTGCTCACTTGGTTTAAGCTTAGAAATGGTATTGGTGATTAATTCCAACAAGTTTTAAATGCAAAATGTGGTACATTGGGAGTGTTAAAACCAATGCACCTATTTTCTATCCAAAAGTTAACATTTTTGTTGACCAATGAAGTGAATAGTGACAACAAAACTTGAAATTCAAAAATTGAAGAATTCAAAAGTATCAAATGCCCTAGTATACCTAACAAGATTGGTTTGGATAGTGTGGTATGCCAATAGGGTTCAGTTAGCAGTACTGCACATGGTATTATGCCATTCTGTGATTTCATGGCTTTTAGCCATTCTGACATTGTATTGATATTTGGCCTTGTGCCTGATGTTATTACAGCTTATTAGCTGTTCTGTTGCACACCAGGAGATGCATATGTGACCGATGGTGTGACGGCCCGAGGTACTAGATACCCAGTGCCAGTTTACCCATTTATCCAGTCCAGTTGTTCAGTATAGGTTACTTGGGCAACCAAAAGAATGAAAGTGGACAAAGTTAACGAAATAAATGAATATAACAAACACAAACAAATAAGACATATACATTCAATACATATTTATTTTCTGCTATTTCCTGTTATTTTATTATTGCACCACTAAGCATTATTGCTTAGCGCATTGCTTTTGCCACGCGTAGGTTCTGGAGATACTGATCGAGACCTAGTAGACCGCAGACTGGGTGAGACCATCCTACAGCTCTGCATAGTGTCCGTGTCACCTCACCATCCACAGTGCATTGGTAGGACACTAGGTTTCATTTTGGTATTTTGTAACTAACTTTTATTTTCTCATATGTTATTGAACTTATGTAATGTATTTTGATGTTCATGTAAATAATGAGAATTGTATTTGTAAATGGAAAAGTGAACATCTATCTGTGACTTGTACATGATTATCCCATGAGATGAATGATTAAGAAATGAAATTGAAAAATATTGAGATTTTGATATTGGAGTTTGAGATGATTGAATATGATTATAGGAAGTGCTTTTCACAGGTTCTGAAGAACTGTTTTCTCCATTTTTAGCCGGTACTCTGCCGGATTTTCTATAAAATTTTCGGAACCTCAAATAAATTAAAATTTCAACAAATGACTTAAATAGATTATATTTCATAAGTTATATTTAAAATTATGATGAAAATTAATTAAGATAAAATGGAGTGTTCCGATACACCGTGTGACATATCTTACTCTGATATACTGTAAACGGGTAAGGGGTGTCACAATCTCTGTCTGATACGATGGATACTGGCACTCCATGCAGTCTCACAATTTCATCAATGTACAACTTGGCCAATCTTGATAAACTGTAGTCCATTCGAATTGGCAAAAAATGAGCAAACTTGGTCAGTCTGTTAACACTGACCCATACTGCATCATGACTCTTCTGTGTCCTTGGAAGTCCCATCACAAAATCCATCGTTATTCTCTTCCATTTCCATTCCGGTACTGATAGTGGATGTAACAATCCAGCGAGTACTTGATGCTCTGCCTTTACTTGCTAACAAGTTAGGCATTTGGAAACAAACTCTGCCACATCTCTTGTCATACCCATCTACTAGTAATGCTTTTTTAGCCCTCTATACATTTTTGTGCCACCAGGGTGCATGGCAAAAGGAGACTCATGTGCTTCCTTCAAAATGATCTGCCTCAAATCAACATCATTAGGAACACACATTCTGCCCTGGTGTAGCAGTAGACCATCATCTTTGATTGAGAATTCTAGTTTCTTGCCCTGCTGGACTTCTTCCAACAGCTCTGATACTTCTGAGCAGCCATTCTAATCTGATTAATCAACACTGGCTGTACATGCCATGCAACTGCTATCTGGCCCTCATCATTAGTCTCTAAACTGGTATGCAATGATCTTAACTCATGTACCAAAGACAAAGGAGTAACCCGTAGACTTACCATAGTCTTGCGACTTAAGGCGTCAGCCACAACATTTGCTTTCCCTGGCTGATCGTCTTTCAGACAATCATAGTCTTTTATCAACTCTAACCATCTCCTCTGTCTCAAATTCAGCTCTTTCTGGGTGCCCAAATACTTCAAACTCTTATGATCTGTGTAGATGTAACATTTTTCTCCATACAAATAGTGTCTCTAGATCTTAAGAGCAAACACAATAGCTGCAAGCTCCAAATCATGTGTTGGATAATTCCTCTCATGCGGTTTTAGCTGGCGTGATGCATAGGCAATGACATTTTGATCTTGCATCAACACACAACCTAACCCATTGTGAGAAGCATCACTATAAACTGTATATTCTTTACCCGGAGTAGGTAAAGTAAGGACTGGAGCTTCAGTCAAACATCTCTTCAATTCATCAAAACTCTGTTGGCATTTATCCGTCCACTGAAATTTCACATCTTTTCTAAGCAGCTTGGTCAATGGAGATGCCAACATATAGAATCCCTTCACAAATCTACGGTAATATCCAGCTAAACCTAGAAAACTGCGAATCTCCGTGATGTTTCTGGGTGGCCTCCAATTAAGGACAGCTTCAATCTTACTTGGATCTACCTTGATGCCCTCTTCTGATACTATATGCCCCAAGAAAGATATTTCCTTCAGCCAAAATTCACACTTCGACAATTTGGCACATAGCTGTTTCTCCCTCAAAGTCTGCAGTACAATCCGCAGATGTCTATCATGCTCTTCTGCACTCCTCGAATAGACCAATATATCATCTATGAAAACCACAACAAACTGGTCGAGGTATGGTCTGAAGATAGTGTTCATCAGATCCATAAAAGCAGCCGGAGCATTAGTTAACTCGAATGACATGACCAAGAACTCATAATGGCCATAGCGGGTTCTAAAGGCAGTTTTAGGAATACTCTGCTCTTGTACTTTCAGCTGATAATAACCTGATCTCAGGTCAATTTTGGAGAACACAGCTGCACCCTTCAACTGATCAAACAAGTCATCAATGCGGGGCAATAGATATCTATTCTTTATTGTCACCTTATTCAACTGCCGATAATCAATACATAAGCGGAGAGTGCCATCCTTCTTCTTTACAAACAACACTAGCGCTCCCCAAGGTGACACAATGGGGAGGATAAAGCCCTTGTCAAGCAGCTCTTGCAACTGCACTTTCAACTCTTTCATTTCTGCAGGTGCCATTCTATATGGTGTTATAGAGATTGGGTCCACACCAGGCATAACATCAATTTCAAACTGCACCTTTCTTTCTGGAGATAATCCTGGCAATTCATCAGGAAATACATCCGGAAAGTCACATACAGTAGGAATGTCTCTCAGTGCTGGACTCCCCACTTGGGTGTCTATCACATGTGCCAAGTATGCTTCACACCCCTTTCTGATCATCCTTCTTGCTAGTGCAGCCGAAATGATGTTTGATGGCAGTAAATGCCTCTCCCCATGTATTGCCACATCACCGTACAGAGGGAGACCAAAAGTGACTCTTGATCTCTGATCAATCATGGCTTGATGCCTGGCTAACCAATCCATGCCCAAGATGATATCATACTCTCTGAAGGGCATTTCAATCAAATCTGACAGAAAAACATGTCCTTAGATCACCAAATGATAGTCCCTATAAATTCTGTTGACTCGGACCTCTTGTCCTAACGGACTAGTTACTAGCACTTCAAAACCCATTTGCACACATGAAACAGCAAGTGAACTGACTATGCTAGCACTAACATATGAATGGGTTGAACCCGAATCAAACAACACAAATACATCTTGATCAGAGATAGAAAATGTACCAACTACAACATCAGAAGTCTCAACCTCTTCTCGCTGTCTCATTGTGTAGACTCTGGCTGAAGCACCTCCTTATGCTGACTGACCAACCGTATCCTGACTGCCTGAAGCAATGCCTCTACCTCTGCCTCTTCCTCTACCAACTGATTGTGAACCTCTGGAAGCAGTACTCTGAATAGATCCCTCAGCAGTAGTAGGAGCTGGACCATATCTCAGAGCACTAGTGCAGTCTTTAGCTATATGGCCCTTGCCTCCATAGTTAAAATAGGCTCCAGTGGCCCAATAGCATTCCCCTCCCCCCCCCCCCCTATGAATCTTGCCACAAGTCTCATAGGGTCGGGCAGAATGTGAACCCCTGCTTGACTGCTGACCAGACCTAGGGGCCCTCTATCTAGAAAATCTGCCCTTTCCAAATCTACCACCTTGACCTCTGCTAGGTCCACTAAACTTCTTCTTCTTTCTAGAGGTAGCACCAGAACTCTGTTCAACTGATTTTTCCCCTTTGTCTTTCTCTGATTTTTCAACTTTTTATGATTTTTCTTTTATTGGAGTCGCTTCTGATTCAATCCTTTCTAACTCGAGTGCTTGAGACATAAGTTCTAAAAAGTTGCTGTGTCTAAATCCCACAACTTGCATTCTCAAACTGGGCATCAAACCAGTCTCAAATCTCTTGCATCTTGCCTTGCTGGTAGAAAGGAGACTCCCCGCATAGTGACTCAAGCGAGAGAACTCCCTCTCATACTCTGCCACTGATTGGTTTCCTTGTTTCAAACTCAAAAATTCTTGTAATTTCTAATCAACATACTCATTTGGGATGTATTTCTGTCTGAATTCTCTGATGAAGTCATCCCAGGTCAGTACTGGTGGTTCAGCTAAGCTGTGGGGGATGGTTGTAGACCCTTATTTTGTGATGAGTATGTGCATTGAGGCCGTGGGAAACCCGATGATGAAAAATTATATGACTGTAAGATGTAATTAGAAGCATGGAGCTGAATTATTAATTCCGTGGCATGATCTTGAAAAAAATAAAAATAATAATAAAATTTTGGGGAAATTAATTTAATTAAATTTAAATAAAATTTTATTTTGTTTAAATTTAATATGGATAGTTCTTAAATGGATCTAATTAAGCTTAATTGGGCTCTATGGGCCTAAGAAAGCCTAGTTAGGAATTTTAAATGGGACCCATTTAATTATTTTCTAAAAATTAAAATAACAAAATATCTCTCTCCTCCTTGACCCCACTCTCTTCCTCACTCCCTATTGGTGCCTTCCATTTTTTCCTGTCTTCCTATTGGTTGAAACACCTCACCCATATCCCAGTCTTATTCGAATTCTGCAATCGCAGTTGTTTAAGTCATCTAAACTTTATCACCCTAAGACTCCAAATCCTACCACACCTCTTCCTCATTCCCTATTGGTGCCTTCCATTTTTTTCTGTCTTCCTATTGGTTGAAACACCTCACCCATATCCCAGTCTTATTCGAATTCTGCAATTGTAGTTGTTTAAGTCATCTAAACTTTATCATCCTAAGACTCCAAATCCTATCACACCTCTCTCCCAAAACCCTATAAATACCCTACTAGAGAAGAGAAGAAGGGGATGATGGGAGGAAAGAGGAAGAGAAAATTCAGAGCTATAAGAAATTTAGAGATATTCAAGACTCTTTGAGTTCTTCCTTATTTTTTCTTTTCTTCAAGAAGATTTTCATACAAGATTTCTAGAAGGTCAGTTTTTATTATTTTCTTTTCAAGATCTATGCCACACAATATTTTAATTCTATGCTTTTTGTCTTCAATTTATTTTATATGTTCATATAGATCATGTAATCATGTTTAATTTGAGGGGATACACAACTCTGCACATGTTTAGTTTCTGTCTCGTATTTTTATTATTTTTCTTTATTTTCTGAATCTGTAAAAAATTTGTAAAAATTATATTCATATTCTATACGAAATTCCATTAATTTTAGGCTCAAGAATCACTAAAAAAGCTTTAATATTTTGTAAGTTATGGCTGTTTGAAGTTAGGGTTCCTGTAAAATCTGATTTGCAGGATATCCGACTTGTGGATCCCATATCTCCCTTGTTCCTTAATATTTTTGTGCAAATCTAGTGTCTAAATTAACTTCAGAATCTTATAAATCTTTTTCAATTGGTTTTGCATTTATATCTTCTGTGGTTAATGAGTTATGAATTTTACAAAAAAGTAGTACGATTTTGTCACTTAGAAGAGTTACGATTTATGTAGATCATTCGGCTAGGGTTTTGTTTGATTTATAAATTTTATGTTATTGTATGATATGTAGGCTGTCTTCTGTAATTTTTTTATGATTTTTAGGCGTGTTTAACTATTTTTAAAAAATCAAATTTCTTGCTACTATTAATCTGCCAAAATTTGAAAATTGTATATTTGTGGATGTTCTTGTATTTTCTTAGGTTTTAATTGATATTTGATCTATTTTCTGTATTCTTTTAATTCAAGAAGTGTTATAAAGTGTTTGGATCATGTTAGAAGACTTAGACCATCAGGTAGTTGTAACTAATTAGGAATCTTAACCCTTTAGGAGACTAGAGTTAGAATCCAATGTAAATTGTTATTAATATTTTCTTTATTTCTTTTATTTTCTTTAGTTTCTTTATTTTTTATTACAAACAAAATTGGTAAGTAGCCCTAAGGTAAGTACCAAAGAGGGCATTTGCGTGGAGCTTATATGGAGCTAAACGGGAGTAAGCCAGGGATATCATTGCCATACTAGAAGAGAAGACCCTTTTTTAAGGGTAGCTTGCCCCAATGGCAACTGCATTTACCAACAGGTAAGTAGTTCTAAACTTCTCGAATAACCATTGGCATGAAATTGTAGTAATAATAGAACTTTTATTTGGTAAATTAAAATTAACTTTATTTTTAATTTAACTGACTTTTGCATGTAATTAATTTAAATAAATATTTTGTAAATTAAAATTAATCTTGTTTGTAAATTAAACTAACATTGGCATGTAAATAAATTTAATTTAATACTTGGTATTTGTAAAATAAATTTGCATGTTAGAAATCTTTATTAGGTTGTGATTGTTTGGGCCTTATGTGATATTAGAATAAATTACACATGTACATAATTAACTTAGTTCAATTATCCTTAGGGTAACTTGGTGAAAATTAATTAATTAGGTTAAATAGAAACGTAGGGTTATTTGCAATTGAATTTGTTTGTAAATTAAATTCTCAATAATAAATTAATTTTAGTCATCTGGTAAATATCATTTAAATAATTAGCAACCCCATAGATAAGAATTACTTGTGCATGAAAATTGTGTGTAAACAACAACCCTTTTTGTGAATTACTTGCGTGTGTAAGATTAGAATTGCATTTTTTAGGATAAAGTTTAATAAAGGAATAATAAACAAGACTTCTAGAAATATTAGTAGAGGACTGGCACTCGAATTAACGAGGTTAGACCAGGCGTAAGGGGTGCCTAACACCTTCCCCTTATGTACTCACTATCCCGAACCTAGACATTGGGCTATGGTAACGACGGTTGTGGAAACTCTGCAAGGAGTAAGTTGCCATCCATGACCCTCGGAAGAAACACTGAATATGTCCCGGTTATTACCCGGGTGGCGACTCCTGTCTATCTATGCCTTTGTGGCATAAATCCTTAGTACCGTGGTAGTGTTATGGGAAGACGGTACTTGCCAGTGGTTTGATTCTATTAGGATTGTATGAAGTGCATGTCTAGGAAATGCTGTCTAAGGAGGTGGTACTTAAGTGAGACCATTGTGACTCCACCATCTTTCCTGGGCATTACCTGGTGCATTTTATATAATTCTAATGGATGATATTTCGCCTCACGTCCCACCCTACAGTTTGGCGACTCCACTGGGGATTAAATGGATAGTTACTCCAACATGTTTCTATTAGTCTAATATTATTCCTCTGTTAAACTTTTTGCATTGCACTACACTATCACACGGATCACTCTTACCCTTTTTAGCCCCGTTAGTACTAGCCAAGGAAACCATAGCTCTACTCGAGCTATGACGAATTGGTGAATGCTAGCACCCCATGCCTGTACCTTTGAGTATATAAAAGAGCCACAGCTCCGGCCGTTGTGCTTAATGGACAAGCTCTCGCATGGGTGACCCTTTTCCTACCCGATGAAGCCCATGAGCCATAGATTTTAACCCTAGGTACCCCGTAGATTTTTGTTGTGCTGGATTCGTATCCTTACTGTTCAAACCATAAGTTCTAGTGGTAGTTGAGATGAACCTAGGCCTATGCATAGGCCCAATGTGTGTATAGGCCCAAGTCCATTTCAAAACCCATGTTAAGCAAGAGGATGCTTACTTATGGTTAAACTTTAAGGATATAAATCCTTTGTTTGTGAGGGAAGGATCGTCCTGGACCACCCCCTGTTGGTGTGTCCAGTGTACCATAGCCTAGGATAGAATTTTTTTCTTACCCTGCACGTGAGAGTTGAAGGTATAAGGGGGCGAAGATTCAGTTCTGGAGATTTTTTTTTTTTCAGTTTTGATTCAGTCTTTGGTCCGATTTTAGTTCAGTTTATATGGTCTGGTTTTGGGTTCAGTTTTGGTTCTATTGGTATGGTTCGGTTTTAGTTTAGTAAAAGTAAAGGCAAAAAAAAAAAGAAAAAAAATGGTCCATTCATGCATTACATTCATGTACATAGCATACTTAGATTAACCCTTAAATCCTATTTTTTTGAGCAAATATAGCCTCAAAGTACACTAAAGAGACTTCCAATCAAGTCACTTGGGTTAGGAAAGGGAAGAGACTAGTAAGGATTTCACCTGCACTACTTAGGATGGAAGTAATTATGGCCGTGCTTGATGAAATATTGAATGCCAAGATGTTTGAGCTAGAAGAGACAATTGTGGTCAAGTTTAGAAAGAGGCCCCAAAGTAGGCCAATTAAGTGGCATTAAAGTTATTGAGGTTCAAATTGTGTCTCAAACCCCAAGAAGATTTTTTCAATTTAGCCAACCCTTATCCGAAGTTTTGGAGCGTCTCAAAGCTTAAGACCTCCTATAGCTCTTAGCACCCGGACCACTACCAAATCCACTCCCACCTAGCTATGATATCAACCAATGTATCGGTCCTACCAAGCCCACAGTCATGACACCGATTGATGCTTTTAACTTAAGCATGATATCTAAGACCTAATTGATGCCAAAAGGATAATTGACCCAGAAAATCAACCCAAAAGCCCCATGCCTAGCCAAAATTTCTATCTACACCAGGTCTCTACATGATCTCCATCACCCCGAATAACCCTAACAGAATTATTGACTTTATCCAACCCATCCAAAAGCCCAATAAACTTATCCAACCCATCCAAAAGCCCAGTGAACCTATCCAACCCATCCAAAAGCCCAATGAACCTCAGTCTATAATGGTTGTTGACATTTGTGATAATTCTAGCTATGATGAGGGTCCTTTAGACGTTTTGATCAATTTTGATGAGGAGGTAGTTGCATTACAACTAGATGGTTCAGTTCCACTAATGTTTGACTTTCAAGTTGTGGGGATCTATAAAAACTAGATGGATCTAAAGGTGGCTACTATGAAGAAAGGGATGAAGTTTTTTCTTAGCACAGGCCTAGAAGAAAGTATAGATGGTCTGGTGACTTTTCTTGAAGTGAAGGGATAGATCACAAGGTATGGTTTGGGCTATGAGCCAACTAAAGAGGAAAAAGAGTCAAAACCTCCTAAGTTCTTGAAAGAGAGGGGCAATTATCTAGACATATGATTAGGGGTTACTACATGTGAAAGTGCTAAAGGTAAAATCAAGACCATTGATCTAAGGACAGCATGGAAAGCTAAGCACCTAAAGTTACACTCCTAAGTTTGAGTTTGTCTTTTGTAATGCTCATAGTAGTGATACAAATGTTTCCATTTCTGATGTACTTGATGCTGATTTTAAGGCGAAGATCAACAACATGACCAATTCTTACGCTTACTTGTTTGATGTTTATTCTAATGGGCATATGCATGGCATTCATAATCATTTAGAATCAGTTTCTATTAATGCATCAAAATCGATCTCTATTAATTTGGGTACACTAAATAATCCTAAAGACATTAAGTTAGCTGAAGATTTAACCCAAGAAGAAAGAGATAAATTTATAGCCTTGTTAACAAAGTACCAAGAAGCACATGCCTCGAGCTTAAAATTAGATGGCTAATTCCCAAGCCAAGCTAATGTCCCCATAGGAAAAGAATGATCAAAAGTTGACTTGGCTAGTTATCCTAATGAGGAGTAAAATTTCATGCTATGAAGAATTAATAGTGGCACCTGTGGACCTAGAAGGAGAAGGAAAATAATATGAAGACATAAGGAGGTCTCTGGAAGTGAGAGAATACTCGCAATAAGCCTACAAAAGAGATAGAGCAATAATTCATAAATTAGCTGCTCAACTTACTTTAGCTGGGGGGCAATTCTACAAACTCTTATGTGTGATAGAAAAATAGGCTGAGCAAATAATGAAAGAAGTACATGCAGGAATGTGTGGTCCCCATATGAATGGAAAGGTTCTAGTTGGAAAAAAATGTTCAAAACATATAAGGGTAGGCCTGAAAAACTCCCTTATGTTCTTTAAGGTTATCGTAGTACTGCAAGGACATCCATGGGGGCAACTCCATTCTCTTTAGTGTATGGGACTAAAGCAATGCTATCCATTAAGTGAGAGCTCAGATCCTTAAGAGTGATGCTGGAAGCTAAGATCCTAAAAAAAATGAGTGGGCTTAGAAGAGATATGAAGAATTAGCTTTGATTGATGAAAAGAGGATGTGAGCCTTGTATCATATGCAAGCTTATCAGAGGAAGATAGTTAGAGCCTTTAATAAGAAGGTGAAGCCAAGAAAGATCAAAGAGGGAGACATGGTTTTGAAATAAGCTCGGCCCATCCCTTTTGATTTAAGAGGAAAGCTTAACCCAAGCTAGGATGGTCCACACATAGTCAAAAAGATCTTGCTACTGTAAGAATATCAGACCTGGATGGGAATGAATTTCAAGAACCAGTCAACTTAGACAAGCTCAAACGGTACTTTGTGTGAGATAGGCCCGCTAGGCTGAAAACTTACAAAAGATGGTCTAGGCAAAAATAAGGGTAAAAAAAAAAAAAGAAAAGAAAAGAAAAAATGCTAGATTGAAAACCTGCAAAAGACAGTCTAAGCAAAAGGAGAGATGAGAGAAGAACTGGATGGAATACCTGAAAAGGCCATTCAGCAGGTTATAAAGCTTATTTCTAACTTTGGAAGGTTATAAATTTGGCAAAACTAAATGTAAGAGGGGGTAATGGTGTAACTGAATAAATAAAGAAGTTTTTATTGCATTAACCAGAAATAGGTTTTATTTAATTATGATTGTGAATGTTTGTGTCTTGAGGGATACATCAAAAGATTAAGTAATTGAACTGCATTGTTTTGATTTAACCTATTGTCTTGTGAGCATGATAGAATAGGTGTTTGATATGAATATCCTGGCGATTGTCTAATTTCAAAGAAAAAAAAAAGAGAAAAAGAACAAGAAAAAGAAAAGAAAAAAGAGAGCTCGCTAAGTGGAAAACCCGAAAGGGCCGCTTAGGCAAAAGTTAGAGCAAGCCCGCTGAGATGAAAACCCAAAAAGGCATTTCAGGCAAAAGTTAGGGCACGGAGAATGGAGTTCATAGAAGAGAAATGAGTCAAGGAAGAAACCATAGGGGGAGAGAAGAAAAAGAAAAATCAGAGGGAAATTGTATTGTGACCTTAAGAAAGTCTTTTTAGTGAATGGTTTTTCTCAAAAATTTTGAGGCTAAAAGAAAGTTTTTACAAAAGAGATCCCTCAGAGGAGTATGTTTTTTTATAGAATCTCCAATAAAATTTGCATTCTCATGATAGGAAATAGCATACAGGAAGCACAAAAATCAGAGGGAATTTTGAGACCCAGTTATCCCAATTTTTTTCAAATCATGAATTAGATATTTTTTGGTAAGTCCTTAGACGTTGTTTAGGGATGCATGACATAGTTGTATAAGGCATAGAAGAACATGCATCAACATGTCACCTGTGGGTGTGTAAGGCGTAGAAGAACATGCATCACCACAGTTTCAAGTGTCGAACTACGAGGGGGTCTGATTCTTCCTCAGGATAGCGAGGGGGATACGTAGGTAGTTTAGGATCGTGGTCCTAAATACGAACCCACAACATTTCATGATAGATGTTTTTTGGTAAGTCCTTAGACGTTGTTTAGGGCACATGGCATAGTTGTGTAAGGCGTAGAAGAACACGCATCAACATGTCACTGTAGGTGTGTAAGGCGTAAAAGAACATGCATCACCACGCTTTCAAGTGTCGAACTACGAGTGGGTGATTCTTCCTCAGGATAGCGAGGGGGATACGTAGGTACTTTAGGATCGTGGTCCTAAATACGAACCCACAACATTTCATGATAGATGTTTTTTGGTAAGTCCTTAGACGTTGTTTAGGGCACATGGCATAGTTGTGTAAGGCGTAGAAGAACACGCATCAACATGTCACCTGTAGGTGTGTAAGGCGTAAAAGAACATGCATCACCACAGTTTCAAGTGTCGAACTACGAGTGGGTCTGATTCTTCCTCAGGATAGCGAGGGAGATACGTAGGTAGTTTAGGACTACGATCCTAAATACGAATCCACAACATTTCAAAACACAGAGTTTCCATTATCATGAGACCGTAGCTAGTCTCATGATGCAGAGTGTATCGATAGAGTAAGATGCATTCGATTTTCACATTACAAAGTTATCACTGTTATGAGACCGTAGCTAGTCTCATAACACAGAGTGTATCGACAGAGCAAGATGCACTCAATTTTTACATGACACAGTTATCACTGTTATGAGACCGTAGCTAGTCTCATGACGCAGAGTGTATCGACAGAGCAAGATACACTCGTTTTTCACATGACACAATTATTACTATTATGAGACCGTAGCTAGTCTCATAACATAGAGTATGTCAACCGAGCAAGATATACTTGATCCTCATAGCCAATGTTTCAGAGTTATTAGAAATTTGAGTTTCACTTTGACGAAACTTGAGCAATGCTTTCGCATTGATTTCAACTTTCGCCAAAGTGGGGGGCAAACTGTAAACCCTTATTTTGTGATGAGTATGTGCATTGAGGCCGTGGGAAACCCGATGATGAAAAATTATATGACTGTAAGATGTAATTAGAGGCATGGAGCTGAATTATTAATTCCGTGGCATGATCTTGAAAAAAATAAAAATAATAATAAAATTTTGGGGAAATTAATTTAATTAAATTTAAATAAAATTTTATTTTGTTTAAATTTAATATGGATAGTTCTTAAATGGATCTAATTAAGCTTAATTGGGCTCTATGGGCCTAAGAAAGCCTAGTTAGGAATTTTAAATGGGACCCATTTAATTATTTTCTAAAAATTAAAATAACAAAATATCTCTCTCCTCCTTGACCCCACTCTCTTCCTCACTCCCTATTGGTGCCTTCCATTTTTTCCTGTCTTCCTATTGGTTGAAACACCTCACCCATATCCCAGTCTTATTCGAATTCTGCAATCGCAGTTGTTTAAGTCATCTAAACTTTATCACCCTAAGACTCCAAATCCTACCACACCTCTTCCTCATTCCCTATTGGTGCCTTCCATTTTTTTGTCTTCCTATTGGTTGAAACACCTCACCCATATCCAGTCTTATTCGACTGCAATTGTAGTTGTTTAAGTCATCTAAACTTTATCATCCTAAGACTCCAAATCCTATCACACCTCTCTCCCAAAACCCTATAAATACCCTACTAGAGAAGAGAAGAAGGGGATGATGGGAGGAAAGAGGAAGAGAAAATTCAGAGCTATAAGAAATTTAGAGATATTCAAGACTCTTTGAGTTCTTCCCTATTTTTTCTTTTCTTCAAGAAGATTTTCATACAAGATTTCTAGAAGGTCAGTTTTTATTGTTTTCTTTTCAAGATCTATGCCACACAATATTTTAATTCTATGCTTTTTGTCTTCAATTTATTTTATATGTTCATATAGATCATGTAATCATGTTTAATTTGAGGGGATACACAACTCTGCACATGTTTAGTTTCTGTCTCTCGTATTTTTATTATTTTTCTTTATTTTCTGAATCTGTAAAAAATTTGTAAAAATTATATTCATATTCTATACGAAATTCCATTAATTTTAGGCTCAAGAATCACTAAAAAAGCTTTAATATTTTGTAAGTTATGGCTGTTTGAAGTTAGGGTTCCTGTAAAATCTGATTTGCAGGATATCCGACTTGTGGATCCCATATCTCCCTTGTTCCTTAATATTTTTGTGCAAATCTAGTGTCTAAAATTAACTTCAGAATCTTATAAATCTTTTTCAATTGGTTTTGCATTTATATCTTCTGTGGTTAATGAGTTATGAATTTTACAAAAAAGTAGTACGATTTTGTCACTTAGAAGAGTTACGATTTATGTAGATCATTCGGCTAGGGTTTTGTTTGATTTATAAATTTTATGTTATTGTATGATATGTAGGCTGTCTTCTGTAATTTTTTTATGATTTTTAGGCGTGTTTAACTATTTTTAAAAAATCAAATTTCTTGCTACTATTAATCTGCCAAAATTTGAAAATTGTATATTTGTGAATGTTCTTGTATTTTCTTAGGTTTTAATTGATATTTGATCTATTTTCTGTATTCTTTTAATTCAAGAAGTGTTATAAAGTGTTTGGATCATGTTAGAAGACTTAGACCATCAGGTAGTTGTAACTAATTAGGAATCTTAACCCTTTAGGAGACTAGAGTTAGAATCCAATGTAAATTGTTATTAATATTTTCTTTATTTCTTTTATTTTCTTTAGTTTCTTTATTTTTTATTACAAACAAAATTGGTAAGTAGCCCTAAGGTAAGTACCAAAGAGGGCATTTGCGTGGAGCTTATATGGAGCTAAACGGGAGTAAGCCAGGGATATCATTGCCATACTAGAAGAGAATACCCTTTTTTAAGGGTAGCTTGCCCCAATGGCAACTGCATTTACCAACAGGTAAGTAGTTCTAAACTTCTCGAATAACCATTGGCATGAAATTGTAGTAATAATAGAACTTTTATTTGGTAAATTAAAATTAACTTTATTTTTAATTTAACTGACTTTTGCATGTAATTAATTTAAATAAATATTTTGTAAATTAAAATTAATCTTGTTTGTAAATTAAACTAACATTGGCATGTAAATAAATTTAATTTAATACTTGGTATTTGTAAAATAAATTTGCATGTTAGAAATCTTTATTAGGTTGTGATTGTTTGGGCCTTATGTGATATTAGAATAAATTACACATGTACATAATTAACTTAGTTCAATTATCCTTAGGGTAACTTGGTGAAAATTAATTAATTAGGTTAAATAGAAACGTAGGGTTATTTGCAATTGAATTTGTTTGTAAATTAAATTCTCAATAATAAATTAATTTTAGTCATCTGGTAAATATCATTTAAATAATTAGCAACCCCATAGATAAGAATTACTTGTGCATGAAAATTGTGTGTAAACAACAACCCTTTTTGTGAATTACTTGCGTGTGTAAGATTAGAATTGCATTTTTTAGGATAAAGTTTAATAAAGGAATAATAAACAAGACTTCTAGAAATATTAGTAGAGGACTGGCACTCGAATTAACGAGGTTAGACTAGGCGTAAGGGGTGCCTAACACCTTCCCCTTACGTACTCACTATCCCGAACCTAGACATTGGGCTATGGTAACGACGGTTGTGGAAACTCTGCAAGGAGTAAGTTGCCATCCATGACCCTCGGAAGAAACACTGAATATGTCCCGGTTATTACCCGGGTGGCGACTCCTGTCTATCTATGCCTTTGTGGCATAAATCCTTAGTACCGTGGTAGTGTTATGGGAAGACGGTACTTACCAGTGGTTTGATTCTATTAGGATTGTATGAAGTGCATGTCTAGGAAATGCTGTCTAAGGAGGTGGTACTTAAGTGAGACCATTGTGACTCCACCATCTTTCCTGGGCATTACCTGGTGCATTTTATATAATTCTAATGGATGATATTTCACCTCACGTCCCACCCTACAATGGTCTTCCACCAATCATATGCATCTCCTTGCAGTAGCGGCACAGAATATTCAAACTTCAGTTCATCTTGGCAGTGCATCTTCTTAAATACTCTGTCCATTCTTTCAAGCCATTGCTCTGCCTCTAAAGGGTCCACTGTACCCTTAAATTCTGCAGCCCCATACTTCAGTAATTTATCATACTATCTGGCTGGAGGCAGTGGTTGTGCCACAGGTGTCTGGGGTGGCGCTTGAGCAGGCATACTCCCAGCCATTTGTTGAAACATCATAGCCATCTGCTGTACGAACTGTGTAGAAAACTGTGGCATTTGCGGGGCTGGTGCTACTGATCCACTAACATTCTGTAGAGCTGGGGCTTCTCATTGTGCCTCAGCTTCAACAGACTGCTCAACTGAGCGATCCCCTTCTTCCATTTCAGTCTGAAGTTAGGGTATCTCCTGAACAATTAACACAAGGAGATTTCCCTCCATTAGTTCATATTCATGATATAATGCACTGTATGTAACAAATATGAACATTGAGCAGTTGTACTTAACAAGGAAAAGACACAAATTCTCAAGTTAAAACATACTTCAAAAATTTGCTCTGATACCACTAAAACATGTCACACCTTACCCCTCTATAAGGCATAACATGATCCCGTAGAATACCTAATGAACTACCGAACTTCACCTACCGATAACTCATTAAGTACCCTACAAGGGATTTTAAAACAATTTTCTTATTTTTAATAAGTGGTGAGCATTTTCTAATAGGTATTTAAAACATTTAGTTAAAATTAAAACTGGTTAATATTTTTGGCCCATTTTATTTTTACGTAAATTTTATAAAACTTTTGACAGAGTTTCGTCTGTATTTTGAGAAAACAGTTCTTCAAATACCTGAAATAAAAGCACTTTCAATAATTTTCTCAACAACTACTTCAATTTCACAATCAAACTCAATCAATTGCAACAACTCCACAATCATTTCAATCAATTTCTCAAGTTCAAATTTCAATAATCCTCAAGGTACTGTTAATTAATTTCATACATTTTAAAGATAAACAATTTATATACACATCATACAAAAATTTACATTAAGAAAATCCAAATTAAAATTTATTACGAATTTTATACAGATTTTGCACAAGCTGCTCAAGACCCATTTTCACTTGTCCATACATTTTTGTGCATTACATGCATCAAAATAAATATTTACAATCAGAGTATAAATTATACCCGATAGCTTCAAAGCAGGAAGATCCTCAATCCTCAGCAGCTAAGTCTACTGCTCCTCTAGTCTCTATATCTACGACAGCAATAAAAGCTATCGCTGAATACTA
Source organism: Hevea brasiliensis (assembly GCF_030052815.1). Lineage (NCBI taxonomy): Eukaryota > Viridiplantae > Streptophyta > Magnoliopsida > Malpighiales > Euphorbiaceae > Hevea > Hevea brasiliensis. Next base: position 50,893,456 of record NC_079506.1, on the reverse strand, counting down.
GGACTCAGTGGTGCACAACATACTAAAACAATCTTTATGCAGAACTTAAATCACATTTATTCAAAAATTTGACTGAACATGAGAATTAAATACAAATCATGCATTATGAGATTTTAATCCCAAACAATTTCATTTTGAAGTATCAAATCACATTTCATAAAACCCACAGTTAGATCATGCCATTCGAAACAAATAGAATCTCAATAGCCAAAGGCTAAAGAGAAATCACATCACAAGGCTAGCTAGCTCAAATATATGGATATCCATTCACATCCTCTTCTACTGGTACACCTCAACACTTCTTCAGAGAAGGAATCAAAATTCGAAACTAATTACCCCCACTAGTCGTGCTAGTGAGGTGTTTAAATAAATGGTCATGACACTGTGATTTCAAAACTTATCTTAACAATTTGCTAAACATTGTCATTTCAAATATACACAGTAACTTTCACAATTTAAATTAAAACATCATAAATAAGGTCACAATACTTTCAACAATTCAAAGCAAAAGTAAAATGCATATTTCATTCACTTAATCAATGAATTTTTAAAGCATAGTGATGTTGTGCACAAACCTCAAGCGAGTCACCTTTTGGACTTAACTCGGCTCTTCGGGTTCTTTTCCGGTATTCTTTTCAACTGAAACATACAATTTTATAGTGTTTCAGTACCATAACTTAGCATAAATCCAAAAATAAATTTAACTTCACTTTTACCTAGCTCTAATGTGCTAAACTTGACGTTCTTTAATTTTTGTGTTTCAGAGTTACTATTCACCATACTATTCAAGTCAAATTGTTGACTTTTTATAGCTTAATAGGTATGGGAATTCCAACTTCACCCACATACCACATTTTGGTCACTAAATTTGTTGGTTTTGGTTGTTTATTCAAATTCTAAGTCTTTTAGGAAAATTTGATAAATTTTCAGTTTTGGTGTCTAAGGTTGCACTGTTCCATTGGTCACTTTACTGTTGGAATTTGGCAAAACTTTCTTCACAGAAAATGTTCCCTATTGTCTTAAGTTTATTTTCTTTTTTGAATCACTCCAATTGGAGTTTTGTAGCTCAAGTTATAGCCATTTGAACCATGGCTGCCGAATTAGATTCAACCCAGATTTTCTAGGCAATTTTGGTTCTGGCAGTTTTAGGTCACCAAATTGGGGTGGCCAAATGACTTGGTTAATGGCATAATTTGGGTTTGTGTTCTTCATGAAGGCCTATATCTCATCTAACCACTGGTAAAATTTCAAGTCATTTAGACCTTCCTAGCTCGAGTTATGGCCAAATTCATTTGGTCAGTTTGTACAGGGTAGACTGAGATTTTCCAAGTTTGGTCAATTTGTTCACTAAGTTTTGGTCACTTTTTGGGCATGCTTCCTAAATGAAAATTGTGTCATTTAGTGTCTATTTTCATTCCCAATTAGTCTCATACTAATTGGACTTGTAAAATTTCATTTTTGTTCCCTCAAAGGTAACTTGGTCATGCTGCCAGCAGCATGGCCATACTCAATCCAAATTTGGTTTTGATTCAAACACTTCTAACACTCTTCATTAGGTCACAATTGACCATTTCTCTCCTTAAACTAGGTCAAGGACATCATTTACAAATTTCTTACATTTTTGTCTCTAAACCCTAATTCACACTAATTGTTGCATTTAACCAATTCAATGCTTTTAACTATAATCATTCAACTAATGGAGGTCCATAAACTCATTCAAATCCATCAAACCATACAAATATACTCCCATACACATGCTGGCCAAAATCTTTATGATCCCTTATCTTAACATTTTGTTTCAACTTTCATCAAATTCCAACTTAATACAAGTATTTAATCATTAATATAAAGAAAAATTTAAGGGATAAACACTAACCTTGCTTGGAGGGTTTCTAGGCTTTACTTTCTTCAAGTCTTTCTTCTTCTTTTTGCTCTCTAATGCTTCCTCAACATGTAAAGAGAATTTTTAATGTTGGGACTTTGTGAATTTATAGAAGTAAGTAAGGAAATTCAAGCTTTCTAATCCTTAAAAATGGTGGAACAAGTGAGTGAGAATAAAGAGAGAGATGGGGCAGCACAAGGATGAGGAAGATGACTTGTTTCCTTTTTTTTTTTAATTTATGTCTTTTGTCTTTTGTCTTATGGAAGACCAAAAAATAAATTTAATCAAATTATTAATTATGGGATTTATGGCATCATGCATGATGTCATGCATGATGTCATCTTCCTTCACTTTTTCATTTTCTCTCTTTTTTTTTATTTTTCTATTAGTTCTTTAATTTAATTCTCGATTCTGAAACTTTCTTTTCTCCGATTTTATTTGACAGTTAGGTCGGGAGTCAGCTCTCGGGGTTAATTGACCAAATTGCCCCTCGCCGGTTCATCCCGGTTTGCAAATAATTCAATATTTCTTCCGGCTCCTTGACCTAATTATTTGACTGGCTTAACAGTTCTTTTTCGTGATTTTCTCTTTTCCACTGTGTTTATAATGGTCCTAAGGACCGCGGCGTCACATTTTACTGTTCGAAATTTGAGTTTAAATTGACTTCACAATCGTTCCCGAGAAGGTCACCCATCACTGTGACTCTCGGCTCGTTTAACCTCTTATGTTCTGTTTTTCTTATTTATACTTAACTAAATGACAATTACTAATTATTTGTGTTTATGGCTTCTATAGTTGTCTTAAGTGTGGTTCTAATCCCCTTAATTGTCTAGATTGACTCCGATCACCAGAACAGTGAAATATACCTGGCTATACAAATAGGGGTATTACAATACATAGCCGAAAGGAACCGTCCTTCTTCCTCACAAATAGCACCAGTGCTCCCCAGGGTGACACACTAGGGCGTATGAAACTCTTATCCAGTAGCTCCTGTAACTGAACTTTCAACTCTCTCAGTTCAGTGGGTGCCATCCTATATGTAGCAATGGAGATTGGTGCAGTACCCGGCATAACCTCTATAGCAAACTCCACTTCTTTTTCAGGTGGCAAACCCGGCAACTCTTCAGGAAACACATCCGAAAATTCACATACTGTGGGGATCTCCTATATGCTTGGGCTAGTCTTCTTGGTGTCAACCACACGTGTTAAGAAAGCCTCAAAGCCCTTTCTTATCATTCTTCTGGCTGGCTGTGGCTGATATGATAGTAGAAAGACAACACGTTCCTTCATCCACAACTATAATCTCATCCTCTTCTACTGTCTGTAATGACATCCTCTTTAGCTGATAATCTACCATCGCCTGATGACGTGATAATCAATCCATTCCTAATATCACATCAAACTCATGGAATGGTAGCTCAATCAAGTCAGCTGGAAACTCATAACCCTGTATCCTCAGAGGACAACCCTTGTAGACCTTTTTCACCATGACACTATGGCCTAAAGGGTTTGTAACTTGTATGTCCTCCTCTAACTCCTCTACTTGTACCCCTCTACCAACAGGTGGGGCAATGCACACATAAGAATGTGTGGAGCCAGGATCAATTAATGCACATACAGATAGATCATAAAGTGAGAAAGTACCCCTAATGACATCAGCTGGCTCTGGCTCATCTTGAGCTCTCATAGCATAGGCATGGGGTGCTACTCGAGTCTCCTGCCTTTGAACTGTCTCTGCAGTAGGCCTCTGTGATGTACCAGCTGTATCATGCCTCGCAGGTCTTCTACCCCTCTGTGCTGCTGGGGCAAGTCTCTTCATCTGGGGTGAAGCAGTGGGAACACTAGCATTCCTCTGTGGACAATCCTTCAGGAAGTGATCCGTATACCCACATTTGAAACATCCACCAGTCAACAATCTGCACTCTTCTTTGTGGGGTCTGCCACAATGTGTACAAGTGGGTGGTGGGGCTAATCCCCGTGTAGCTGAACCAGAAGAACTACCCACTGATGCACCAAACTATCCTCCTATCTCTGCTTCTTACCTCGACCCTGAGTCTGACCCTGAGACTCCTTAGGCCTCTTATTACCCATAGTTGTTGAACCAGACTGACTAGATTCAGAACCCCTCTTGCGTTACCTGTCCTTTCTGGACTGCTCTTCATTTCTGACTCTCTCCACATCAAGGGCTGATGCTACCAACTGGGAGAAGTCTGTGAAGTGATGAGATGTGACTATCAACCTGATGTTGTCATTCAGTCCGTCCTTAAACCTTCTGCATTTATCAGTTTCTGTGGGCATTAACTCTAATGCATATCCGCTAAGTCTCACTAATTTCCGCTCATATTTAGATACTGTAAGCTGCCTTTGTCTTAGTGCCAGAAATTCTCTCCTTCTAGCCTCCAAGTATACATGACTGATGTATTTTTTCCTGAATTCAGTCAGAAATAACTCCTATGTAATCTGTGCAGGCTGTACCTCTCTCGATACTGTCACCCACCATCTATAAGCATCCTCCTGCAGCAGTGACAGAGCACACTCCAACTGCTGCTCTGTGGTGCAGTGCAACTGTTACAATACCCTCTCTGTCCTTTCCAGCCAATACTTTGTTGGGGCTGGATCATCCTTCTTCTTACCCTTAAAGTCAACTGCCCCATACTTCTGCAGTCTCTCTAGTGGGGATCTGTGTACAGGTTACGGCTGCGGGGGCAGTGGTGGCTGTACAAGCGATGATGGCTATGGCAGTAGCTGTGGAGGTGGAGGTGGAGGTGGCTGTGGCTGAGATATAGCTCCGGTGACCTGACGGAGCAGCTAAGTCATCTGTTCCAGGAAGGCCTGTTGTGCTCTCCCTACAGTGCCACGGGATGACTCGGCTCTACTGCTTCGCTCCCTACTAGGAGCAGGTGCGAGTGCGTGACTCTCTACCTCCTCCTCTATCGGTCCTGGAGGTCCGTGCTCTGAAGGATCAAATGCCATCGATCCTATAAAATATACAAAGAACATATCTGCATTAGTGTCACCTAGACTCTATTTAAAGGACCATGCATGTAATGCACTCTATCTATTTCTAGGACCGCCTAAACTTCTGCTCTGATATCACTAAATGTAACGCCCCTTACCCACCTACTGTATAGCCGAGCAAGAAGTGCAACATTCGATGTCGGAGCACCCTATCTTGTCTTATTAGGTCCAATGTAAATTTTTAATATCATTTAAAAATGGTAATCCATGTGTAGAAAAAAAAAATTTATAGAAACCCGGACAGAGCCTCCTCTGTTTTGTTAGCATCTGACGGGTTCTACTAGTTACCTGTTAACATGTTCATATTCATTTTACACTTTTCCATACCATATTCTACTGCATCATATCATTCACAACTATTTATGAGATCTTAAAAGGATATCATCTATTGTATTTATATAGAAATTCATAGACAATAATTTACAAGTTTACATTACAATCTCAAAGTTTAATTACAATCCAAAATGAAATACATCATGTGTTTATGTACAATGAACAAAAGAAAAAAATCTAGACATACATGGGCCCTACCAACAAAATACAACTTTCCAGGTGACTAGTAGACACTGGCAAATCTGATTGGTCTCTGTATGAGCACTACTACTGCTACTGCTACTGCTACGGCTGCTCGGACTGGTCTCCAATACCTATGCGATGAAAACCAATGTGCTAAGCATAACACTTAATGGTGCATAATTTATAATAACAATAACTGAACAATTGAAATAATAGTTCTATATAGCAATTCATAATTTCTAGGTATTTTACATTTTTATTGCACTTTGGAAACAATTGAAATTTTCGAGATCTTTTTTATTTACCTATTGTATATTAAGTCTTAATTATTCATTATCAGTGCCCAAGAAACCTATAACAAATTATAAAAACTAGACACATTGGAGTATACTAGTTAGACAGCCATATGTCTATCCAGTATACGTTAGTCAAGTCAGGCATGAAGCCTGCGAGCAGGCATTTTAAGCCAGATATAATATTAGACACAGTGGCCAACGGGCAGGCATAAAGCCTGTAGAACAATCATTTCAGACATATTTTATCTGTTAATGATTATTCCTATGGGCTGTACTGCTATCTGTAGTCCCTAATTGGTATACCAATTGATCCAAATTAAATAAATAAGTCTAGGTATACTATGGGCAATTACAAAATATTACTTATTTATTTGAAATGTACATATCACTTTATAGTGGGAAAATAGGTCTCACATACCCCTTTCATGTGGTTTAGTGTTTAATGGCTTGTTAGGGTTAAATTCCTATCATAAGGTAATTTATCCCATGAACCTTTCTTTAGGTTCAGTTTTTGTGTCTTACTTTCACCTATCCATTTGATCAGTTTGTAGCCACTGTTTGGCCACACTTCCTTCATGGAAGTTGTTCATCTATGTCTTATATTTATTTTATCTTTTGAATCATGTTAATTTGATTTTTAGAACTCAAGTTATGGTTGGATAACCATAACTGACTCATTTCCAAATTCTGATTCCTTAACTAGGTAGTTTTTGGATTTAAAATTTACCTAATTAATGGAACATGTTGCAGTCACTTTTAGTTATGGTGATCTTCATAGAAATTGTTGTCCTATGTCTTATGATCATTGAGAAATTTGTATCACAATTTTTCAAGTTTTTTGGAATTATTTATGGCCAATTAACTGACCTAGACTCATATATCCTGTGCCAACAGGTGTTCAGTTCAAGTCAATGACTGCAGGTCACTTTTTGAGGTTCTTAAATTCAAAATTTGAGGAAAGTTTCTAAAAAACAGTTGGAGCGCTATTTCTTAGGTTTCTGGAAAGGTATGGCTCATCTCAATTGGATTTTTCTAGTGAGAGATATGACTAAAAGACTGTACTGAGGTCAAATGAAGTTTGGTCAGATTCTAGGTTTTGATGTAGTGAATTATTCTAACTATTTTACCTAGTTCTCTTGATTTCTGGGTTTTGGTCAAAATACCAATTTTTTAGGTCTATGTCTGATGGACATTTACCATTAGTTTCATTACATTTGAGTTCTTGTAGACCAAGTTATGGCCATTTTACCAAAACTGATCGGGCAAGTTTATGTCCAGCAATTTCTCGACAACCTAATTCTAGGCAGTTTTGTAACCCAAATTGGGCTAGCAATTTGGTTTGGTTTAAGGCATTTCTGGGTTCTGTGGTCTTCATGAAAATTGTAGCCCTATATCTAAGCTTTTCAATGGTATAAATTTCATATCATTTGGACCAGTATAGAGGGAGTTATCACCAAATGAATACATACTATTCATTTGGTCATTTTCTGGGTTTTGTGCAGGGTCATCCGGATTTGGGTAGTAAATTAGGATTTTGATGAAATTTGGGCATGGTGTCTTCATGAAAAATGGGATATTTTGGGTCTAGTTTTACCTCCAATTGGTATGAATTGGTCTCATACCAATTGGAGTCACATAATTTCAGTTATGGTTCATCAAACACACTGGACTCATTGAGTCCCAACCTGCAAAAAATGGCACTCACAAATATTCAATCTCCTCTAACTTCCTTATTTCAATTTGCATACATAGTACTTCTATAAGCAACAATCTCATCTCAATTAGCTCAATCTCAACCATTACACAAAATCCTAAAATCATGTACACAAACCCTAATTTCAAAGTTTCAAATTTGCACAAACACAACACATTCAAACTCCCAATCATATTAACTTATCAAACATTCTCATGAAACCCATTTTCATCATTTAAAATCATCAAACCCCAAAGAGTTCCATGGCTGCCAAAAATGGTGACATAATGGGTTCATGGATTTCTTTTTAATTTTATGAAATTTACACTTAGTTTAGCATGATTTTCATTCTTAAAGAAGAGAGATTAGGAGTTTAGTGCACTAACCTTTTTGGTGACTTATTAAACTTCACTTCTATCCCTTCTTTTTACTATCAATGGCTTCCTTATGGAGTGGGGATGATTTTTAATGAAGGGGACTATGGGTTTTGGTGAGTGAGTGATGAGAAAATCAAGTTTAAAGCTTGAACAAAAATGGTGGAAAAAGAGAACCAAAGCAGCCGGCCAAGAGAGACAAGAAGTGAAGAAGAAGATAAGTTAGGTTGGTGAATTTTTGTCTCTTGTGGGTATTTATATATATATAATTTTTGTACTTTAATTTTTTAAATTGTCATAAACCCATTTCTTTTATTTTCTCTTCTTTTCTTTTTCTCATTTTCCTAATTCATTTCATAAATTTTAATTTGTGTTAATTATTTTATTCTCTCAAATTTTTAATTTGACATTTAAGTCAAAATTCACCTCTGAGGGTGAAATGACCAAAATGCCTTTCATGGTGCATATTGGGTTATTTTTATTATTTTATACCAATTAATAAATTCTCTTAAATTTTATTTTATTTTCTCTAAATTTTTCCTATATTTTTTTGACATTTATTCCATCAACTTATGCCTCCTCACTATAGTTTAAGTGTAGCTCCAGACACTCTGACTGTCCGAACAGACATTAGTCACCGGAACAGTAGAATGTACGGACTACCTACGGTGAGGGAGTTACATGGTTAGATCCATCTGAAAGTGCTCTTCCCTAAGAGTCTATAGTTGCTAGAATCATTCTGATCGAACATCAGGATTGCCTTCTTTTCTTTTTTCTTTTCATCTTATTTGACTTGATAATAATGGCCATAGTTGACATTCATACTCCTCTTAATAGTGCTACCATTACATACATATTGTTGATGGGAGAAAACATCTTTCGACAAATATACACTGACATTTGATGCTATTTGACCTTTGGCTTTGTTTATTGTCATTGTAAAGTATAAATGAATTAGGAATTACTTTCTCTTAAAATGGAATGTGTATCATTTATTTTCTATGTGCAATAGCGATATCCCAAATAAAAATACTTGCTTCTTAGCATGTTGTCTTATCGTTACTTTCACATATATTACACTCCTCTCAAATTTTCTTTAAATGTTGAGCATTTGACACCTTTTATTGTTAGTAGGTTGTCAAATAATTTTGAGCCTTTTATATGGGTTAATTGCAGTCTTAAATAGTACCTCTCACCCTCTATTGGGTTCACTGCTTTTACACAACATGTTACTTGCCTTGCTTTTTGTTAGGATTATAATCAACCATACTTGTTTAATTTATAACATTTTAGGAATTCACTATACAATAGTTGTCTTGTATCTTCATCGATCAAGCATGTTCTAAAAAACTCTATTAGCATTATTCTCTATGCATGATCTCATTGCACAACACGAGGATTGTGATAGGTACACGAATTATTTGACTAATTTTATTTTTGCAGCTTTCATATTTCAATGCTGAAAGAGCTTATTCCTAACTTTTATGACTTATTATTCCGTGACAATAATAAATATTTCTTAAAAAAATTTGTTGGAGCAATGTATCCCTTGATAAAAAGTAATGTTAAGGGTTTATTTGACATTCTTTTTAGGTATAATTGGCTTCAATTAGGACTCAAACTTGAGATTTTATAACTCTAGAAATGATTTTAATACTACTGAAGTAAAACTTATTGATTTTTTTGACATTATTTTTAAATTATTTAAATTTTTATTAAAAAAATTACCTTAAATATATTAACTACATGTCATTAAATGTATATATTTTAATAATAAATTTAATTGGTAATAATAAGTACCTAATAATAAGTACCTAATAAATTTAATTGATGTCTTTTTTTTTTGTCAAAAAATAATGTCTTTCTATTAAATTATTTCACTTAATATGTTAAATCCTATATTAGATATATAGGGTGAGTATGCTAACCTAGGTGCAGTATGAAACTTTTTTTTTTTAAATTTGGGCCAATGATGCCCATAAATATCGACTAGATCAAGATGTTTTAAAGGTTTGAAAATAAATATTTTAGTAATTTAAAAAAATTAAATTGTGAACACCTTAAATGTGGGGCAAAATTGAAAGATTAGTGTCCCAATTAAAAAAAAAATTATTAGACCTAGATATTTTAAAGGTTGAAAAATTAAAAATTATAATAATTTAAAAGAATTAAATTATGAATACTTTAAATGTGGGAAAAAATTGAAAAAAATTAGTGTCCCAATTAAACAAAAATAATTATTTAACTTTGTTGGCCCATAAAATAATTATATCAATAATATTGCTAATCTTTTAATCCAATTAGCCCGCTCATTAATGTATATGTATTAATGACAACTAATTTAAATAAAACTAATAGTCAATTAATTTAAAATTAGCCCACATTTAAAGTACATACTTTAATGACGATCAGACAAAACACCTAAGTTTGTAAAACGTAATCAACGTTATAATGTAATAATGTAATTATGATTACATTACATATTTGATTAAATTATTTAATAAAAAACAATATTTGATATAACGAAATGACAATTACATAATGTAATCAATTATACTTAACGTAATAATCACTAAATACAAAATGGATATAATCGTGATTACTTGTTTTGATTTTTTTTTTTTTATTATTATCAATACTACAACCATTACCACTATCCGGCTATCACTGCTACTACTATCACCACCACCTCTATTTTGTCACCACCACACCACCATCACTATCATGTTACTACTATTGCCACTACCTTACCTTACCATCATCACCACCGTCTAATTACTGCTTTCACCACTATCACCACCATATAGTCACCACTACCACTTGAATACTAATCACAATCATTATTACTTATTATTAACATTATATAAATAAATTAAATATTAAAATCAAAATTATTATTACATTATACTATTTATATTTTTATTTTACAACAAACATAAAAATGTAATAACAGTTACTTTACATTACATTTTTTATTGCATTACATAATTGATTATATTGTATTACATTATGTTTTACCAAACGCAACCTAGCTTATGTTTAGTATGGTGTAATCAAAGTTGTAATGTGATTACATTACATATTTGATTATATTATTTGATAACACAAAAAAACTTTAATGTAATGGAATGACAGTGACATAATCTAATCAATTATACTTAAAATAATATAATAGTCATTACATAAAAAAATAGATGTAATCATGATTATTTATTTTAATTTTTTTTTTTATTATCAATACTACCATCACCATCACTATTACCTAGCCACAATTGTTACTACCACCACCACCTCTTGACCACCACTGTAACCATTTAGCCACTGTCACCTCTACACCATCTAGCCCCTACCAGCACTTTTATCTCATCTTGCCACCACTATCACCATCTAACAAACATTGTCACCACCATCATCACCACTTAGCTACCACTACCACTTGACTACCAATCACTACAACCATTATCACTTATCATTAATACTATAAATAAATTAAATGTTGAAATAAAAATTATCATTACATTACATTAAGTATATTTTTATTTTACAATCAAACATAGGAAGTAATGAAAATTACATTATATTACAACTTTAATTACATTACATAATTAATTACATTATATTACATTACACTCTACTAAATATAACTTAGTACTTTAATAAAATATGTTGACCCATTTAAAATCTACTTAAAAGGGGGTTGACCATTAGTTTTTATTTAAATTAGTTGTTATTAATTCATATACATTAATGAGTGGGCTAATTGGATTAAAAGATTATTAATATTATTGATATAATTTTTTCACGGACTCAGCCATTAAAAGGTTTATATGGGCCCAATATTCTAACCTAGGTGTTGACTCATTATTATGGCTATTAAATATTTTAAATAAAAATAATTATAAAAACTATATGGAAGATTATAACATATTAAAGTACTCTAGCCCATATTTAAATTTTTAGCACTTATTTTTATTACTATAGGTTTGTGACTCATCAAATTACCCAAAAGAATTGGTCCAATATCATTAATTTTAGCTCACAGAAAAATTAAAATTTTAAAATCTATTTATTAAAAAATCTTATTAGAATATGGGCCAATATTTTAAAATATTGGCGATTATAAAAGTTAAATAAATGTAATATCAAATATTTAATTTTAATTTTAAATAAAGTATTAAATAACGATTGTGAGTAGTCAATTCTAATAAATTAAATCACTAAATTATTAAAAATTAATTTAATTTAAAATTGGCCAATTAAATGTAATATCTCTATTGTATTAATTGGACAATAAATATATTAAGACTAGGGAATTGCCCATGCTAATGCACATGGCTATCAATAATTTTAATTTATATATTTTCTTTTAATTTTAATATATAAAAACAATGTAATCTTCTAAATTTTTTATTAATTATTTTAAATTTTATTTTTATTACATTTATCTCCCAAACTTTTAATAAAGATTTCATAATAGAAATAATTAAAATCTATCTATATATAATATAGATATAAATATATGTAACTAATATATGTTAATGTATTATAAGTTATTTTATAATAATGACTACTTATTATAGTATTAATAAGATAACTATTAAGTAATTTATAACATACATATAATAGAAATGCCACGCGGCAATAATATGAAAGAGAATGTCATGTATTAACCACATAACAATATTATAAAAGAGAATGCCATGTGTCAGACTATCGAGAATACCTATTAAATTATCAATATAATTATTTTAATTATATCTAATTAAAAAATTTAATGTTAAAATTGGACCATTAAAATTTTTTAAATTATGGACTCATCCATCTAACTAAATATTTCTAGTAATTTTTTTGGCTAATTAATTTTTTTAGCCAAATAAATAATAATTTTTAAATTATTCATTTATTGTATTTAGGTCTAAGTGTCATATTCATCAAATTTTTAATGATCTTAATAAAATAATTATCTTAAATAATTAGGCAGATATAGAATATTGGCCAATAAAAGTATGGACCCAATTATCTTAATTATGTTTGGGTCAATATTGGCCCATATTCGAATTAATGAGAGAAAATTACTCATTTAACCTTTTGATTAAAATTCAGAATATGAGCTTATTAAATTTATTTTTTTAATAAAAGAAATTTATCTAAATTTAAAACTTATATTTTGTAGATTACTCATTAATTTTTTATCTTTTAAAAAATTGGTCAATATTGGCTCATTTTATTAAACTAGTTTTTTAATGTGCATTGCACGATATCTCGACTTGTAATACATATATATGACTTTAATTTTTTGTATATGTATTTTTTTTATTATTTTTGGTATATAATATAATATTATCATAATATTTTGATTTTCAATAATTAATTTAATTTAATTTAATTTCATAATATTAAATTACTATGACACTTAATTAAAACTTATTTATATTTTTTATTTTTTATATGTTTAATTTATTAGTCAATAATAAATAGTCAATTTACACTTTTAAAATTACCTCAGTTGACACATAACAATAATGTTTTTCTCACCATTAACAATAATATTAGTGTTTATATATTAATAATAACTTTAATATATTTCTTTTTAGGCTAATGTAAGTTATTCATCATAAAAACAATCAATAAATAAAACAAATAAATAATGCAAGCATCACTTGGATCTCTTGGGAGCTCAATCATCATCCTTCCATGGATAACTTGGAAATAGAAATATTCGTGGAATTGTAAATTTTGTTGGGCAAGATGCTCCATTTGCCATTTCTGCAATGGGCTCATTTTATGATGCATTCAATATATTATGGATGAATTAAGCAAGCAAATGAATTCTATGAACCATGGCAATGCTGTCACTGGAACTGGAATTAAGATAAGGACTAGCCAACCTCAAATGCGTTGATATGCAAGAAGGCTCTATTTGCATATGGAATTTTTTGCTATTTTTCCTGGAAATATAATGGAGAGAGATATAAGTTACAAAGAAGACGAAGACGAAATACAGTAAGCTATAATAGAAATAAGTGTCGTTAAGTGATGGCATGTCAAAAGTTATTTGAGATGCATATATATTGGTCCAATTCAATCATTTGCATTTAGCTTTAAAAAGGTGATTAAAGGAGCCTAATAACATCTTTCACTTTTAGAGGACCTTAACAGAAAACAACAAGAGAGAGAACAAAAAAAGCTATTCAATGGTGTCAAAACACACATAATAAACATACAGCTAAAAGAAGCATAAACATGCAACAAGCATTCATTTATGTGTGAGATTTGTGTGAGAAATCAACATATATATATATATATAAAGCCAAATCATACAAATAAACTTATAAAATCATGCCACATGTTCAAGAAAGTAGCATAAAATTTTGCCATTTGTCATTTTCTTAGTATAGTTGTCATTAAAATCTGATAATATATATGCCACTTGGTAAAAATGCCACCTGTTTAAGTTGATTTTATTTAAAAATATAAAAATATTTGAAATTTAAATAGTATAAACTATTTAAATTTTCATTTTAACTAACTTCTTATCTTCTTTTAATTATTAGTTATAAAAAAAATTTCAAATTTAAAAATAAAAAAATATTTATTGAACAAAAAATAATTAGATAAAATGATTAGATGGCTCGTTTATCTAATAATTCAAAAATATATTTTTAATTATTAGTTATATAAAATTTTCAAATTATGTTTAAAAAAGCAACTAAAAATTTTAAGAAAGTAACTTAAAATTTTATCATTTGTTATTTTCTTAATACAGTTGTCATTAACATGCATTAACATTTATGCCACTAACCTGTTTAAACTGATTTTATCTAAAAATATAAATATTTAAAATTTAAATAGTATAAAATATTTAAATTTTTATTTTAAATAACTTCTTATCTTCTTTTAATTATTAATTATAAAAAATATTTAAAATTAAAATATTAGATAAAAATTCTAATCCAATGCTAGAATATATATATATATATATATATATATATATATATATATATATATATATATATATATATATATATATATATATATATATAAGTTAAAATGAAATTTTAAACTCAATTAGGTCTTAACTAATAAAACTAATTTCACTTTATGAAATTACAAATATTTTATATTTTTAAATAAAATTATTATATATATATATATAAATATAAAATATTTGAAATTTATATAAATTTCAAATATTTTATATATATATATATATATATATATATATATTATTTAAAAATATAAAATATTTGTAATTTCATAAAGTGAAATTAGTTTTATTAGTTAAGACCTAAGTTAAAATGAAACTCAATTAGGTCTTAACTAATAAAACTAATTAGGTCTAAAATGAAACTCAATTAGGTCTTAACTAATAAAACTAATTAGGTCTTAACTAATAAAACTAATTTCACTTTATGAAATTACAAATATTTTATATTTTTAAATAATATATATATATATATATATATATATAATTGAAATAATTAAAAAAATAATAATTTTATTAAAAAATATAAAATATTTGAAATTTCATTTTGAAAAGGCCCAATTGAGTTGAAAGTCCATTTTAACTTATCTTTTTTAATTATGAGTTAAATTATTAGTATTATATAATATTTATATATATATATATATATAAATTTCAAATATTTTATATTTATATATATATATATATATATATATAATAATTTTATTTAAAAATATAAAATATTTGTAATTTCATAAAGTGAAATTAGTTTTATTAGTTAAGACCTAATTGAGTTTCATTTTAACTTAGTTCTTAACTAATAAAACTAATTTCACTTTATGAAATTACAAATATTTTATATTTTTAAATAATATATATATATATATATATATATATATATATATATATATATATATATATATATATACTTGAAATAATTAAAAAAATAATAATTTTATTAAAAAATATAAAATATTTGAAATTTCATTTTGAAAAGGCCCAATTGAGTTGAAAGTCCATTTTAACTTATCTTTTTTAATTATGAGTTAAATTATTAGTATTATATAATATTTGACTTAATAATTTTATTTTAATAATTATTGGTATTAAATTAAAAAATACATTTGCTCCAAAGATAAGGTAATAAAAGTGGAATTGACTAGGGGAATGCCCATTTTCATTCATGTGCTTTATCATTTAGTGATGGGCTAATGATACTGATGTTTAAAATTTTAACAAAATTTAATTTGCATTTAACATAATTAATTGAAAATTTTAATATTAAAAAATTTTTAGTATGATTTAAATATAAAATATAAAAATAAATATTAAACTATATTATTAAAATAAAAAAGTAATTCGCGCATTGCGCGAGCAATACGACTAGTTTATTATTTATAAAATAGGTGCTCAAGTTAAAAAAAAAATACAAAATTAAGGCTTTTTATATATAATACCTTATCACACATTCTGCAACCTTGTAAGAAAATATCACCATTTATAGATGTGATGATAAATTTTTTGTTTTAGCAATTGGCAAGCATGTCATTATATGACTGCTTATTCTAATGGTGAAAGTAATCTAGCTTCGTTCCAAAGAAAACCATCACATCTCAGTTTAGCTGGCATATTAACACATAATAATTTACTTCATAATTAATAAAGCATAAATTAAAATAAACAAGAATTTGCAATGTATAGCACATCTCTTATCTCTTAATTCACCCTAGGATCTTCATGTAGCACTTATTGTCTTCTCCTCTAGCAAATGGTCATACAGATTTTAGGTTACTTTGATATGTGATAGACATTGGACTTCTATTTGAAGTTTTTTAAAGTTTCCATAAAATCCTTGCTGGAAAATTCGCATGCCAGGCCATTGCTATAATGTGTGCTGATGATTCATTTAATCTATGAATAAGGAAACTATATAATGTAACAATTGTCAATTTTAAAATAGCAGTTCCTAATGGGGGTCACTATCCCAATAAGAGATTATTACCTTGTGGACCATTCACAAAACCTCCAAATTAATGACAAGCCAACCTTGGAATCATCCTTTGTTTATACATAGAAGAAACCCAAAATGTAATTGCCACAATTCCAACACACATTGCTGATAGGTCCAAAATGAGTTTATAACACTAATTCACTTTGTTCTGTTAAAATATATCAAATGAAATTTAACATATGGGCTATAAATCCATGCAAAGGAGATCCAAGATTGAATTGAAACAAAGGAAGTAAGTTAATAAGATAGGAACCTCTCTTATTTTGATTACAAATATAAGGTGATGCTGGTATTTCACTTGATTACACGACTCAACCTCCTTAGTAACATGAAGCATGCTACAGTAGCCAATGTAAAAGGAAGATCATTCACAAAAATCAAATCTAAAATCATCAATATGTGATATTAAATTTAAACTTTTAAAAATTTAGAATTATAATTATTGGAATTATAGTAATAGAATAACACTAAATATATTGATTGATTTAATTTTGTTAGATAATTAAAATAAAATAAAATTAGTTTTTTTTATTGTGATAATACTAAATGATCATGGGCATTTTTTGCTATGTCATTATTCCTCCTTTCCGACTATTATCTATATTATTTACAGAATTATAGATATAGAGATATATAACTATTACACTAAAGTATAGCAATGTGAATAGCAATTTTTGTTGAAGTAGAGTACTATCTTTGTGCAATTGCATGATTTATTTGAGATTTTTAATATATTAATATAATTAATTCGTATTATATCTGATAATTAATTCAAGAAAGCTGAATTAATTACTATATATATCTTTTCTTTTTTCCTTTTTCCTATAGGATTCCTCAAATTTATTTTCAATATTAATTAAATTTTTAACATTAATAAAGAAAATAATTAATATAGTTCATTTAAATTAATATATTTCATTTGAATTAATTTAATTTCCAATTAGATTAAAAAATTCTTAATAGAATTATATTATAGAATTTGGATTTAAGTAGGAAATCAATCTAATAAATCAAATCAAACATTAAATTAGCTAAATATGACTAATACAAATTCACATTGAATTTGGAAAACCTTTTATTTATTTTATTTATTTTTATTTTTTAATACTTATTAGCTTGACACAATATATTAATAAATTTAAAGCTTTTTTTTTCAATTTATTAAGAATAATCTTTTTTTTTATTGATTATATGGCTTATATTAATTGGAATTATTTTTATAATATAATATATAATAATTATCTTTTCTCTGTTGATTATATATATATATATATATATATATATATATATATTTGTGAATTAATATATGAAAAGGATTATAGTTTGTTAGGTTTCTAACCAATGTTGATAATGATGAGTTGTAAAAAAAAATTATAAGTCTATATTACTCTTAATTTAATAATTATATTAATATTTTAATTTGTTAATGTGATTTTCCTTATTTAATAGATTTTATTTAATTTTTTAATATAAATAATACTTTTAATATTAAATTATTAATTATATATTGAACATTAGAATGTGTATTGTAAATTTAATATATGAAATCATAATGATCGAGTTAGTAGTGCTTTTTTGTTTAACCTAGGATTTGTTACAAGAGTTTTATTTGTATTAGAGTCTTATTTGTAATAATAGAATTACTAAAAATTAAAAGTTTTTTTTTTCTCTCTTACGTTATTTTTTTTATTGTTATAAAATAAGGCGAAACTAAGATAATTATAGAAAAGGAAAGATTGAGAGAAAGTAGAACTTGTATTGACTTTCAAAGCATCTAAATTATTACATACATTGCCTCTATTTATAGGCATACATGAGAAGATGGATAGTTCATAATTAATAAAGTACTTAATAAAGTGCATTGAATATATGGAGAGAAAAATGAAGAGTTTAGGAGTTTAGAATGCTAATGAACATCCACATAAATATATTCATAATACTTACCCTTAGATGTCCATGCATTAAAAAATATGCCTCATTAAAACCTTACTAGGAAAAAACCTTATGGGAAAAAAATCCTTGTGATGGAAAATGAGTGAAATACTCTTTTATAAAATGCATGATGAATACTGTCTCATTAAAAACCTTTACTAGGAAAACTTAGTGGGAAAAAACCACAATAAAGGGAAAAAAGTACAATGCATATTAACTCCCCCTCATGAAGATATTACTTGAGATCTTTAAGTCTTTGACAATCTTGTTCATCAATTTTTCAAAACTTGTAGTTGGAAGTGCTTTGGTGAGCAAATCAGCAAGGTTATTGCTTGAGCAAATTTGTTGAACATTAATTTCACTATTCTTTTGAGGATCATGAGTGAAAAATAATTTTGGAGAAATATTTTTTGTCCTATCTCCTTTAATGTATCCTTTCTTTAACTGATTTATGCATGCAATATTATCTTCATACAAAATGGTTGAAACTTCCTTTTTGGTAGGTAGACCATATGTACTTTGAGTACGTTGAATTACTAATCTCAACTAGACACATTCTCGATTTGTTTCATGAATTGTAAACATTTCTGCATGGTTAGAAGAAGTAGCAGCTATAGTTTGTTTTATAGAATTTCATGAAATAGTTATAAATCCACATGTAAATAAATAGCATGTTTGAGATCTACCATTGTGTAGATTAGATAAATAACCCGCATCTACATAAGCAATCAAATCTGGTTGTAACATGCTAGTATAATATAAAACCATATCATTGTACTTTGAAGATATTGAAATATATGTTTAATTCCATTCCAATGTCTTCGGGTTGGAGAAAAGCTATATCTTGTTAGCAAATTTATAGGAAAAGCTATATCATGTCAAATATGACTAATAAGATACATTGGTGCACCTATTCACTAAGATAGTATACTTCTGGACCAAGGAGTTCCTTATCATTACCTCAGGGTCAAAAACCTTTTTCTCATCAAGTGACCTCACAATCATTTTTATAGCATTTTTTTAATAAATAGTCACTAAGGCAATTATAGCGCACGCATTCAGAATGCTTTAATCCATATAGAGCTCTATATAATTTTTAATTGAATAAAGTTCTCAAGAATTTTGTTTTTGTGCTTCAGGCAACTTGAATCCTTCAGGGATTTTTTTTTAATATAGATATATAAATAAGCAACTAATACATCTATTAAACGCATTTCAAAGTTTTTCATGAATTGTTAGACGAAGCAGATATCAAAATGTAATTGCATCTACCATAAAAGAATACATGTCCGCATAATTAATGCCAGGTCTTTGCAAGAAGCCTTATGTAATAAGTCATGCTTCATATCTCACAATTTCATTTTTGTCATTTCGTTTTCACACAAATACCCATTTATATTCCACTAGATGGACATCCTCTTGTGCCTAGATTATAGATTAAAAAACTTTACATTTCTCAATTGAATTTAATTTTGCCTTGATTGCATCATTCCTTTTTGGCCGACCATTTCTACATCTGCATTCTTCTATAGACTGAGGTTCATGATCCTCATTATCTTTCACAATATTGAGCACTACATTATATACAAAAATATCGTTGATGTTTATTTCATATTGGTTGTCTTTGTCCTGACACAACATAATTTATCGAGATCTCTTCATTTTCATTACTTTCAAGTATTTGAATTCTACTGGAAATATATTAGTCCTGTCTAGGTTCTCTTCTGGAGTTCTCTCTTTTGGAGTTTGCTCTGCTTGGAGTTTGACCATCTTGAAATTTTGCTCCTTTTCATTTTCAAGGATTTTTCTCCTTAGGCATGTTGTAGACCCATTAGCACTGGCAGTTTGTGCAGTTTATCCTTCAAGGACTTTAATTCTGGTAGGAGCATTTGTAGCTAGTATATGAGATTTAGTCACTCTCTTTGGGTCAATGAATGCATCTGGCAATTGATTGGTAATATTTTACAAATGAATTATCATGAACTAATTTTTGGGCCAAACCGACACTAAAACTAGGGTCGGTATAAGGCTCTCAAAGACCGTAGTAAGCCTAAACAATCTACAACCTAACAACAAAGCCCTAAAAATGAAGGCCCAAAATCAAGACAACAAACGAATATAGTCCGACCATAAAATGGGCAATCCAATGGGGAGAAAACTCACTCGACCTGTATTACAAACAAAATCAAAATTAGGAAGCTCAACTCACCATCACAAACTAATTCAACATTCGATATCAAAATGGGGAGCACAGCTCACCCTAAATCCAACATCACACAAGCACCTTAAGTCACATATATTAGTTTTACATTACAAGAATACCTTTATAGTCACTGTAGAGTTCTATATTTGAATAATAAAATTAACAATTAATACATTAACAATTTCAAGTTCCTTACAAGAATGAAAGCAGGTTAACTCAAAAATAGCATCCACCTGTCACTTGGGGAAAAATAATTGAACAGGGGTGAGTGTTCAAGTCAGAGAGTTTAGATATTGATTATAAATATAATTTCTATAGTTATCTACAATTAATGCATCCCTAAGTATGAACGCACACTGAACATAAACAACAAGTAAATCATCCAATACTCGCACAAGAAGATAATTTGGAGCTACACACGCACCTAGTAAAATGTTTTCATACATAACTATGGAAGCTGATCCCCTATCTAGCTCTCTTAATCCAAGACCGGCCAGTGAGCTCAACTCAAGCCGAACTTTCTCTTAAATCCAAGAGCGGGGGCCAGTGAGATCAACTCAAAGCCGTGCCTCACCTTAGCTTTCCATATCATAAGGATCAGGTTCCAATGAAACTAGCTCAAGCCACAACTACCCATCCAATCCATATCCACCATATGCGCGCCGCGCCCCCCCCCCCCCCCCCTAACCACCCTCCCCCCACCACACACACACACACATATTATTAATGAATAAATATGCAACAATAAGAATGCTCCTAGTTTATTTAGCTAAGCATATAAATATATTTATAAAATGCATAAGCATACCAAAAATATATGAATAATATTAAAATTACAAAATATAATCAACATACAACTCACAATGCAACCCAATGCTTATTGGTTCTACTGAAAAGAAGAAAATTATTGATTTGGATCACCTAAGCAAACATATCAAAGAACTATCAATAATAGACCAACAATAATTAATTAAAAAATCTAAAGACTTCCTAGGTTTGTGTCGAAAATTCAATATAGTTTCTCTTAAACCTATGACCTAACCTCCCTGTAAGAAAAATCTCATTTATATTCTCAACAATCTAAAGCCTCAGGCCCACAACACAACACAATGCCCATACGGAGCTTACAAGCATCCTAAGCTACTTCTAAATATCTAATCTCTAGCTTAGGTCCTTAACTCTTCTATAGTCCAATTAAAACGATAATCTCGAAAGCTCCTACTAAAATATCATATTATAATTATATTCAGATTCATCCATAAAACTTTAATTTCATATTAAATTCCTAACGAAAATTTGATAGAATTCCCTCTTAATATTGGACTAAGCCCCCTGTCACAAAACTCAAATCCACAATTCAATAATTATATCAACTTATACAAATTTCCAACTTATACCTCATACAAAAATTAATTCCAACACTTAATACTTAAATCTCAATTAAAACATTTCACAATATATCCATATCACCACAAGTCAAATTAAACACATATATTTATTTCTAAAAAATAACCCACAATAACTTAAAAATTCTCCAAACACCATATCCTATCTCAAAATAAATTTAGTGCTATCAAAATAACTTATTCAACTTAACCCAAATCTAAACCCAATTAAGCACTTTGTACATTAAAATTTATATATAATATTCCAACCGCCAAATAAATTTTAAATTTTAACTATATGTTCAAGACATCAAAATACAACATTAGTAAAAATTTAGCATCAAATCACCTCTACATCATGAGATATCAAAACATAGTAGTCAGGTCAAAAAGGAGAATAGAGCTAAAGAATAAAGTAGTTAAAATTCGGCTAGACAAAAGGATTTGGCTAAAGAATAAATTAAAAGGCCTAGAATAAGACAAGATTAGGAAGAATAGAGCTAAAGATATAGAGAAGGCAAAGTTCTATTCTAGGAAAGGTAAATGAGATAAACTAAAAAGTAAGGATAGAGAGTTTAGAACAAGGCCATATCAGTGGGAATGGCTATCTAGGTATAAAACCCAAAAGTGCAAAACTCAGGGCAGATCATAGTTGGAGCAGTGTTAAAAGTCAGAACATGGAGCTCAGATAATTAATCTACATTTAAACTAAATAGACTCAATAAAATTATAATCTCATACATTCACATGTAAAAAGCACTTTTTACGTAAAAATTACATTAATCATTCTAAATATTATACGATGCATCAATATTAAATATGAAAAAAAAAAAGAAAATCAATTTATCTTAACTCATATAAATATCATTGAATTTATAAGGATATTGGTTTCATCTGATATTGGCAATAATAACAAAAACCTAGTGATCACATTCACCACATAAGAATGATACCTATGACATGCAAAAACTCAAAAATTTTAAACACTCATAAATAAATTTTGCCCATTGGAGAAAAAAAACACAAAAATATAGTGAAGAAGAAAAAAAAAATCATATTACAAGTTAAAATTAATTAAGCTTAAGTCTTCTTGCACGGAAATATAGTGTGTAAATGTAAAAGTTATCCGTTATTAATTTTTCTTTTTTTTTAAATAGCTAAAATTTATAATAAATAAAAATTTTGTTATTGAATAGGATGAGAATTTTATAATTATGTTAATTAAATAGTTATTTTTGAATAGTAATTTATAATTTAATAGTACAAATTTGTAAATATTTAGAATAATTAAAAAATTAAATTAGTACGTATAAGTGAGATTTGGTGTTAATGTTGTTTAATAATTTTATTGTGATAAACTAAATAATTTTAATACTTATAAAATTAAGAATATAGAATTATAATAGGATTTTAAGTAATAATGTTAAATTTTAATTTATATTAATTTTAGTAATATTATAAATTAAATTATTTATAGATTCAGTAATGGATAAGTCATCATAAAAAAATTATGAGCGGCAAATTTGCATTGAAGAGCTTCTTCTTGCTGAAAGTATTCATGATGGATAACTTGTCGCTAAAAATTATTAGCGGCAAATTTATATAAAATAGTTTTTAATTACTGAAAGCATTAGCAATGGATAAGTCGTCGCTAAAAGTAATTAATGACAGATTTTTGTCTCTAATTTATGTTATATAGCTATTGCTATAAAGACGTTTTTATTGATATTTTTATAAATAATATAAATCACGAAGAACATTATTGGTAAAGTCAATGTTATATAGCTATCGCTATAAAAACGTTTTTATTGATATTTTTATAAATAATATAAATCACGAAGAGCAAAGTCGATGTCCTCCTTTATACATTTACATATAATAGTTTTTTTGAACGTGCATAGTTTATACTTGTTACTTGTGATTTAATTTATTTTCAAGTAATTTTTCTTAATTTTTCATATATAATATATTATTATTATTATATTTTTATTGTCAATAGCTAGTTAAATTTAGTCATTCATTATTATTTGTTACCATGACTATATTTTGCTACTAACTAAAGTTAATTTGTTTTTTAAAATTTTTTTTGCACATTTAATTTCTGTATTTTTTTTTTTAAATCATCCTCTTTGACTCTATTATTTATATAGTTTAGGATTTTTTTTAATTGTAAGATATATATATATACTCGTTGGAGTAAAAACGACACATAAAAATATAATAAAAAAAATTATATTTAAGTCAAAGTTAATTAAGCTCAAGTTTTATTACATGAAAATGAATATATAAAAACTATTCATTATTAATATTAACAAAAAATACAATTTTATAACAAATAAAATATTTATCATTGAACAAAAGTAAAATTTTATTTCTAATAAAAATTTTATAATTATGTTAAAATAATAATTTTTAATAATAATTTTATGTTTAATATTATAAGTTTATAAATATTTAGAATACTTAAAAAATATATTAGCATAAGATAGATTTGGTAATTATTGTTTGTTAATTTGATTTAAATAAACTAAATATTTTTTTAATGAACTAATAATGCTTATAGAATTAAAAATATAAAATTATAATAGGATTTTCAATACAAGTATAATTAATATTAAAATTTTAATTTACATTAATAATAAAATAGTAGAAATTGAAGTTATTTATATATTTAGCAATGGATAAATTGTCACTAAAAATTTTTGAATGGCTCTTGCAAAAAATATTAATGATGGATAATTTGTCAACTAAAAATATTAGCGAAGGATAATTTGCTGTTAAAAATTATTAGTACCGAATTTATATAGAACTATTTATCTCTACTAAAAGGGTTAACAACGGATAAGACGTTGCTAAAATGAATTAGCAACAATTTTGTATAAAATAACTTCTAATTGCTAAAAGTATTAACGATAGATAAACTGTCACTAAAGTTAATTAGTGGCAAATTTTCATCATCATTATATATTAGTAATATTTTTTTATTTCATTGTTAATTTCTTATCTTAATTAATTACTTTTTATAAAATTTTATATTTAATTAAAATTAAATTTAATCTTCATACATTTATATGAATATTTGATTATATATTTTTTATTTTTTTATGGGAATTAAAAGCTAAAAAGTTATTTATTATGTACTAATGGATGGTAATCACATGAGCAATAAATATACAAGTTCTGTAAATTTGCAGTGTTTCAAAGATTTAATTGCCAATGATATCTTGGAACGTCCCATAGGGAAAATTCAGAAACCGGCCGAAGAACTGTTAAAGAAAATCCCACAAATTTCATCCAAGAATTCCTGAATTCCGCTCATATGTTTGTAGCTGCAGAAGTAATTTTGTTTTGATGATTTTCGGGAGTACTGATTACGACGTTCAAGTTTGCAGTAATGCAACTGAGATGAAGGTAACAGGGCTGTATGGAAGATGTAACGACACTTTCATCAAACACAACAAGAGGTTGAAAGTGTTGTTGATTTTAATCAGTACTTGGAAGTTCTAGCATAGAAGTACTGTCTACACCCTTAAGCCATCAAAAGAGGGACAAAGAACCAAGCACAAGAGCATCTTATATACATGTCACTGATCAAAATAAACCAATTTGCTGAACAGACTCCAATACATTTATTTTTTTCCCCTTTCTGCACTATCAGACTCCTTATCAACTGTGATGAATCAGTTAAAAGCGTCACTCAGCTTCAAGGGCATCAATCTCATACTTGACTTCTTCTAAATGTTCATTTATTGCAATCACAGCGTCCTGCACACCTCTAATGGCTTCCTTGAGTGCATTATCATACTCGGCATCTGCTTCTGCCTCTTCAGTTCCAGCAGCTTCAGTTATTTCATGGACATGCACACACTCATGCTCCACTGGTTTTGTAAATCTGCAATTTTCATGGCTTAACAAACGTTCTGATGGCCGACCAGCCTTCTTCAATACCTGAATTGTTGCAGTCTTTTGAAGGGTAGAGTAAGCGAAACACAGTTGCATTGATCCGAAAAAACAAGAAGCAAGAAAATAATGATTTTGATAAAGTAAAAGGACTTTACAACTGCCAAGAAAAATGCAAATTTATCTTGTCTAACTTTACAACTCAACCCATCTGGGCCACAATAGGGATCTCATATCTCCATTCTCTTAAGTGTGTTCGTATTAATCTCTAGTTGCTCTTTTTCAATCTTCATCCCCACTACTTTGAATCCCATTGAAATAATCACTTTAATTGTACCTACGATTAAGAAATCACACTGTAATTAGGAAGATTTATTTCATGCCTAAATGGTGCCTCTAATTATATTTTCCTATTTAGATTTCTTGTAATCAGTATTTAATCCCCAACGGCTTGAGTGACTAATAAAGTTCATTTACCCCAATCTTCCTTCTCTCTTTTCTAATTTTACGTGGTGTCAAAGCCTTGGGTTTGAGGTCCAGCTCTTCTCTTTCTTATCCTCTCCCTTCTTTTTTTCTTATTCCCGAGAGTACCCACTAAACTAAACAACATGCGTGTGAAGGACATTCAGTCTCACCACCCCTTCCACTAGCAAAACTGGCGCTGGCAATAGTTCAGATCATTCATTGGATTTGGTTCCAAACTGAACCAAAATTGACTAACCAAATTTCTTAAACTTATAAACCAAACTGTATAAAGAATATAATGGTTTGAACCTAAATATTTTGGTTCAGTTCGATTTGTCGGTTTTCATTTCAATAGATCCCATCCCCTTCTTTCCCAATAAGAAGTTCTATCTCTCTTTCGACATTTAATCGAAAAATTTAACAATCAAACTTCAACCAGACAACACTGAATCGAATCATACAAAGAAAAAGAAAAGCAAGAACAAAAAACACTTTGCTAGCATAGATGTCAAGAGAGGCTCAGGCAGCGGGGTTCTAGCGGTTTTGCAATGGAGACATAGCATAGATGGAGACATTGAGCGGCTTTGCAGTGGATGCCAAGATGGAAACAACAGCGGTGCTCTCACTCTAGGAAGGAAAGACGAGTTGGAGACTTAAATAGAAAGGTTAAGAAAGAAATGGGGAAAGATGGATGAAAGGCCAAACAGGGTATAGGTCAAAAACACTTATGGGCTTAAGAACTAAAATAAAAAAGTACCTCAGACCCAGTATACGGTTTAATATCCAAATTGAACTAACCAAACCGAATTCCTTGAAAATAATAACTGAGCCGAAACCAAGAAACTAAACTGAAAAAACTGAATTGGTTTGATCCAGTTCGATTTTTCAATTATAACAAAAAACTGCTCACCCTTAACTGGCAAGCCTTTGTCCGATTCCACAGACCAGCGCGAGGGCCCACTTTCAGCTACATTTTTCTAATCAGTGACTACCGATCATCTTTCTTGAGTCTGGCAAACCCTTCCTACCTTTCACAGGTAAATTTCAATAACTATCCCTGAACTTATATGGTTATAACACTACAGTACTTAAACTTTAAAACATAACATAAAACCCCCTAAACTTTCAAATTTTGCACAGTAAAATCCCACTGACTTTTAATTACTGATTTTTCAGTTGAAAACTAATGTGAACAGCTCCTGCATGACTCTTAGTCAACATTTCTCTCTCTTCTCTTATTCAAATTGTAAAATTATTTTCTCTACACTTGAAAAATCATTCTGTTTATAATGAGAAAAAAAATTCAATTTACACATAACTTGAGAGATAAATATTCACTAAGCTCCACGCTAGAACTTTTTAAGTCAGCGTCTAACTGAAAAACCGATAATTAGAAGTTAGAGGGATTTTACTGTGCAAAATTTAAAAGTTGAAGGGGTTTTATATTATATTTTTAAGTTGAGGGACTATAATGTTATGCTAGATAAGTTCAGGGACGGTTGTCAAAATTTATCCTACCATTCACTTGCATCTAGGTCCTTTGAATTTTTGGATCTTCCTTTATCACATTAGCTTCCTTTGTATTTCAACCTTTTGCTTTCTCTGTTCTTTTTAATTTTAGCACAGGTTAAATTTTGTTTCCTCTCAATGTTCAACAGCGACTAAAAAAGAAGTCACCTCAAATATACTTGTTGAGAAGCCTCTCTTTCCCTCAATACCCTCTCCCACAATTACTACTATAAAACTATAAGGCAGTAGCAATTATGTATCTTGTACAACTTCTGTGGAATCATGGATTATAAGACAAAGGTAGAATGACCATTTAATGAAGAATTCTACAAATATTACATCTTTTGATCAAACAGCTTGGGTCAAAGTAGTGCACAACTATGTAGTCTCTCATAGCATTCTCTTTATTCAAAGTTGCTCATTTCCAGTCCTACAAAATTTAATGTAAAATTTAGACTAAAGCAATGACACTGTTCACATATGATGTCTAACGCATATACAAGGTTGTTTCAAATATTGTTCACTTGGAAGAAGATCATCAAGACATGACAAGTTACTTGGGTCAAGTAGGAATGCTTAAAGACGGATTCAATTCTCACATAAGATGATTTCAAGTCCTCCTACACTATCTTTACTAGAATGTGAGTCATGTCAACTTGGGAAATAAACTCATGCGTCTTTCCCAAAGAGAATTAATAATGAGGTTGCATCTATTTTGACATTGTTCATTTGGATATATGTGGTCTAAGTTATTTCAGTTCTAATTTAAGCTTTCATTACTTTGTTACACCTTTATTGATGACTATTCTCATTACACTCGATTATTTTTAATTAAAAGTGGATTTGAGTTGTTCTTTATTTTTCAAACATTTTGCGTTGAGATTTGTAACTAATTTGGTGCATCAATTAAAACGTTAAGCAATGATAATGCACGAGAATATTTTTCTACTCTTTTCTCAACTTTCATGTCTTCTTCTTGTGCGCATATTTCTCAACAAAATGGAGTAATTGAGCATCAAAATGGGCATCTTATTGAAACAACCCATGCATTACTCATTCATAATCATGTTCCTCTTCGTTTTTGGAGAGATGATGTTCTTACTCCCAAAATTACCTAGTTAGGTTATATGCTTTCTTCTCTTTTGTAGCCCAAGAGTTCTCACCCCATTCCTTATCCATATCAAAATCCATTCCATTTTCTTCCACTTGCATTTAGGTGTACTAGCTTTGATCATAATCTTGCCCTTAGGAAGGACGAACTTCAGCCAAAATCTATCAAATGTGTCTCCCTAAGATTCTCCCGTCTTTAAAAAGGCTAAGTGTAATGACCTAACTACAAACAAGAATTTTATCTTAGTAAATGTGACCTTTTCGAAGCTTCACCATACTTTTCAACAAATACACTACACTAGCATTCCATCTTTGCAACTCTCCCAACTCCTATCCTTCTCCAAAGACCAGTCCTCATCTTCGGGTCTACTCAAGATGACCTCACCCAAATCATCCTCCTACTAATCCAAATACTCTTTTTTTGATACAGGTCCACAAACTGCTCTAGGTGACACATCATCACCTACACTAGTTGTGCCTCTAGCAAAAGAAGCTACTCCTCCTATTGCTCTTTGTAAAGGTACACAATCCTAGGGGTGTACAAACGATCGGTTCGGTTTCGAACCGAACCGAACCAATAAAACCGAAAATCGAAAATAAAAAAT
The DNA here is from genome assembly GCF_030052815.1 of Hevea brasiliensis. Taxonomy (NCBI): domain Eukaryota; kingdom Viridiplantae; phylum Streptophyta; class Magnoliopsida; order Malpighiales; family Euphorbiaceae; genus Hevea; species Hevea brasiliensis. Next base: position 50,863,593 of record NC_079506.1, on the reverse strand, counting down.
TTTAAAAACCGAACCAAACCGATTAAAAAGAGAAAACCGAACTAAATCGAACTGATAAATATTGGTTCGGTTCGGTTTTAAACCGATCAAACCGAAATTTATAAAATTTCATATTTTTAACATTAAATCTAAATAATAAAACATAAAAACAAAAAAAAAATTAAAAATCAAAACTCAAAAATCTTAAAGTTCGGTTCGGTTTTCTTTGATTTCGGTTCGGTTCGATTCGATTTTCTTTGATTTCCTATATATATTAATAATTTCGGTTCGGTTCAGTTTTTTTTATTTTTTGTGAAAATAACCGAACCGAACCGATTAACTGAAATTATCAAAATTATAAACCGAACCGAACCGATTGAATTTTAAAACCGAATCGATTGAACCGAATTGAATCGGTTCGGTTCGGTTTTTCGGTTTAAACTGAAAAATGCTCTCCCCTACTTAATCCTCTCGCAACCCTCATCCTACTTACAATTTTGAGCTGTCATATCATTTATCACCTTTCTACTACACTTTCATTTCCAATTTATCTACTATTCAAATACTTAAGACCATAGCAAAAGCAATGTCCCACCATGGTTGGCGCAAGGCTATGCTTGAGGGAATGATTACTCTGCATGTTAATGATACTTGAGAAATAGTTCCACCCACTACCAAAAGGTAAAACTATAATTGGTTGTCACTATGTGCTTGCAATTAAGGTAGGTCTTGATGTAAAGATAGACTCAAAACATGCCATGCTGTAGAAGGGTATACTTAAGTATGTGCCTTTTATTATGGTGATGCTTGAGGGAATGATTGCTCTTCATGCTAATGATACTTAAGAAATAGTTCCAATACCAAAAGGCAAAACTATAATTGGCCGTCACTAAGAGCATAAAATTAAGGTAGGTCTTGATGTAAAGATAGATTGACTCAAAACTTGCCTTGCTGTTATGGTGATAAATTCTATCCAGTAGTGAAGATTGCATTTGTTAGCCTATTTATCTTTATACTCGAAGGTGACTATATAAAGCAACCTCCAGAGTTTGTTGCTCAAGGGAATTTGGCTTAGTCTATTGACTACGTTGGTCTTTTAATGATCTAAAACAATCCTCAAGAGCATGGTTTAGTCACTTTTGTACTATTGTCCAATAGTTTGGAATGCTTTGAAATAAGGCAGATCATTCAGTGTTTTACCAACATACTCCTCATGGCAAATGTACTTACTTGATAGTTTATTTTGATGAAATTGTCAAAACAGGTGAAATCATGAGGTATTTCTTAAAATCATCTCATCAATCATTCCAAACGAAGGACTTGGGAAAATTAAGTATTTTATTAGTATTGAGGTAGCACAATCCAGCATGGGTATTGCCATAATGCCATCTGATATAGGAAATATGCATTAGACATACTTGAAGACTGATATGTTAAATTGCAAATGCATTGAAACTCCTATGGATCTTGCTGGAATCCTATTAGGATTTGTATTTTATTTGTAATTATCTTCTTCCTTTTTTATTAGTCTCTTAATGTATCCTGGTTTCCTAGTGTATCTAGAATTCTTGTATATAAATAGGGAAAAGCGTACAAAGATAAACAATAGAAATATAGAGTTTTTCTCTTCAGAAGTACCTATTTCATCATGGTATCAGAGCTCTGCCATCAATTCTAGGTGTGCGTTTTCTCTTTTATGCAAGCAGTGTTAGGGTTGCTAGGGTAAGCTTTTAGGCACTAACCACCAAGGAGTTGTACAATACCACCCCTGCCAGAGGAAAGAGCATCTGCCGATCAGCCTGTGCCTAGAAAATCATCGCCGTTCGACATCGTGGGTGGCCACACATGCTGCCACAAGTGCTACGGCTGATCCCATGCACCAACACGTGTCACCTTTTCCGAGAGTTTTTTCCGGCTGCCTTCTTCTTCGACAACCTTCCTAGGGTTCTGCACCTCTGCCAGCGGGTTTCCCATCTTGGTATTTGCACATTTGATTCTTAGGTTTATTCTTTTCCCTCTCTTGCTACTGTGGCCGTTTTTTTTTGTTATTGCTTTTGCTATTTTTTTTTTGGCTTGATTCTTCAATATGGGCGATGGAAAAAAAAATCTATTGAAACCAAGATGAGTCCTATGAGTGATAACTCGTCATTACAAATTAATCCCGTAAAGCTTGATGGTACAAATTGTCTTATACGGTTGAGATCATGTTCAGGCTAGAGGGCTATAGGGATACATAATTGGAGAAAAAACCAAACCAAAAGTTGGTAGTTCTGCTCATAGTCAATGGCGATCAGAGAATTCTTTTGCGATGTCCTAGCTAATTAATTCAATGCAATCACAAATAGCCCGTGGATATTTGCTTTTGAATAATGTTACTGTTATATGGAGTGTTGTATCACAGAATTATTTTCAAATGAGCAATGATGCACAGATATATGAGATACAAAACAAGGTTTACAATATGAAACAAGATGAAATGACCATTGCTCAGTACTTTGCTGAATTAAGTGATTTATGGCAGAAACTGGACTATTACCAACACTTTTAGGCTACCTGTACTGCTGATGAGGTTAAATTTAAAAAATTGATAGAATAAAAATGAATGTACGACTTCCTTGCTGGGTTAAATCTAGAGCACGATCATATCCAGGTCCAAATGCTTGGAAAGAATCGCATGCATTCCCTAAGGCAAACATTCATTTGTGCAGTAGGTGGAAAGCTGAAGAAGTATCATGATTCACTCTATGTCCACAGACAAGGCAGGATTAGTAGTTGCTTTCTCTCATAATGGTCCATCAGATATCCTAGCATACAAAGGAATATTATTGGAAGCTACATGATCGCTTATCCAAAGGGTGTGGAGGAAAATGGACAGGCTCAACAAGACCACAAGCAAATGTATCTGAGACAGTGGAATTCTCTGAGAACACCACTCCTACTGCCACCACTAGGATCTTCTCCAATGAAAAAGGTACAATCCCTAAAGCGTTTGCTGTCACAACTAAAATCTCAAACTGCTGCAGTTGCTTCTTCTAATTTTGTTAAATCAGATAATGTTTTCCTTACCAATATTTAAAAATCTCTTTGGGTTATAGATTCTAGGGCAAAGATACACATAACAGGCTCTTCAAATAAGTTCACAACCTACTCTCCATGTTCGGATAAATTTTGATAACTGTCCCTAAACTTATCTAGTTGTAACATTATAGTCCTTTAACTTCAAAATGTAACATAATACCCTATCAACTTTCAAATTTTATACAGTAAAATCCCTCTAACCTCCAATTACCGTTTTTTCAGTTCGACGCTGACCTGGACAGTTCCAGCATGGAGCATATTCAGTATTTCTCTTCTCTCTCAAGCCATGTGTAAATTGAATCATTTTCTCTCTGTAGACAGAACAATTTTACACTTTGCATAAGAAATGAGAGAGAAATGTTGACTAAACGCCATGCGAGAGCTACTCACGTTAGTTTCTAACTGAAAGATCAATAATTACAAGTCAGAGGGACTTTGCTATGCAAAATTTGAAAATTTATGGGGTTTTATGTTACATTTTAAAGTTGAAGGACTATAGTGTTACAATTATATAAGTTCAGAGACAGTTGTTGAAATTTATCCCCCCATATTCAACAAAAGAAAAAGTCTGTATAGCGGATGGATCCTTAGCCAATATCTCTATAGCAGTTTCTATTGAATGTACTCCCACTATAAATCTTACTTCAATTTTGTATGTGCTCAGTTTTCATATTAACGTTTTATCTGTTTACTCTATTACTAAAGCTCTTAATTGTAAAATTGAATTTTTTTTCTACCCATTGTGTATTTCAGGAACTGAAAATAGAGAGAACGATTGATAGTAGTAGATTGCAAGATAGCTTGTATTTGCTAGATGACAATAATGGTTTCTCAAACCCTAAAGCCTTGGTAGGAAATTCAATAAGAGTCGATTAAGAAATCATTCAATGGCATAAGAGATTAGGACATCCTTCTTTTTTAACTTTAGAAAGGTTATATCCCTCTTTGTTTAGACAATACAAATTAGAATTTTTAGTTTGTGATATTTGTGAACTTGCCAAACACACAAGATATTGACTTTTTTATCTTTCCAAGGAGAGATATTGTTTGAACCCAATCGTAGCAATAAGAATAAGGACCAACCATCACCATCATTTACTCATCCTGAATAAATTGGATTTAAGAGTCTACACTAGTCAGAACAAGAGAAAAACAATCATTGAGCATGATATGACTGATCAGTTAGATCCCCTGGATTTAGCTACTGAACATCCACAGCCTAAAGAATTATGTGATGAGTCCCTTTCTTCTGATACTCCTTTCAATACTCAATTTGATTCTAACTCTTCTACTGATGATTCTTGACATACCCATTGCTCTCAGAAAATGAGTTAGGACTTGCACCAACATCCTATATCCAAATTTGTTTCTTATGATTCTTTATCTCCCTCCTATAAAGCCTTTGTCTTGTCTATTTCTTCTGTTTCTATTTCATAGGATTAGAAGAAAGCATATCTTGATCCAAAATGGAAGACAGCCATGATAGAGGAGATGAAGGCTTTGGCGAAAAATGAAGCATGGGAACTTGTTACTGTTCCGTTAGGGAAGAAACTGGTTGGGTGTAAATGGGTGTTCATTGTGAAGTACAAAGCAGATGGTTCCCCTGAAAGGTATAAAGCCAGGCTAGTAGCAAAAGACTTTACTCAAACATATGGGGTGGATTATCACGAGACTTTTGCCCATTGCCAAAATGAATACTACCAGGATCTTGTTGTCATGTGCTACAAGCTTTGAATGGGACTTGTAGCAATTATATGTTAAAAATGCGTTTTTGCATGGAGATTTAGAAGATGAGGTATGCATGAAAATTCCTCCAAGTTTTAAGGATGAAAAGACCAAAGGAAATGCCTGTAGATTGAAAAAGGTATTATATGGCTTGAAGCAGTCACCAATAGCATGGTTTGACAGATTTAGTAAAGCCATGATTTCCTTTGAGTTTTATCAAAGTAATGTTGATCACACCCTAGAAGCATTACATATTTCTGAGGATTTAACCCAAAATCGTTCAGAGTGGAGAAAGCGAATCCATATAGCCGACCCCAAATTTTTGGGATAAAGGCTTAGTTGAGTTGCGTTGAGTTTAATGTTGATCACACCCTATTTATAAAACATTATAAAGGTAAGATCACACTGCTTAATATTTATGTTGATGATATAGTTATAACAGGGAATGATAAGGACGAGATTGCCCATCTTAAGGAACGATTAGCCTAGGAATTTGAGATTAAAGACTTAGGTAAGTTAAGGTACTTCTTTGGAATATAAGTAGCCAGGTAAGATAGAGAAATTTTGCATTTCTCAAAGGAAGTACATATTGGACTTTCTAGATAAAACAGACATGTTAGGCTATAACTCAGCAGAGTCTCCTATTGAAGCCAGTCATAAACTACAAGCAGGAGTTAGAGAGTTGGTTGATATAAGAAAATATCAGAGGTTGATTGGGAGAGTGATTGGTGAGAAAATTAATCTATATTTGGGCAATATTATTATGAATTTCAATTTCAAATTGACTGAAACTGATTTGAAGCATAATGATAGCCCAATTTCATTGATCTGATTAAATGGATTCTCTGTTTTCAATTGTGGAAATGTTTTAGTGTGGGCCAAAAGATTTGAAATTATCTTCTTCTTCCTTGCTGTCCAGCCAACATATCCTCCCTTTACCAAAGAGTTCTTCATCTTTCTAACTTAATTCAAGTTGATTAAAAGCTAGTTCACTTGAATTTGAAGTTGAAAAATAGCTTCTCACTACTTCCATCTACTTATACTCAACTCAACTCAACTCAACTAAGCCTTTATCCCAAAAATTTGGGATCGGCTATATGGATTCGCTTTCTCCACTCTAAACGATTTTGGGTTAAATCCTCAGAAATGTGTAATGCTTCTAGGTCATGTTGTACTACTCTCCTCCAAGTCAATTTAGGTCTACCCCTTTTTTTTCTTTCTATCCTCTAACCTAATATGCTCTACTTGTCTAACTGGAGCCTCCGTATTTCTACGCTTCACATGACCAAACCACCTCAATCTCCCTTCTCTCAACTTATCTTCAATTGGCACCACTCCTACCTTTTCTCTAATACTCTCATTACGGACTTTATCTAGTCTAGTATGGTCACTCATCCACCTTAACATTCTCATCTCTACAACTCTTATCTTAGACGCACACGACTCTTTCAGTGCCCAACACTCACTAACATATAACATAGCCGGTCGCATGGCTGTACGGTAAAATTTTCCTTTTAACTTATTGGGAATCTTACGATCACATAAAACTCCCGTGGCACATCTCCACTTCAACCATTCGGCTTTAATCCTACGACTAACATCTTCCTCACATCCCCCATCTACTTGAAGGACTGAGCCTAGATATTTAAAGTGATTACTTTGGGACAGTACCACTACATTCAAACTAACTCCTTCCCTATCACCAGTTTGGCCTTCACTGAATTTGCAATGCATGTATTCTGCCTTCGTTCTACTTAACTTAAAACCCTTTGACTCTAGAGCACTTCTCCAAAGCTCTGGCTTTCTATTGACTCCTTCTCGTGTCTCATCTATCAGAACAATATCATCCGCAAACATCATGCACCAAGGAATACTCTCTTGTATATGTTTCGTCAATTCATCTAAAACTAATGTAAAAAGGTAAGGGCTTATGGCTGATCCTTGGTGTAATCCAATTGAGATCGGAAAATCTCGTGTCCCCTCCCACCGTGCGCACAATAGTAGTTGCTCCTTCATACATATCTTTCAACACTTGTATGTACCTAATAGATACCCTCTTTTGTTCTAACACATTTCATAAGACATCTCTTGGAACACTATCATAAGCCTTCTCCAAATCAATAAAAACCATGTGCAGATCTTTCTTCACATCTCTATATTTCTCCATCAAGCTTCTAATGAGAAAAATCGCTTCCATAGTTGAACGACCGGGCATGAAACCAAATTGATCGAGAGAGATAGAAGTATCATGACGTAGTCGATGCTCCACAACTCTCTCCCATAACTTCATAGTATGGCTCATGAGTTTAATTCCCCTATAATTTGAACAACTCTGTATGTCTCCCTTATTTTTAAAAATAGTTACTAAGATACTTCTCCTCCATTCATCAGGTATTTTCTTTGAGTTTAGAATTTTATTAAATAATTTAGTTAACCATGCCACTCCCATATCTCCCAAATACTTCCACACTTCAATTGGTATTTCATCAAGTCCATAGGCTTTACCCACTTTCATTCTCTGAAGTGCTTCCTTTACTTCTAAAGATCTAATCCTTCTAGTATAATTCACATTCTTTTCTATTGTTCTATAATCTATATTCACGCTATTACCATTTTGACTATTATTAAAGAGATCATTAAAATAATTTCTCCATCTTTTTTTAATGTCCTCATCTTTCACCAACACTTTTCCTTCTTTATCCTTAATGCACCTAACTTGATTGAGATCTTGACATTTCCTTTCTTTCCTCCTTGCTAATCTATAAATATCTTTCTCCCCTTCTTTAGTTCCAAGTTTCTCATATAACTTTTCAAAGGCCTGTGCTCTTGCTTGGCTAACTGCCTTTTTTGCCTCTTTCTTTGCTACCTTGTACTGTTCATATGCCTCATTATTATCACATTTAGGTAATTTCTTATACCATTCCCTTTTTCTCTTCACTGCCTTTTGTACTTCCTCATTCCACCACCATCTCTCTTTTGAGGGTGGTCCATGTCCTTTAAACTCTCCAAGTACTTTTCTAGCTACTTCTCTAATCTTTGATGCCATCTGTATCCACATATCATTGGCCTCCATATCTAGCTTCCATACTTCGGACTCGAGAAGTTCATTTTTGAACTTCATTTGCTTTACTCCTTTGAACTTCCACCACTTTGTTCGAGCTACACTATTTCTTCTGACCTTACTTGAATTGTTCTTAAACTTGACATCCAAGACCACCAACCAATGTTGACTTGTTAAAGCTTCTCTTGGAATGACCATGCAATCCTTGCATAAAGCTCTATTTGTCTTTCTGGTTAAGAGGAAGACGATTTGGCTTCTATGTTGCCCACTTTTGAAAGTCACTAAATGTGACTCTCTTTTTATAAAGTAGGTATTTGCTAGCATTAGGTCGTATGCCATAGCAAAATCCAGAATGTTTTTTCCCTCCTCATTTCGACTTCCAAAACCAAAACCTCCATGAATATTCTCATAACCTTGTCTATCACTTCCTACATGTCCATTCAAATCTCCACCAATGAAAACATTCTCTTCATTCGGTATGTTTTGTATTAAATCATCCATATCTTCCCAAAATCTTTATTTACTCTCACTGTCTAGTCCTATTTGTGGGGGCATAAGCACTAACTATATTTATTGTTTCTCCTTCTATTACTAATTTTACTAGTATAATTCTATCTCCTACTCTTTTCACAGCTATTACTGCGTCTTTCAATGTCTTGTCTATGATTATGCCCACTCCGTTCTTATTTCTCTCCTTTTCGGTAAAACACAGTTTGTACCCTGAATTACCCACTTCCTTATTTTTCTCTCCTACCCATTTAATCTCCTGAATGCAAGCAATATTCACCCTTCTCCTTTCCAAAGTATCCACAAGCCCCATTAATTTTCCTGTAAGTGATCCAACATTCTAAGTACCAACCATGATCCTCCTCCTAACCTGCTCCTTCCTAATTGGTCTCTTTCTATGATATCTTCTATTGTTTTCTATATCTATATTGTGTTCTGTTCCACTATCTGTTCTACCATCTGTCCTATGGACTAACTTCTTTACCCACACCCGTCCATGATGTAGGAACCCTTACTCACTTAACACCACACCAGGGCGCCGGCATGGCGCGTCGCTTTCGGTGAACGCCCTACACCCTTGCATATTTCTCACTACACCCAGGCTCCGATGTAGCGCGTCGTTAGTAGAGGACGCCCCAACGTTTATATCATTTGAATCCATATCATAAGGTGTGACGAAATTTTTACGCTGGTTGTCACCTACCGCAACCCTCCTCCTTTATCCGGGCTTGGGACCGGCTAAGCGCAAACTACTTAGGCGGAGTTTACTTCCATCTACTTATGACCAAGAAAATTTCCTCTTTCCTTCCATCTCATCTTGGCTGAACCATTTGGAGAGGAAATCTATAAGTTTTGCTTCGATCAAGGGCGATTTGATCAAGGGCTTGTGTAAACAAGCTAGAGAACCAACACTTAGTGGCTTCACTATCCGGATTTGGTGATAGAATATTGATTCTGCGCCTTAAGGGTAAGAATTTTTCCGAACCCTAACTTGTTACAATTTAGGGTTTTTGTTTTCTTTCGGCAAATTAAGCTTGTTAGCAATTGATTATGATCAAAACTATATTTTTTGCAATAATATAAAGTGTTTATGCATGTTGCATGAAACCTAGGGTTATAAATTTTAAAATTGCTTACTTTGCACCTTAAAGCTTCTTTTGTTGCAATATTCTTTCAAAGCTATAGTCCTAATTTTAGTAATAATGAGAAAAGGACCATAAAAATGAGCTGCCAACTTGGGTGTTACCCAAGAATTTAAGGAATGTTGTCAATAAGGACGTAACTTCAAGAAAACTTTATCCCCAACTTGGAAAGAAACATCTCATCCTTTTGCATTAGCTTGTTTGACCATATGAAGTTGAGCCTTTTGGAGACTGAATTTTAATTGTCTCAAGATTTCATCTCGATCCATCAAGGCATGGGAGACAGAGTCAACACTTGGTTTCTCCAGGTAAGAAACGTAGAATTGTAGGTGGTGGCTTTCCATAGACCAGTTGAAATAGAGTTTGTTTTGCTGCCCTTCGATAACTGGTATTATACCAATATTCAACCAAATGTAGCCAACTGTACCATGTCTAGGGTTGTTCTCAGCGAAGTTATTGTTCAATACTATGATTGAGAACTTCATTGAGAACTTCTGTCTGGCGGTCTATCTAAGGATGATACTACAACTCATCCTAAGTTGTGTGCCCATAAGACGGAATATTTCAGACCACAAATGGCTAATAAAATTGGATCATGGTCACTGACAAATGAATGAGGAATGCCATGAAGGCACACAATTTCACAAACAAATAATTCAGTGACAGTTCGGGCTATATAAGGGTGCCGAAGAGGAACAAAATGACCTTACTTGGCTAAACGATCAACCACCACCAAGATTCAATCCATGCCATAGGATTTTGGCAAGCCCCTTATGAAATCAAGAGAAAGATATTCCCAAATCCCTTGGGAAATGGGCAATGGCTATAGAAGTCCAGCTGGAGACAAGGATTCACACTTACGTCGTCGGCATACAAGGCAAAAGGCCAAAATTTTGCAAGATTTCATCATTCCCTTCTAGTATAAACTCGAAGCTAATCATCTGTAAGTGCGAAAGGCAAGATTGACCCCCCATAGGAGTAGCATGAAACTCTACTATTAAACGATTCTAAGCAGTTGCTAACCTTCTTCAGCAAAGAAAGCAAATGTAAGCATTGTTGAGAGACAATTTGCTGCAAGCCCAGAATAGAATTAAGCAGTAAGCTGATAAGAAAAGGGTGGAAAAGGAATTTCATGTTGGGGATTTGGTGTAGTTGAAGTTGCAGCCCTATAGGTAAACCTCTCTTGCCATAAGTGTTGGAGATATGCCTCATCTGCTGCAGATAGGAAGTTGAAAGAGATAAAGATTATCTCCAATAAAATTAAAAAGATACTACCAACAACTTCTATCATATTTTTAAGATTTTTTGTTATATTTTTTATTTTTAAATTTAGCAGCCATGTTATTATATAAATGCAAAATCAATCAATAAAGTGACACAATTTGAAGACTATTCAGTCTCAATACATGCTTCTATATCCTTCCTTCAAAAAACCAACAGTAGTATAAAAGCTAATTTCTTAAGGGCCTGTAAAATTGAGAGGGATTGAAGATGAAAAAGAATAAGAAGAAGGGGTGAAAAAGGCAATTCTTGTCATTCAGTCTGCATATGAAGAAAAAAAACGCAACACCATGCCAAAACAAGCCAGGAGGAGAACAACTCCAATGACAACAAAACCAAGCCAAGTTAAGTCAAGTCACGAGAGTAAGAAGGACTTCTCCCAAAACGATAAAGCAAAGCCAGGCCAAGCCAGGCCAAGCCAAGCCAAGAAAAAGAGTAAGCTATAAATGCAAATGCAAGTGACAACAAAATATGCCATAATGTTATAACCAAAACCATGCCAAATATGCGAGATGCCAATATTATAACCAAAAACATGACCAAAACCATGCCCATTATGCAAGATGCCGATATTACAACGATAACCATGTTTGAAGCCAAATTTGAAGTTCCTAAGAAATAAACTTGAATGTGTAGCATCTCCTCCAAGGAGGAGTTACAAAATGTCAATAGATAGGCATGTCTCAAAACTGCAATAACTGTAAAATAGACCTGCAAGTCTTTAAACTATATAAAGAAAAAAAAATGATGAAGAGACCAGCATTGTTTCAAAACTGCAACATCACCAAAGCAGACACATGCAGAAAGTAGCAAAAGATGCAAGGAGAAGTGTTAGAGATATACCTCATCTGCTGCAGATAGGAAGTTGAAAGAGATAAAGATTAGCTCCGATAAAAGCAAAAAGATACTGCCAACAACTTATATAATATTTTTGAGATTTTTCTGTTATATTTTTTATTTTTAAATTTAGCAGCCATGTTATTATATAAATGCAAAATCAATCAATAAAGTGACACAATTTGAAGACTATTCAGTCTCAACACATGCTTCTATATCCTTCTTTCAAAAACCAACAATAAGGAAGTCTCTTAAGCTGGCAGCAAGGTACTATGGGCCATTTCAGGTTGTGGCAAGGGTTGGTGTTGCTGCTTACAAGCTTGTGTTTCCCTCTTCTTCCACTGTGCATCTAGTGTTTCATGTATCCTTGTTAAAAAGGAAAATTGGGGCCATTATTACCCCAATTTTAAACCTTCCTGCCTTGCAAGATGATCTAACAGTGGAAGTTTGCCCAGAAAAGCTGCTGCAGACAAGAGCTATTTTAAGAGATGGTGCTTCAGTCCTTCAAGGGTTAGTCAAATGGGCACATCTCACTGGTGAAGATGCAATTTGGGAGGATAAGTCATTTCTACAGACTCTGTTTCCTCAATTTCAACCTTCTTGGGGCAAAGAAGGTTTTCAAGGGAAGGGAATTGTGACGTATAAAAGGAGAAGATTTAGAGATAAGAAGAATAAATGAGCTAGAAGGAAAAGAAGTTAGGAAGTTATTAGAGTTGTTGGAGTTTGTTAGGGCTTTGTATTCTATTAGGTGGTTAAAAGAGTCCGTTATGGAACAGTTATAAATAGTTTGACTCCTAATCTGCAGTTTCTTATTCTAAATTCTAGTAAGAAACTGATTTTTTTCCATCTAATTCTCTTCTACTTCTTCACTCTTTCTTCTTCTCTCTCTCTCTAATTCTTTCTAAGTCTCTCGAAAGGTGAAAACCCCAAGATTAAGGTTTCTACTGACATCAACATTTATTGTCATATCACTTAGCATTGAATTGCATCGCCCAATCCAAGAACAAAAATTGCAGGAGAATCCTATTGACTGAAAGCTGAATTAATAGGCATTTATGAACTCAATAATCAACATTAATAACGTCAAGACATTAGAATCTCAAAACTGGTAACGATTTGAAGTCCAAAGAAAATTAAAAGGATAATTGAAACCAATAAAGACTCAAATTAAGAGTCCAGAATAAAAATAAAGACTCCTAAAGACATACAGACAACTTTTCCAGCAAATCCAGAAATTACCAAATTGACCCTGCTTTTAGAAAAGATAAAAATTTGAACTTTCTTGCATTAAAAATATCAAAACAAGACCATTAAGGCCTAGTTAAGTTCCCAATTAATATTTTCACCATCAAACATGTGCCAAATAAGTCCTATATGACATCTAGTCCATAACTCTAATTTTTTGACTTGTTTATCTGCATCAGGTATGCATAGAGTACAGTAATATTTATCTCAGTAATCTGTTAGAAGCGAACCAAGCACCCCTGAAAGCTTCTAGGACCTTCAACTTCTCTCCAAAGGCCTATCTTTGCATAGAGCGAAAATTTCACAGTTCACACCATCATTCTATGCCCTAATATAACTAGAAGTTCTTCTTTTTTTTTTAATTGATTTAGAAACTTGACTAGTTCCTCAAAAATTAATGAATAGAGAACTATTTCAAGACATAAGATTAAATTTAGCATACCAATTCTTCACAATTTGCAGTCAAATATCACATACAGTAGCCCTTGAAAAATTACAAGCAATTAGCTGAAATGCTGTTTACCATTTTGTTAGTGGAGGCGGTCTTCGTAAAATGTAGAAAATTTTAATCATGGATGTTAAAACACCAAACAAGTTTTTACTTCACATAATAAAGAGGATGCATTCCATGTTACTCCTATAGGTAGTCGCAAGAGAGAAGCAAATTTAACAAATTAAGGCTCAAATTGGTTACCTTGCTTTTTGTTTTACACTAATCTCAAAAGGTAATTTCTATAAATTTTGCTTTTGCTACAAAGAAATGCTTTTCTAAGAAAGTATACTTGATAAACATATGAACAATTACAACAAGCAATTAAACCGCAAATAAGAAGCATCCATTTCAGAAAAATCTTCTGCCTCTCTATTTTTCAGAAAATAAAATGCAAACAAGAAGCGAATTTTGGCCTACAGGATTAAAAATCTCGACTCAGCAGAAGCAGACAATATTTCACATCAATATAAAGTTTGCAATGCCAACAATTGGATATAATTAAATCATAAGTTTCAATCCCAATTCCCTCCCAGGAAAACCAGTAATCATCAGTGGGTAGAGATGCATACCAGATGTAATTTCTGCTTTTCCTGCGTTTGAACAGCTCTAAGCAGCTGAGCAAGATCAACACGCCCATAATCAGGACTTAGAAATAGGAACTCCATTTCAAGGACCTGCACTCAAGACTCAAATATAAAATCCAAGGAAGAAATAAGAAAAATAGAATTATGAGAAAGAAAGAAAAAGGAAAACCCTAAGATCAAGTGCTGAACTTGTTTAGAGCAGTCATTGAACTCCAGTGTGATCTCACTGCAAAGCTGTTGGTAAGCTAATTCCCCTCCTGAAACCATATATTCATCAAAACTCCTGCTATGAGAAAACCAAAAAAAACAATGGAAACCTGATTCAATTTCCGTTTGCTTTCTAAGAGGAAATTAGGTCCTCTATAAGAAGAGGACTATATCTACAAATCCCATTTTCTTAGAATCTAATTCCCTAATTGTAGCAATGACAAAAAGAAAATGTTAATAAGACAGTGATTACCGCTTGAGCTTGGCATAAGCTTGAGCTCTACGCTGCTGAATGAGAAGGAATCTGCGAAGCAAAATTAGGGTTTGAGAGGATTTGTTGTTATTTTGGTGTTGGGTTTCTAATTCCATTGGATCTGTTAGGCTCATCTTTTTCTCAAAATCTTCCATTATCATCTTCTCCAGTTTTGTCTGCAATGGCCAACGCCACCACCTTCAACCATTTTCCTAAAATATTCTTTCCTTCCCATTAATTCGCATTACTGAAAACTGGCATGATGATATAATTTTTATTCTTTTAATTTAATTTTTAATTTCATTTTAAATAATATAAATTATTGTTATTAAAATAATTTTAAATAAAATTTTTTTCTTATTTAAATTTATTTAAATAAATTTTAATTAATTTATAATGTAATTAATTAAAATAATTAATTAAATTATTTAATTTTAATAAAAATAAAAATATGAAATATTATTATTAATTGAAAATAATATTTTATTATATTATTTTTTAAAAATATTATATCTTTAAATTTTTATAAGGAGTAAATTTTTAATTTAATATTTTTTTATAAAATAATTTTTTTAAAAAATATTATCATTTTATATAAATTTATGTCTTATAATATAAAATAAATATATTTCATATACATTTTATAAAATTAAAATTTTAAAATATTTTTATTTTTTATTAATATAATAAAAATTAAAAATATATATTATTTTTTAAAAAATAAATTTTATAATTTTAATGCTGTAACTTTAATTTTTTAATTAATTTTATTTGTAATTAAATTTTTGTCATAATCATATTATTAATTTATTTTTAAAATACTATTTCTATATAGAAATATAATTAAAAGATAATTTATACATAAAAATTTAAATATTTAATTAAAATTTAAAAATAATTTTATTAAAAATTAATGATAATAAAATATGAGTAATCAAATATGAATTATTATTGCATTCGATATATAATTATAATAAAATTAAATATTAAAAAGTTTAAAAAATATTAAATAAGAAATTTATAAAAAAAATAGTAATTAAAAAAATATTAATTAAACATATTTAAATAAATAAATTTTGAGAATGATAATTAATAATTTTTAAAAAATTAATAAATAAATAGGATAAATTAAAAAAATATTTGAGAGCACCTAGGTAAAATAAAAATACTTAATGAGAAGATAGTAGTTGATATGTTAAATATCTAATGTGATATGTTATATATAATATTATATATAGATAAATAAATAAAAATTATTTAAATAAAAAATTAATTTTATAATTAAATTTTATTCAAATGAAAATTAATCGAAAAATAATAATAAAAGCATTTAAATTTAATTTTTATAACAATAAAATATTTCTCATTTGCTTAACTATTTTAATTCAATGGTCATAAATTTATCATAATAAGAATAATAATAATAATAATAATGAGTATTAATTAATTTAAAAAAAATAAAAAAATATTAAATTATTGACATAAAAGACAATACCTACTAATTATAAATAAGTCAATTCTCTATATTTTATTTTATTACCTTTTTATGTAGATTACATTTTTTATTTTTCAAAATTTTAACAAAGATTTCTTGACAAAAATAATAAAAAAATATAACAATATAATAAAAATACTTACTAAATATATGAAATAATTTAATTTTGATTAAATTATATGATAATTAATTATTAAATCATAAATTAATAATTAATTTTTTTAAAATTAATAGACATCAGTGACCTTGTATTATTATTATTATTGTTTTTATTATTGTTGTTGTTGTCATTGTTGTTGTTGTTATTATTATTAGCATTGTTGTCATCATCATATTCTAATTATTTATTATTATTATTATTATTATTATTATGGAGAGTGACATATGATAAATAATATTTTTACATGAATAAATTTTTAAAAAATAATATAAATAATTTTTAAATATTACATTTAATAATAAAATATCTTAATTTTTAAAAATTAAATTGTAAAGAAAATAATAATTTAAATAATAAATGTTAAGATAGTATTGTAAATAATAATGATAAATAAAAGAGAAATAAAAAAGAATTGAATAATAATTAATATAAAAGAGTATAAAAGATAGTTATTAATGGAATGTGACACATGGCAAACTTTTGAAGGAATGTGACACGTGGCATTCTCTTGAGAATACCTTTATTTGCGCGTGCACACACACATATAGATGTAAAAGGTAAGAGGCTCTCAAATTTAACATTTTATGCTATCGAGTCACTAAATATTTATTTGTTTATATTAGGTAGAATAATTATTTTTATTTACATTGAGGTCTCATTTAGGGTTAACAAGCATAATTACTTGCAATAAAGTACGTATATGTACATATGTATATGTACATATATACATATATATATATTATAACGCTCTCATTTTACGTAGTTCGTACATTCGACAACTCCGGTGACCTAATGTCAGTCCGGACAAGTCAGGATGTCTGGAACTACACTTCAGTGATAATAAACAGGCATAAAATGATGAAATAAATAAAAAGAAAATACAAGAAAAATTAAGGAAAAATAAAAGAGATGAAATGAAACTAGGTTAAACGAGCCGACACCGTAGTGATGGGTGACAACACCGGGAAGTTCCCAAGACCGCGGGGAACCCTCGGAAATAATTTTTTAGATATAATTAAAGGCCTATAGAGGTGTAATTGACATTAGAAATATCAAAGAAAAATTAATGAATTAGTACAAAGAAAAACAAAAAATCAAGAAAACTACAAAAATCGGTGTTACCGAAAAATCTGGAATGCAACCCGAAGAGGGGCATTTTGGTCATTTGATACATAGAGTTGACTTTTGACCTCAATGTCCATTAAAAATAAGTGATATTACAATTTGAAAATATCATGAAAAATAAAAATACGGTACATAATGTAAATAGTGGAAGTAATGAGGCAAATTTATAAATTTAGTAACTTTAATTAAATAAGTCATTTCCTAAAGTTAGTGCTCCACTAACTCACATTGTGGGACACCTATATAAAGCATTTTGGTACAAAAATGTTCATTTTTAACCTCAAAACAAAACCAGCCGAGAGAATCTCCATGGAAACTCCATGGCCAAGCTTGGAAACACCACCATGCACCTATGATTTAAGCCTCATTTCACTATATTTTCTTCATTAAAGCTTACACACACACCTTGGGCAGCATGTTGGGAGCAAAAAGAAGGAAGTTTAGTGAAGTTTGATCAAGCCCAAGTTGAGGTTAATGCTAGTTTCTCATTCTTTGCTTCATTAAACTATGTTTTAAGGTTGAGATGAGTTTAATGGTGAAGAAATTTGAAGAAATGGTTGAGTTATGAGACTGTCCATTTTTGGCAGCCATGGGAGGTGAGTTTGCTTAAGTTTTTCCTACATGTAATTGATGGAAATTAGGATTGATTTGGTTAAATTAATGTATTAGCAACTTACTTCCTATGTATGTATATTGAGCACTTAAATTTAGGGGTTTGTAAGGAAAATTTAATACTTAAGTAAACTGCCATTTTTGGGCAGCCTTTAAACCCCTGAAATGATGTATGATATCATGAAATTTATCGATGAATTATGGTGGTGATGATGTAGGGGCAGTTTGCATAATTGATGATGGAAGTTATATGTAATGGTTATGAGTGTTATGTGTATATGTTGTTTAGAATTGGATATTGTGAATTGGAAGTGTAATTGGTGCATTGTAAATTGGTTATATTCTGCCTAAAGTGACTATAATGTAAAGTGATGAATGGTTGTGTTATGATACAAATGCAGAATTAGGTTAGGGAAGTGAAGTATGGTTAGTTGAATGTGTGATTGGTTGATGCTTCAAAAATGTGTTAAGGGCAGTATGTGTTTTAGGCTATAAATGGATATGTGTGATCCCAATTAATATAAGGCCAATTGGAGGTAAAATTAAACTCAATATGGACCAACTTTTATGTAGAGAGCTTGCCCAAATTCTGTCTAGAAGTGACCTAAAAGAATGACCAAATCTAGAATTGCATGACATGAAAACCCAAAATTTTGATCATATGAATAGTAGTCAGTATTTTGGCCATAACTCACTCAAAATAGGTCCAAATAACCTGAAATTTATACCATGGAAAGCTTAGACATAGAGCTACAACTCTTATGAAGACACCAAAGCCCAAAATGACGAGAAACAAGTCAAAATGCTTGCACAAGTTGCATTACAAAAACTGGCCGAATTGACTTTGGCCTAAAAATGACCTAAACTTTACAATATAAGTGCAACTTAACCAGCATTAGTAAAATGACCATAACTTGGTCCATATAACTCCAAATGACATGAAATCAGTCCCAAAATTTCAATAAGACATAGATATACAATATTGGTAATTTGACCAAATTCCAAAAATTAAGGAAACTAGGTCAATTAACTTGATTAAATTGGCACACTAAATTTGGAATTAGCACATTTAACCATAAAATCCAGAAAATTCAAATAAGTATATCTCCCACCAGAAGAGTCCAATTTAAATGAGCCGTACCAATATGGAAAGCTAAGAAAGAGACCTAAAACATTGTTTTAGACAACTTCCTCAAATTATAAATGTATAAAGTCAGAATTTAATGTCAAAATTATTGACCTAATTAAGGACCATGCCAATATAGGACCTTTGAGTCCAAGTTAACAATTTGTCTATAAAGAATTCTATAAGACTTGAAAAATGGTAAGCAAAATTTCTAATTGTCCCTAAGACATAGGGCAACAATACTTATGAAAAATATTAGAGCTCAATATGATTACAAATAGTCCAAATAAATTAGTAAAATCAGAACCGAAAATGCCTAAAAAGGAAACTAAAATTTAGATTTGACCTAGTTATGGTTAATTGACCATAACTTAAACTATACAACTCCAAATGAAGTGATTCAAAAAGGAAATTAAAGAAGACACAATGAGAAATAATTTAATGAAGATAATCTACTAAATTTACACTGTAGCTTGGTCCAATAGACAATAAATATTGGCCATGAAATCTGAATAATTGCAATAAAATGCAATAAGCTTTGAAATGAAATTGGCAACATATATCAACATGTGAGGAATGAAAAATGGAACATATTAATGACATTAAAACTAATTCACCTAGTGTGTATTAAAGGTCAATATTATAGGTTGACTAATGAAAGGAATAGTATTAATAAAATTTAATTATTGAACCTTATTATTAGAAACAATTTAAATGAGTACTGAAACACTTTAAATTGTGTGTTTCAGTTAGAAAAGACATTAGGAAGGGAAAAGAACCACTGAGTCAAGGCCAAGAGGCAACTCATCAGAGGTTTGTGCATAATTAGTTTTTAATTGATTTTGTTCTGAAAATTTCATATGGCTAAATGACGTATTTTCCTTATGTATTATGTTTATCAAGTATTGGATTTAATTCAATGATTATTGAAATTATTATAGTATGTATGAATTTAGCTTTGTGAAATGGTATTTCAATAATTATTGAGCATTGTTATGGATTAAATAAATTAGTTTTGGAAAAATTGTGATAAAATATGTTTTGAATTGTGATGAGCATAAAATTATTGGATATTGGAATTGACATTGAATTGAATTGTGTTGTGATTTATGCTCACAAAAAGGACAAAGAGATTATGATATTGTTTTATAACTCACTATAGATACTTGACTAGGTTATTACCCATCTCTCTCATTTGTTGAAGAGACAATGGAGTTAGCTTTGTTTTGATTACCATGGTATGTGCACAGGCTTAGATTCTCCTCTGATTAGAGGTTAGATCTAAGTTTTTATTTGTTATGGCCCTTTCGGAAGTTCGTTATTGTGATGTGTACTGTGCACGATGATTCGACCTCCCCTACCATAGAGAGTTAGAATCCGATTTGACCTCCCCGAAGATGGCCCTTGCGGATTAGTCTTGCATAGTTAGTGAGATAAAGAATGGTTTTTGAAAAGTAAAGAATTGTAATTTCAATTATGATTTATGTATAATTGATTTTGTTGGAATTAATCTTTATTTCCATGATTGTTGAAATTACTTTAAATGTCCAGTTGTGATTTGATAAATTGAATTTCTTGCTCAAAGTCATTTTAACTAATGATTTATATTATTGGCAACGAAGATTTTGACTTTTGGAATTTTGTTGAATTTCGAGACTTTCAAATTAATTATTATAATTTTGTCAATGTATATTGTACTATGTTTTAAATTATAGTTGTGCACCACTGAGTTCACCACTCAGCGATAGCTTTGTATGCTGTCGCAGGTAAAAAGAGTATAGAGCAGTTGAGTAAGCTTCTTTGAAGACACATTCATATCAGCTCCAGGCATATCATAGGCATACCCATGTACATAGGTTTTGATGTATGCATGTAATAATATGTATGTAAATTATTTGAGCAGTTATATAAAAACTCTTGTAAAATATTTTGGTATGTTTAAATGTAAATTATTATAATGTAAATTTGAGATTTCATTTACCTGTATAGTTTTGTAATATTAATTTTTGAGTCTTGCAATCAATGAAATGTTTCTTTTATGATGAGGTTGGTTTGAAAATGAAATGATTTGATTATTGAGGTTGAATTATGAGATGAAATGAAGTTTATTGGAGTTATATTTGAGAAAACATATTGGGAGTGTTTTCCTTTTCAGGTTTGAAGAACTGTTTTCTCAAAATACAGCCGACACTCTGCCAAAATTTTGAAAATTTTTTATAACACCAGATTTTAATCGATGATTTAAATTTCACGAAAATTGATTTAAAATCCCTTGTAGTATATTTAATGGGTTATCGGTAGGAGAAGTATGGTAATTTATTAGGTGTACTACGGGATCATGTTACATCTTACAGAGGAGTAGGGTGTGACATGTATATGTGTGTGTGTGTGTCTATATATATATATATATTATTAATATTTATTTATTATACAGGTCTTCACAATTGATATATGTTATTTATTTTTTTTTTTTTACAATTGATTCTAGTTGGGGTTCAAATTTGATAGTTCACAGCCATGAAAATGACTCAAATACCATTAAATTAGAGTTGATTAGCACGTATTATTATCCTTTGTACAAAAACAAAATGACATGAATGATTATATTTGTAATTAATAATGATAATAAAAAAAGTTAAAAAAACCTCAAAAATTAATATGTAAAAAAATAAATAAAACCTAATTTCATTAGAGTGACTAAGTTTGCTCAATTTGGGGTAGACTACATTTTACAACTAATAGAGATCAAGTAGTAATCAAGGAAGAAACCCGTGGACCTATCACAAGGTTAAGGGCCAAAAAGCTGTAAGGGATGGTGCAGGCACACCTGGATCAAAACTACGTGGGGCAAGACACTTCCAATGCATGTCTCGGCCAGAATTGGGGTTCCATACTAATGGCTGGAGTTGATGGATCAACTGACATGGTGCAAGTCACTCATCATGAAAATCAAACCATGTCAAGCTAATTCTGCCAGATTTGAAGATTCATGGTTTAGCCAAAATTGATTCTTACATTAAGGCATATTTGAGTTGATTTGATTTGTGCATTCAAAAATCAGCCAAGGAAGCCTCTACACATGTGTCTAGCAGCAAATGTGTTAATTAGCATTGGGAAAAGTGTTAAGCTTAATTAGGAAATAATTCCATTTATTTACTTTTAGTTGACTATGTTGTTTTGCCATTTTAGTGTAAGTTTCTTTTTTTAATGTAAAAGCTATAAGGGATTGAATTGCTGCCAACAGATTACCAAAAATGATAAGGATAACTTTTTGGGCAGAAAATAGGATTAGAGAGTTATTTTGGAAAGGAAAAAGTGGTCTTCCACTTCTTCTCTTCCTTGCTGATTTGTAAGAGGTATAAAACTTCCATTTTTGCTTTGTAAGAAAGAAGGACCAGAATACATTTTAAATTTCAAAAATATATTAAGAGTTGAGAGCTTCTCCTCATTTCTGTTCTTGAAGAACACACACACACACTCTTAACAAACTTGACCAATTTATTAAGTTTCAGCTTATATTCAAGGTTTTACTACAAGTTGGCGAAGGGTCTTAGGTGATCTTCATCTTCTGGGTTCTCACTACTCCATTAGTGACGAGTTCTAAATCTTTGAAGTTCCAGCACTTGTTTTCTTTTGGTCTTGCACTTGTTTGGGTGTTAGGTCAAGAGATGTGAGTGCATTTAACCTGGTTTAAGCTTTCTTGGTCTGGCTAAAATCTTCCTTGGTTTTGCACTAGCTTGATGTTAGACCATAGGTTCCTCAAGTCAGAGAGTTCATTTTTTTTTATTTCTAGTTTTGTTTGTTTGTGTGTTCCATTTGCATTTCCTCTTCTTCAAAACGTGCATTTTGCTTCTTTAAAATCTTATTTTTTGTTAGTGTTTGTGGCTGTTGTTACTAGTTCCCTCTTCTTTTTGTTGTTCAATGTTAAAATCTATTTTTGTTCTTGTTGGTGTTCTTGGAAATAAAAAAAGAAAAAATATATTACTTTGGTATTGAGATTAAAAAAAAAGGGAGAAAGGAAAAAAAAGGAAAAAAAAAAGTTAAAGAGTCGTTTGTGCGCATTTGAAGCTATTGTTGTTTTTGGGTTTGGAAAAATGCAAGTAATACCAAACAAGCCTAGAAAATTACCAAACTTTGTTGGGGGAGGGGGGGGGGGGGGTAGTGATACATTGAAACAGACCTGAATATTAAATTTAGTGCATAGATTCAACCAATTTACTTGGTAAACTAGTTTTAGCACTTAAATCGGCCCAATTTTACTTCAAATTTGAAATTGTGTGTTCTCGATAGGTTGAGTTGATTTTTCCTCTTGTTTTTTTTTTATCATTAGGACATATCTAAGTCAGTTTTGCAAAATCATTTCATTTGGTCAACATTTGCTTAGTTTGGCGTCTTTCATTTTATTGCTTCTAATGTCATATTAATATTTTCCTCAAAATATGTTCTGCTCCTGTTTTGTCATTAAATATTGCTAGAATTTGCTTGTTGATTATTTTTTTTAGGAGTTAGTTGAATTCTAAAGAACTTAGAGTGGCAAAAGGCTAAAGTGAGTAAAGCCTTAGAGGGTAAAAGTCGAATTATGTAAAACACTTGAGAGTATTCCAAATTTGAGTGAAACACATGGGAGAGTGTGTGAGAATTTTATTTCTAACCATTTTCTTACAGGTTCAAATCATGTCTCAAAGAAGGAATGAGGAAAGTGTTGAGAGGGAGAGAGACTGTAACACTCTCCCGGTAACTACTCTGTACATCCTACTGTTCCGGTGACCGGTGTCGGTCTGGACAGCTAGAATGTCCGGAAAAATATTTAAACTAAAGTGAGGAACCATAATTAACTCAAATATTGATAAGAAAAATTTGGTAAAAATTTTAGAAATAAAATACAACCGAGTTAAACGAGCCGGTGCCCAAGCGATGGGTAACCAGAGGGAAGTTGTGGATCTCGCAACGAGGAGCCCTAGACCCGGGGAAAAAATTATAAAATAATTTTTGGGACTCCAGAGAAGGGTTATTGAGGTTCCCATGGCATTAGAATGCCAAGAAAATATTTAGAAAAAATTTTCAATCGGTACAGACAATTTTGACCCGTTAAGCCAAACGGAGGGCATTTTGGTCATTTCGCCTTCAGAGGTGATTTTTGGCCGACTTGTCCAGTTGAGTAAATAATTAATATGACATAAAATATGAATAAACATTACTAGAAATTAAATTGAAAATGAGTAGTGGAAGAAAGAAAAGAAAGTGAGGAAAAAGCTTATTTATGACATCATGGAGATGTCATTAAGAACACTATGACCAATCACAATTAAGTAACCATTTGACTAACAAATAAAAGAGATAATTGAGACTAAAAAAAAATAAAAGAAAAACCAGCAGCCACCTCTTCCCATTCCAGCCGAAACCCTTGCCCATAGCCAACCTCCATTGCCAACTTCCATCAAGCTTATTTTCTCTCTTCTTTTCACCATAAACCCTAAACCCCTTTCATTAAAAGTTGTCCACTCATCTTGGGAGAGTGTTTGGTAGCCTAGAAAGTGAATGAAAGTGAAGATTTAACTTGGAAAAAATTTGCCCTATTCAAGGTTAGTGCATTAGATACCTAAAACTCTTTATTCTTATGATTTGTAACTTGAATTGAGTAAGAATTGTAACTAAAATGAACAAGAATTATGTGTATACATACTATGAATTTTTGGCAGCCCTTGTGGAGGAATTATTTTGATTGTTTGATGAGCTTTGAGTGAACTAGAAACCATGTTTGAAGTTTATAAACATAAGAATAGTGAATTAGTAGCTAACTAAGGTAAATTGTAGAAATCATGACCTTGAACTAGGGTTTTGGGAGTAAAATGTGAACTTGGTTTATGCAATTGTTAAATAATATTCTAATGGTCAATTAGTGACCATTTGAGGAGATTTGACCATAATATGGACTGAAAAATAGAATGGTAAAGTGAATGACTATCTTTAGGGACAAAAGAATAGATCAAATTTCAGTCCAATTACATAGCCATAACTTTGGCTGTGTTGATCCAATTGGTGTTTGGCCAATTGGACATGAAACTAGGCTTATAATGGCACATTTTTGCTGAAGAAATCATGCCCAAAAGACCAAAGCAAGAGGACCAAAAATTGGCCCCAATCCGGACACCACCTGGCGATTCTACAGAATGACCAAATGAACAGTAACTGTTCATTTGGCCATAACTCACTGTAGATTTGGTCAATTGACCTGCAATTTTTACAGCAACAAGTTAAGACATAGAAAAACAACTTTCATGAAGGAACCTACCCCAAATTATGGCCAGAACCTAACCCAAATGGCAGTGGCAGTCACTGTTCATGTTACTGTAGATATGGTCAATTCTGCAGATTGGCAATCCGGCCAGCTGTGGTTTTTGAGCCATATCTGGAGCTACAAAACTCCAAATGGAGTGATTCAAAAAACGAAATTCAACTAGACAAAATAAGGAACAACTTTCATGTTTGTCATTTCTTCAAATTCCCACTGAAACAGTGTTTAATGGAACAGTAAACATATGCTTCAAAAACTGAAATTTTCTGCCCTCTTGGTTTTAAGTTAGAAATGGTAATGGTGACCAATTCCAACAAGTTTTAAAAGCAAAATGTGGTATGTTGGGAGTGCCAAAACCAATGTACCTAATTTCTACCTAAAAGTCAATATTTTAGTTGACCATAGAGGTGAATAGTAATACCGAAACTTGAAATCTAAAGATTGAAGAATTTTAAAGTATCGAATGCCCTAGTATACCTAGCATGATTGGTTTGGATAGTTTGGCATGCCAATAGGGTTCAGTTAGCAGTACTGCACATGGCAATATGCCGTTCTGTGATTTCATGGCTTTTAGCCATTCTGACTTTGCATTGAGATTTGGCCTTGTGCCTGAGATTATTCTGACTTGGTAGCCGCTGCACACCGGGAGATGCATATGTGACCGATGGTGTGACGGCCCGAGGTACTAGATACCCAGTGCCAGTTTACCCGTTATCCAGTCTAGTCGTCTAGTGTAGGTTACTTGGGGCAACCAAATGAATAAAAGTAGACAAAGTAAATGATATACAAATACCAAACAAATAAAACATATACATTCACTACACATTTAAATTCTTGCTATTTTCTTTTGTTATATTATTGCACCACTAAGCATTATTGCTTAGCGCGTTGCTTTTGCCACGCGTAGGTACTGGAGATACAGATCGTGAGCCCAGTAGACCACCGACTGGGTGAGTCCATCCCGCAGCTCTGCACAGTGTCCGTGTCACCTCAACTTCTACAGTGCATTGGTAGGACACTAGGTGTCATTTTGACATTTTGTAACTTAATTTTGATTTTCTCATATGTAATTAAACTTGTGTAATGTATATTGAAGTTTATGTAAATTATGAAAATGGTATTTGTGAATGGAAAAGTAAATGGTTATTTATGATTTATATGTGATCATCACATGTGATGGATGATTGAGAATTGAAATTGAAATGTTGAGATCTTGATATTGAGTTTTGTGATGATATTGGAGTTGAGAATGAATGAATTTGTTTATTGGAAGTGTTTTTCACAGGTTCCGAAGAACTGTTTTCTCCATTTTTAGCCGGTACTCTGCCGAATTTTCTTTAAAATTTACGGAACCTCAAATAAATTATAATTTCAATAAATGACTTAAATGAGTTATATTTTACAAGTTATATTCAAAATTATGCTGAAAATTAATTAGGGTATATTAGAGGGTGCCGGTACACCGTGTGGCATTACTTACTCGGGTATACTGTACACGGGTAAGGGGTGTCACATTTAGTGGTATCAGAGCACGGTTTAGGCATTTCTGGTCCTAGATTGAGTCCATACCATGCATTGCATTTGTAAGAGTCGAGGTGGCACTAATGCAGATCTGTTTGTCTTTGTTATTTTGAATAGGATATGGACCCTTCATCTCGTAGAGTCATAAGGAGGAAGTGGAGAGTCATGCTCCACTGCGGCCTGAGAGGCGGGGGCATGGGAGAACCTGCTCCACCAGCTCAGGCAGAGCCCGCTCAGCCTCCACAGGCCATGTTTCAGCAAATGGCCGATTTCTTTAGACAAATGGCCGGGGTAATGCTAGCACCACCACCACCACCAGCTCCACAGTAGAAATCACACCTGGAAAGACTAAGAAAGTTTGGGGCAGTGGATTTCTATGATAAGAGAGAAGATGACTCTGTTGCAGCCTAGAATTGGTTGAATAGAACAGGCAGAGTCCTAAAACAACTCCACTGCACTCCAGAGCAAAACCTGGAAGCTGCCATATCTTTGCTGCAAGACGATGCATATGAGTGGTGGGACACTGTGTCCAGTGAAGTGCAGCCAGAAGCTGTAACTTGGGACTTCTTCCTCTCTGAATTCAAGAAGAAATATGTGGGTACTGTATACCTGGAAGAGAGAAGAAGAGAGTTTATTAACCTGAGGCAGAGACAGCTGTCAGTGGCCGAATATGAGAAGGAATTTGTTCGATTAAGCCGCTATGGAAGGGAGATAGTCCCTAATGAAGCTGAAAGATGTAAGAGATTTGAAGAGGGACTAAATGATAACATCAAGATCCAGCTCACTGCCTTGGGAATCACAGAATTTACCAAGTTAGTGGAAGCTGCAATAAAGGTTGAAAAAGTAAGAATAAGTGAGCAGACCAGAAAGGAGAGACAGCAGAAGAGGGGCCCGGGTCAGTCTAGCTCATCTCCTGCACCTGGGAAGAAGTTCAAGGGTACTCCTGCACAGAGTTCAGCTCACCACGTGGTCGTGGTCACCTCGGGGCCCAGCCACGATTCACCCCTAGGAGAGGTCACCCACACCATCGGTGGGCGGCTCTCCGAGGATGGGGTTCAGGACCACCCCAACATCTTCTCGCATGTCCACACCATGCGAAATGGCACAAGGGAGAGTGTTGAGAGTAACTAGTGCTTGTTTAAGATGTGGGTCGTGAGCATCGGTGAGGAACGCCCACATAGAACTACTACAACTACTCCAACACAAGGCATGCACTGCTCCCGCACCACGCAGAGGTAGAAAATGCGGTAAGTCCAAGCGGTGGGACCATCACAGAGGCTCAGATCGAGCAGAGAGGCCAGATAACAGACCACCTGCCAGAAATTATGCCCTGAGAGCTCAGGAGGAGCAAGATGCCCCGGACGTCATCAGGGGTACGTTCTCCCTCTACACTACACCTGTGCATGCATTGGTAGATCCAGGATCTACTCATTCCTACATTTGCATCAACCTACCCGTAGAAAGGGGGATACTGGTAGGGGAGAGTGACCAAGACATTCTGGTCACTAATCCGTTGGGCCACAGTGTGGTAGTGAACAAAGTGTATAAGGGTTGCCCGTTAAGGATTCAGGGGCATGAATTCTTGGCAGACCTGATTGAGTTGCCCTTCCACGAGTTTGACGTGATTTTGGGAATGGACTGGTTGTCACGTCATCAGGCAATAGTTGATTGCAAATTGAAGAGAATTTCTTTGAAAACTCCTGAGGGTAATGAGATCACAGTTGTGGGGGAAAGGACAGATTTCTTGTCCAATGTCATCTCAGCCACTGTTGCAAGAAGAATGATGAGAAAAGGCTGTGAAGCCTACCTAGCACATGTGGTGGATACTAGGCAGGCTAAGCCAAATCTGAGTGACATACCCACAGTAAAGGACTTCCCAGGGGTATTTCCTGAAGAATTGCCTGGTTTGCCACCAGAAAGGGAAGTTGAATTTGCTATTGAGACACTGCCAGGTACAGCACCCATTTCCATTGCTCCTTATAGGATGGCACCCACTGAATTGAGGGAGTTGAAAACTCAGTTGCAAGAGTTGCTTGATAAGGGGTTTATACGCCCCAGTGTGTCACCATGGGGAGCTCCAGTGCTGTTTGTGAAAAAGAAGGATGGGACTTTGAGGCTTTGCATTGATTACCGGCAGTTGAATAAAGTGACTGTGAAGAACAAATATCCGTTGCCTAGAATTGATGATCTGTTTGATCAGTTGAAGGGAGCAGGAGTATTTTCTAAGATTGATCTCAGATCAGGGTATCATCAGTTGAGGGTGAAGGATGCAGATGTGCCAAAGACTGCATTCAGGACCCGATATGGGCATTATGAGTTCCTAGTGATGCCCTTTGGCCTAACAAATGCACCAGCAGCATTCATGGACCTTATGAACCGTATCTTCCATCCATACCTAGATCGGTTCGTAGTGGTCTTTATTGATGATATTTTGGTGTATTCCAAGACCAGGGAAGAACATGATGAGCATTTGAGGATTGTTCTGCAAACCCTGAGAGAAAAGAAGCTGTATGCTAAGTTGTCCAAGTGTGACTTTTGGTTGAATGAGATTGCATTCCTTGGACACATAGTGTCAGCTGATCGGATTAGGTGGATCCCAAAAAAATAGAAGCGATGATAGAATGGAAGCGTCCCATAAATACAACTGAGGTCAGAAGCTTCTTGGGGCTAGCTGGGTATTACAGAAGATTTGTGAAGAGATTTTCCCTAATAGCTGCTCCAATGACCAAGTTGTTACACAAGAATGTCAGATTTGATTGGAATGAGAAGTGTCAGACCAGTTTTGAGAAGTTGAAGGCTATGTTGACAGAGGCACCAGTGTTAACACAAACCGGTGTCGAGAAAGGACTTTGTGGCCTACAGTGATGCCTCACATAATGGGCTAGGGTGTGTATTGATGCAAGAGGGGAAGGTGGTCGCTTATGCTTCCAGGCAGCTAAGGCCACATGAACAGAATTACCCTACCCATGATCTAGAGCTTGCAGCAATTATCTTCGCACTGAAGATATGGAGGCATTACTTGTATGGTGAAAAGTGCTACATTTACACGGACCACAAAAGCCTGAAATACTTGCCAACCCAGAAGGAGCTCAACCTTAGACAGAGGCGATGGATTGAGTTCCTGAAGGACTATGACTGTGTAATTGACTACCATCCTGGGAAGGCAAATGTAGTTGCTGATGCTTTGAGCAGAAAATCCATGACAGCCTTGAGATCATTGAATGCCCGTCTATCTTTGGTTGGAGATGGAGCTATTTTGGCTGAGTTGCAAGTGAGGCCAAACTCACATGCAGATTTTAGATGGGCAAAAGGCAGATGAAAAGTTAATGGCTATTATGAGCAAAATCTCAGAGGGAAAAGCAACTGACTATGAGGTGAAAGCAGATGGGTGTCTGTATTACAAAGGAAGACTGTGTGTACCAGATAATGGGGAATTGAAGACCAGTATTCTAAAAGAGGCACACACCAGTGTATATGCTATGCACCCAGGAGGTACAAAGATGTATCATGATCTGAAGCTTCAGTATTGGTGGCCTGGTATGAAGAGGGACATAGCTGACTATGTGACTAAATGCTTGACATGTCAGCAAGTCAAGGCAGAACATCAAGTTCCATCAGGTTTGCTACAGCCTATACGCATACCTGAATGGAAATGGGATCGGGTCACCATGGATTTTGTAAGTGGTCTACCTCTCACCCGGAAGAAACATGATGCAGCATGGGTAATAGTGGATAGATTGACCAAGTCAGCACACTTTCTGCTAGTTAGGACTGACTACTCACTAGAGAAGTTAGCAGAATTGTATATCAGTGAGATAGTTAGACTGCATGGAATTCCACTTTCGATCATATCTGATCGAGACCCAAGGTTCATATCGAGATTTTGGAAGAAGTTGCATGAGTCCTTGGGTACACAACTCCACTTCAAAGATGACTTTCCATCCTCGACGGATGGGCAATCGTAAAGAGTAATCCGTAAACAATTGAACCAATTGAATTAATACAAATATTGAATGAAATGATAACAATAACATGAAATATATGTCGTCCTTGAGGATATCTTTGAGGAGTTGTGTCATTGAATTTGAGGAAGTTGGGATAGATACCTCCACTGGCGTAATTTGCATACAACAATAGCTACCAAGCTAGTATCCAAATGGCCCCATATGAAGCAATCGTATGGGAGGAAATGTAGAACTCAGCAGGCCGGACTGGGCGAAGACAAATCGGTAGGGCTGCACAGTGAAACAGGCTGAGGAGAAGGTAAAATCAATCAAAGCCAACTTAAAGGTTGCCTCAGATAGATAGAAATCCTATGCCGACTTGAAGAGAAAAGAAATAGAATACACAGTTGGCGACAAAGTGTTCCTCAAGGTGTCACCGTGGAAGAAGGTATTGAGATTCGGAAGAAAAGGTAAGTTAAGCCCTAGGTTCATTGGCCCATATGAAGTCATTGAACGTGTGGGTCCAGTGGCCTATAGGCTAGCTTTACCACCAGAACTGGACAAGATCCACAATGTGTTCCACGTATCCATGCTCAGAAGATACCGCTCAGATCCTTCACATGTCATTTCCAGATAAGAAATTGAAATACAACCGGATTTGACTTATGAAGAAGAACCTCTACGGATCCTGGCTCAAGAAGTAAAAGAGTTGAGAAATAAGCGGATTCCACTAGTGAAAGTGCTTTGGAGGCACCTCAACACCGAAGAGGCAACTTGGGAAAGTGAAGAGACGATGAGGCAACAGTTCCCTCAACTGTTTGCATCAGGTAAATTTCGAGGACGAAATTTAAATTAGAGGGGAAGAGTTGTAACACCCTCCCGGTAACTACTCCATACATCCTACTGTTCCGGTGACCGGTGTCGGTCCGGACAGCTAGAATGTCCGGAAAAATATTTAAACTAAAGTGAGGAACCATAATTAACTCAAATATTGATAAGAAAAATTTGGTAAAAATTTTAGAAATAAAATACAACCGAGTTAAACGAGCCGGTGCCCAAGCGATGGGTAACCAGAGGGAAGTTGCGGATCTTGCAACGAGGAGCCCTAGACCCGGGGAAAAAATTATAAAATAATTTTTGGGACTCCAGAGAAGGGTTACTGAGGTTCCCATGGCATTAGAATGCCAAGAAAATATTTAGAGAAAATTTTCAATCGGTACAGACAATTTTGACCCGTTAAGCCAAACGGAGGGCATTTTGGTCATTTCGCCTTCAGAGGTGATTTTTGGCCGACTTGTCCAGTTGTGTAAATAATTAATATGACATAAAATATAAATAAACATTACTAGAAATTAAATTGAAGATGAGTAGTGGAGGAAAGAAAAGAAAGTGAGGAAAAAGCTTATTTATGACATCATGGAGATGTCATTAAGAACACTATGACCAATCACAATTAAGTAACCATTTGACTAAAAAATAAAAGAGATAATTGAGACTAAAAAAAAATAAAAGAAAAACCAGCAGCCACCTCTTCCCATTCCAGCCGAAACCCTTGCCCATAGCCAACCTCCATTGCCAACTTCCATCAAGCTTATTTTCTCTCTTCTTTTCACCATAAACCCTAAACCCCTTTCATTAAAAGTTGTCCACTCATCTTGGGAGAGTGTTTGGCAACCTAGAAAGTGAAGGAAAGTGAAGATTTAACTTGGAAAAAATCTACCCTATTCAAGGTTAGTGCATTAGATACCTAAAACTCTTTATTTTTATGATTTGTAACTTGAATTGAGTAAGAATTGTAACTAAAATGAACAAGAATTATGTGTATACATACTATGAATTTTCGGCAGCCCTTGTGGAGGAATTATTTTGATTTTTTGATGAGCTTTGAGTGAACTAGAAACCATGTTTGAAGTTTATAAACATAAGAATAGTGAATTAGTAGCTAACTAAGGTAAATTGTAGAAATCATGACCTTGAACTAGGGTTTTGGGAGTAAAATGTGAACTTGGTTTATGAAATTGTTAAAGAATATTCTAATGGTCAATTAGTGACCATTTGAGGAGATTTGACCATAATATGGACTGAAAAATAGAATGGTAAAGTGAATGACTATGCCGCTAGGGACAATGACAATAGTGAAATTTCAGTCCAATTACACAGCCATAACTTTGGCTGTGTTGATCCAATTGGTGTTTGGCCAATTGGAAATGAAACTAAGCTTATAATGGCACATTTTTGCTGAAGAAACCATGCCCAAAAGACCAAAGCAAGAGGACCAAAAATTGGCCCCAATCCGGACACCCTGCAACTGATTCTGCAGAATGACCAAATGAACAGTGGCCATAACTCACTGTAGATTTGGTTAATTGACCTGAAATTTTTACAGCAACAAGTTAAGACATAGAAAAACAACTTTCATGAAGGAACCTACCCCAAATTATGGCAAGAACCTAACCCAAATGGCAGTGGCAGTCACTGTTCACGTTACTATAGATATGGTCAATTCTGCAGGTTGGCAATCCGGCCAGCTGTGGTTTTTGAGCCATATCTGGAGCTACAAAACTCCAAATGGAGTGATTCAAAAAATGAAATTCAACTAGACAAAATAAGGAACAACTTTCATGTTTGTCATTTCTTCAAATTCCCACTGCAACAGTGTTTAATGGAACAGTAAACATATGCTTCAAAAACTGAAATTTTCTGCCCTCATGGTTTTAAGTTAGAAATGGTAATGGTGACCAATTCCAATAAGTTTTAAAAGCAAAATGTGGTATGTTGGGAGTGCCAAAACCAATGTACCTAATTTCTACCTAAAAGTCAACATTTTAGTTGACCATAGAGGTGAATAGTAACACCGAAACTTGAAATCCAAAGATTGAAGAATTTTAAAGTATCGAATGCCCTAGTATACCTAACATGATTGGTTTGGATAGTTTGGCATGCCAATAGGGTGCAGTTAGCAGTACTACACATGGCAATATGCCGTTCTGTGATTTCATGGCTTTTAGCCATTCTGACTTTGCATTGAGATTTGGCCTTGTGCCTGAGATTATTTACAGCTTGGTAGTCGCTGCACACCGGAGATGCATATGTGACCGATGGTGTGACGCCCGAGGTACTAGATACCCAAAGGCGCCATACGTTATCCATCCGATCGTCTAGTGTAGGTTACTTGGGGCAACCAAATGAATAAAAGTAGACAAAGTAAATGATATACAAATACCAAACAAATAAAACATATACATTCACTACACATTTAAATTCTTGCTATTTTCTTTTATTATATTATTGCACCACTAAGCATTATTGCTTAGCGCGTTGCTTTTGCCACGCGTAGGTACTGGAGATACAGATCGTGAGCCCAGTAGATTACCGACTGGGTGAGTCCATCCCACAGCTCTGCACAGTGTCCGTGTCACCTCAACTTCTGTAGTGCATTGGTAGGACACTAGGTGTCATTTTGACATTTTGTAACTTAATTTTGATTTTCTCATATGTAATTAAACTTGTGTAATGTATATTGAAGTTTATGTAAATTATGAAAATGGTATTTGTGAATGGAAAAGTAAATGGTTATTTATGATTTATATGTGATCATCACATGTGATGGATGATTGAGAATTGAAATTGAAATGTTGAGATCTTGATATTGAGTTTTGTGATGATATAGGAGTTGAGAATGAATGAATTTGTTTATTGGAAGTGTTTTTCACAGGTTCCGAAGAACTGTTTTCTCCATTTTTAGCCTGTACTCTGCCGGATTTTCTTTAAAATTTACGGAACCTCAAATAAATTATAATTTCAATAAATGAATTAAATGAGTTATATTTTACAAGTTATATTCAAAATTATGCTGAAAATTAATTAGGGTATATTAGAGGGTGCCGGTACACCGTGTGGCATTACTTACTCGGGTATACTGTACACGGGTAAGGGGTGTCACAGAGACAATACATTTTACGATTAAGCCATAGAATAGCAATTTGAAAGTTAATTGTTGTATTGAATGAATTTAGAGATAGGTTTCATAAAATTGAAGATAGTGTGATTGAGTTGAGGAGAAATGGGAATGGAGGTGGTAAGCCAAAGGGGAAGGAACCCATAAGGGGACCTAGGAGAGAACCTACACCACCAAGAAGATAGAACCTCAAGTGTCCATGAAGAGGACTTTAAATTGAGAGTTGGCAAGGGGGAAGAATAGGAAGAGGTGGTAAAGGTGAGAGGCAACCTCTGATGAGAAATCCAAGAGGAAAAGAGAGAGTGTGGACGGAAATGTGGGTAGCATCGAGATGAAAATCCCTCCTTTCTAAGGGAAGGATAATTCATATTTGTATATGGAGTGGGAAAGGAAGGTGGAGTTAATTTTTTATTATCACCACTATTCTAAAGAAAAGAAGGTAAAATTGGAAGTTGTGGAGTTCGCTTATTATGCCATAGTTTGGTAGGATGAATTGGTGTTGAGTAGGGGAAGAAATTTGGAGAGACCAATTAGTATTTAGGATGATATGAAAGCGATGATGAGGAGGATTTTTATACCGAGTCATTACTATAAGGAGTTGCATCAAAGGCTGCAAAGATTGGTGTAAGGTACCAAGAGTGTTGAAGAGTATTATATGGAGATGGAGATAGCCATGTTTAGGGCTAATATGGAGGAGGACCGAGAGACTACTATGGCTAGGTTCCTTAGGGGATGGAACCTTGATATTGCTAATGTGGTGGAGTTACAGCATTACCTTGAGATTGAGGATATGGTTCATGTAACACCCCCGGTTGCATAGCCTGATAGATTTCACTGTTCCGGTGACCGGTGTCGGTCTGGACAATTAAGGGGATTAGGACCACACTTAAGACAACTTAAGAAGCCATAAACACAAATAATTAGTAATGTTTAATTAGTTGACTATAAATAAGAAAAACAGAACATAAGAAGTTAAACGAGCCGAGAGTCACAACGATGAGTGACCTCCTCGGGAACGACTGCGAAGTCGTTTTAAACTCAAATTTCGAACCGTAAAAAGTGACGCTGCGGTCCTTAGGACCCTTATGAACACAGTGGAAAAAAGAAAATAACGAAAAAGAACTGTTAAACCAGTCAAATAATTAGGTCAGGGAGCCGGAAGAAATATGGAATTATTTGCAAACCGGGATGAACCGGCGAGGGGCAATTTGGTCAATTGACCCCGAGAGCTGACTCCTGACCTAACTGTCAAATAAAATTGGAGAAAAGAAAATTTCGGAATTGAGAATTAAATTAAAGAACTAAAAAAAAATAAAAAAAAAAGAAAAAGAGATGAAAATGAAAAAGTCAAAAGTTATGACATCATGGATGATGCCATAACTAAATTAATAAATTGAATTATTTAATTGGGATTTTTTTTGTGGTCTTCCATAAATTAAATTAGATAAAGGAAAAGAAAAAAAAAAGAGAAAAAGTCATCTTCCTCACCCTTGTGCTGCCCCATCTCTCACTTTCATTCTCACTCACTTGTTCCACCATTTTTAAGGACTAGAAAGCTTGAATTTCCTTACTTACTTCCATAAATTCACAAAGTCCCAACATTAAAAAATTCTCTTTACATGTTGAGGAAGCATTAGAGAGTAAAAAGAAGAAGAAACACTTGAAGGAAGTAAAGCCTAGAAACCCTCCAAGGAAGGTTAGTGTTTATCCCTTAAATTTTTCTTTATATTAATGATTAACTATTTGTATTAAGTTGGAATTTGATGAAAGTTAAAACAAAATGTTAAGATAAGGGATCATAAAGATTTCAGCCAACATGGGTATGAGGGTATTGTTTCATGGTTTGATTGACTTAAATGAGTATATGAACCTTAAGTAGTTGAGTTATTATGGTTTAAGGCTTTGAAAGTAGTTAAACACAATGAATTAGTGAGATTAGGGTTTGAATGTTAGGGTTAGTGAACCAAAATTTGGAGAAATGCATAAATGGCATGTTTGAACTATTGTGAAGTGAAATAATGGTCAATTATGACCAAATGGATTGTGTGGGAATGTTAGGAAATTAAACCAAATTCGTAGGTTAATGGTCATGCTGCTGGCAGCATGACCAAACCCACTTTGAAGGACCAAAACTCAAATTTTACAAGTCCAATTGATATGCCACCAATTGGAGATCAAAATAGACATAAAAGAGCACAATTTTCATTAAGGAACCATGGCCAAAAACTGACCAAAACTTGGTGAAACAATTGACTAAAGTGAAATGATAGCAGGCTGCCACTGCACCAAACTGACTAAATGAATAGTAACTGTTCATTCGGTCATAACTCGAGTTAGACAGGTCAAATTGACCTGAAATTTGGCCAGGGGTTAGCGGGCATATAGACCTAAAACTTTCATGAAGAACATCACCCCAAATTATGCCATTAACCCATTCAAATAATTGAGCAAAGTTGAGTTACCAAACCTGTAACTCTGCAGATTTTCAGTTGAACAGTAATGTTTGGATGGCTATAACTTTCTCTAGAAAATTCGGATTTAGGCGATTCTTGAACCGATGGAAACCTAAGACATAGTAGAACATTTCATATGAAGAAAGTCAGACCAAATTATGAACTTAACTTAATCAAATTACTGACTAAATTTGGATCAAAATCTGCCAGAACCCAAAATACCCGGTATGAGCGATTACACGTGAGCGATGAAACTTATTTTGGCCATAACTTGAGCTACAAAACTCCGATTGAGGTGATCCAAAAATGAGAATACACTTAAGACAATAAGGAACATTTTCTATGAAGGAAGTTTTGTCAAATTCCAACAGTAGACCGACCAATGAAATAGTGCAACTTCGGAGCACCAAAACCGAAAATTGGCAATTTTGCCAAAATGACCTAAGCTTTGAGAAAATGACCAAAACCAATAAGTTTAGTGACCAAAATGTGGTATGTGGGTGAAGTTGGAGTTCCCATACCTATTAAGTCTTAGAAAGTCAACTATTTGACTTGAATAGTACAGTGAATAGTAACCCAAAACACAAAATTTAAAGAACGTCGAATTTAGCACGTTAGAGCTAGGTAATTGTGAAGCTAAATTTATTTTGGATCTGTGTTAAGTTCTAGTACTGAAACATTGTAAAATTGTGTGTTTCAGTTGAAAAGAATATCGGGAAGGAACCCGAGGAATCGAGTCGAGGCTAAGGGACGACTCGTTTGAGGTTTGTGCACAACATCACTATGCTTTAAAATGTGTTGATAAAGTGAATGAAATATGTATTTTACATTTGCTTTGACTTATTGAGAATTTATTTGTGACAATAGTTATGATGTTTTGACTTAAATTGTTGGAAGTTATTGTGTATATTTGAAATGACAATGTTTAGCAAATTGTTAAGATAAGTTTTGAAACCACAGTGTCATGACCATATATTTGAACACCTCACTAGCATGACTAGTGGGGGTAATTAGTTTCGAATTTTGATTCCTTCTCTGGAGAAGTTTTGATGTTTGCCATTAGAAGAGGATGTGAATGGATATCCATATATTTGAGCTAGCTAGCCTTGTGATGTGATTTCTCTTTAGCCTCTGGCTATCGAGATTCTATTTGTTTCGAATGGCATGATCTAACTGTGGGTTTTATGAAATGTGTTTTGATACTTTGAAATGAACTTGGTTTGCATTAAAATCTCATAATTTATGTTTTGTGTTTAATGCTCATGTTTAGTCAAATTTTTGAATAAATATGATTTATGTTTTGCATAAAGATTATTTTAGTATGTTGTGCACCACTGAGTCCTAGTACTCAATGATATTTATCATGCCGCAGATACAGAGACTAGAGGAGCAGCAGACTGAGCTACTGAGGATTGAGGATCGTTCTGCTTTGAAGCTGTCGGGTATAATTTATACCCTGATCATAAATATATATTTTGATGTATGTAATGCACAGAAATGTATGGACATGTGAAGATGGGTTTTGAGCAGCTTGTACAAAATCTGTATAAAATTTGTAATAAATTTTGATGAATACATAAATTGTTTATCTTTAAAGAAATATGAATGTATGAAATTGATTGACTATACCTTGAGGACTATTGAATTTTGAACTTGAGAAATTTATTGAAATGATTGTGAAATTGATTGAGTTTGATTGTGAAACCGAAGTAGTGGTTGAGGAAAACTTTTAGAAGTGCTTTTTACAGGTATTTGAAGAACGGTTTTCTCAAAATACAGAGGAAACTCTGTCAAAATTTTTATAGAATTTGCGGAAAACTAAAATGGACCAAAAATATTAACTAGTTTTAATTTTAACTAAATGTTTTAAAGGCCTATTAGACAATGCTCACCACTTAACAAAAGTAAGAAAATTGATTTAAAATCCTTTGTAGGGTACTTAATGAGTTATCGGTAGGTGAAGTTCGGTAATTCATTAGGTATTCTACGGGATCATGTTATGCCTTACAGAGGGGTAAGGTGTGACAGTTCACATGGCTATTAAGGTAGAAAGGCAACTAAAGAAAAGAGGGTTGCTAAGTTTGGGGTTAGTACTAATTCGATTCCTACTTCCAATTGGAAATCAAAATAGCATAAGAAAGATGAGAAGGATGGAAAACTAGTTCCTAAGGAGAAGAGAGAGGATGTTAGGGATAATAGTAAGCCGTCCAATGTGGATAAGGGAAAAGAAGTGCCTACTACTTCTAGTGGGAGAACTAGGGACATTAAGCACTTTAGGTGTATGGGCATAGGGCATTATGCTTTACAATATTCGAATAAGAGAGTGATGATCATGAGGAATGGTGTGATCAAATTTGAAGATGATGGTAATGAGAGTAGTGAGTTGGTGCCACCATTGGAGGATAATAGTGATATGGAGTATGTGGTGGATGGTAGTGCATTAGTTGTGATGCATGCATTAAATGCATAAACAAAGGAAGATGGTGGAGATGAGTTACAAAGAGATAAAATTTTCCATACTAGGTGTTTGATCCAAGACAAGGCTTGTAGCATGTTTATTGATAGTGGGAGTTGTGCTAATGTAGCTAACAATTGGTAGAAAAATTAGAGCTGCCCACTATTAAACACCCTAGGCCATACAAATTGCAATGCTTAAATGAGTGTGGTGAAGTGAGGTTGAATAAGCAAGTGTTGGTTTCTTTTGCCTTTGCGAGGTATAAGGATGAGGTACTTTATAATGTGGTACCTATGCATGCGAGTCATGTTTGCTTGGAAGGCCATAGCAATTTGATAAGAAGGTGACTCATAATGGGCATAGGAGCCGGTATTCATTTGATATGAACAGTCGAAATATAACTTAGCACCTTTGACACCTATGCAAGCCTATGAAGATCAAATGCGGATTAAAAGATCCAAGAAAGAGAAAATTGAAAGAATGGCCAAACATGGGGAGAGTGAAAAGGAAGTGAAAAATGAGAGAGAAAAAGAGAGCAAAGAAAATAAAATAAAGAAAGTTGAAAAAGGAGAGTGTCCGGGGCAAAAGGAGAGCAATGAGAAAAAGCGTGAGAGAAAAGTGAGTTTATATGCAAAAGAAAGAGATGTGAGAAATGCTTTCTATGCAAGTAGACCTATCTTTGTACTTATGTGCAAGGGTGCTGAAATGCTTTTATACAAGTAGACCTATCTTTATACTTATATGCAAGGGTGCCTACTTGAATATTTCTGACATTGACCCTTCTTTACCTACTTCTGCTATTGCTCTTTTATAGGAATATAAGGATGTGTTCCCTGAAGAAGTTCCTGATGGATTGCTGCCCATTAGAAGCATTGAGCATCAAATTGATTTCATTCCTAGAGTAGTCATTCCAAACCTACCAGTATATAGAACCAATCCAAGAGAGGCCAAGAAGCTCCAAAGGCAAGTGGAGGAGCTTCTATCAAAAGGGCATGTGAGGGAAAGCCTGAGTCCATGTGCCATACCTATTTTGCTTGTAACACCCCTATGTTCGGTAGTGCGTTCTACTGTTCCAGTGACCAGTGTTGTCCGGACAGCTAGAATGCCTAGAACTACACTTCGATATGAGTGAGGAGACATAAACTAATGAAATACAAGAAAAGAAAATACAAGAAAAACAAAGGAAAAATAATAGCAAAGAAATGTAACCAAGTTAAGCGAGCCGAGAACCCTAGCGATGGGTGACCGCATCGGGAAGTCACGGTGTGGACTGTTGACTAGCCCTGGACCACGGGGAACCCTGGAAAATATTTTTTGGACTTAAAGAGACATCAATTGAAGTATAAATTCCATTAGAAATATTAAAGAAAAATTAATTAATTAGTACAAAGAAAAGTGAAAAATCGAAAAACGGACAAAACCCGGTGTTACCGAAAAATCGGGAATGCAACCCGAACATGGGCATTGTGGTCATTTGATATCCCGAGTTGTCTTTTGACCTAAATGTCCATTAAAAATAAATAATATTACACTTGGAAAATGTCATGAAAAATTAAATTAGGGGTACCTAATGTAAATAGCCAAAAGTGGAGTATAAGTTGGATAATTAGCACTTAAATCATATTTAATTATTTTCTTAGGTGAGTGGACCACTAAGGATTTAAAATATGCATTAAGTGGGCAGATTACCTCCACTCACACTTCATCTTCAACCTTAAAAATCACCATTGCCGAAATGAACTCCAACAAAATCCTCCCATGGCCACCCCATTTGCATGCCACACTCCACCCATTTTCAAGTTGAATTTTCCTTACTTGTCTTAAGTAATTTTGATCCCCACCTCACAAGGAAGAAGTAGATACCAAAATCAAGGGAGTTTAGTGAAGATTTAAGAAGCCTCATCCATAGGTAAGTTTGAGTTTTTGATTATTGTTTAATTAAAGTTTGTAAGGATGTTATGGGTGTTTGATTTATGGAGAGATTTTTGAGGTTTGATGTTGAATGGGGAAGTGTACTTTTGGCAGCCATGGAAACACCTTGAAGACAGTTTATTTTTGCTTGTAAATGGTGAATTAAAGGATTGATTAAATGTATATTGTGTAGGAAATTATTTGGGTGATTATACTTAGTATATGTAAATGTGTATTGAAATTTGAAGCTTGGAAATTAATGGAATGTAAATGTATCATTGTGGAAATTTGTTGACTCTTGAAGAATGCTGGAATTCATGCTTGGTTTATGGTATATTAATGTTGACTTATGTTGGATGTTATGGCAGTTTGAGTGTATATATGATGGTGTGAGGTTGGACATGTAAAAGTGTTATGGTTAGGTGCTTAAATTGTTGTAAATTGAGTTTGACAAATTCTGCACTTTATGGTGTATGTTGAATGTGATTATAAGCTACCAAAATGACCTATAATATGTTGTGAATTATGTTTAGGTTATAGTACAACCAGAATTGGCTTGAATGTT
Organism: Hevea brasiliensis; assembly: GCF_030052815.1. Lineage (NCBI taxonomy): Eukaryota > Viridiplantae > Streptophyta > Magnoliopsida > Malpighiales > Euphorbiaceae > Hevea > Hevea brasiliensis. The sequence continues at coordinate 50,821,581 of NC_079506.1, read as the reverse complement.
GAGTTTGGTAAGTGTTAAAAGTGGTCTTTGATGTGTATAAAGGAAATGTAATAAGGCAATTTGGGTTTTGGGCTTAGAACCTTAAGTGTGTGGCTCCAATTGGTATGAGACCAATTGAAGGTGAAAGTAGGCACAAAATGTGCCAACTTTCATGAAGGAAGCATACCAAAATTCTGCTTGCAAAGTAGCTTGAAAAATGACCAAATCCGGATTAAGTGCAAATAAGGCCTGAAAAATTACCATTTGGGCAGCAGTTAGTGTTTAGGCCATAACTCACTCAAAACAGGTCCAATTGACTTGAGATTTTGACCATGAATAGTTAAGACCCATATCTACAAGTCTTATGAAGACACAAAAACCCAGAAATGACCATAAGAAAGTCAAACAGCTTGCACAAATTCGGGTCCAAAAACTGGCTGAACCAAAATTGACCTAAAATGACCTAAAATGACCAATTTTAGTGCAATTTGACCAGCAATAGTAAAATGACCATAACTTGGTCTACATAACTCAGAATGACCTAAAATTTTGCCCCGCGTTCCATAAGACATAGATCTACAAGTTTGTAGTTTTGACCGAAACCCGAAAACTGAGGGAACTAGGTCGTCCGGCTAGGTCAAACTAGTATCCCGGAATCCAGCAAATTGCAAGAAAATGCAATATACAAGGAAATGAATTTGGTAACATGTACCAACCCTAAAAGACTATTGAATTTGACAAATTAGTAACATTAAAACCTAATTTACCTAGAATGCATTTAGGGTCAACATATTAGGTTGATTAAGCAAATAATAGCATTCAATGAATTACTTATCAAGCATTATCGTTAGAGACAGTTTAATTGAGTACTGAAACACTTTAAATTGTATTTCTCAGTTAGCAAAGACTCAGGGAAAGGGAAGGAAACACTGAGTCAAGACTAGGAGACAATTATCAGAGGTTTGTGCACAACAGCTAATTCTTTTGAATTTTTCAATTGAAATGAATTATGACTATTTGTACATTATTGTTTTAAATTGTGGAAATGTGTTTGAATGGATACTTACTGATTGAAAAGTATTGTAAATGGTTTGAAACTATGAAAAATTGTTTGAAAGATATTGATGGATACTTATTGATTGAAAAGCATTGGAAATGATTTGAAACCACAACTATCATGTATATTGATTGTATTCCTCGCTAGCTTGTCTAGTGGGATGAATTGAATTCCCTCTCTGGCTGAAGTGTTGAGGTGTGTGCCTGTTGAGGATGAATCGAATGAGTACTCATATTTTTGCTAGCCAGCTATGTTATTCCTCATTAGCCATCGGCTTCTGGGACGAATTAAATACCTCATTAGCCATCGGCTTTTGGGACGAATTGAACTTTGGAACATGATCAAGCTGTGTGTGATTTATTGATTTATATTATGAGATTGTAAAATGGAGTTAAATCTTTATTGACATCCACTGTCTTTTGAAGTTAACTATGTTTTGATCTCTGAGATTTATTGTGATATTTTGTTAAATTCCTTCTGACATTCATTGTCTTGAATTTAACTATGATTTTACGTATCCATCATTTAAATGATTTATGAATTGTGATTTAAAGTTGTATTTGGTTAATGTTGTGCACCACTGAGACATTGTCTCAGCGATAGCTTTTTATTGCTGTCGCAGGTAGACAGACGGACAGGGCAGCAGACTAGGCTGCTAGAGCATTCAGAGAGAGAGCATCGGGTATATTGAGTATACTCCATTTTGCATTTTGTACTGTAATGTATATTCACTGTATGTATATTATATCCTTGGTTTGAGCAGTTGTAAAATAAAATTGTACCTTGAAGTTGTAAAATAAATTATGAGTTATTTTGACTTTTAAAATTTGTACTGTATCTCTTTAATCTCAGTCTTTGAAAAATTACTATGGATTTGAGTTGAGAAATATGTTGTGTTGAGAAATATGTTGGAGTTGAGATTTGGAAATATATTGAAGTGCTTTTTACAGGTTTTCTGAAGAACTGTTTTATCCAAAATACAGATGGCACTCTGCCAAAATTTTTACAGAAATTACTAATAGTCCAAATGAGTTAGCTATTTCACTTCAGTTCACAAAGGTTTTTAACACCTGTAAATAGTGCTCACCACTGTAAAAGAAGTAAGAAAAGTTTTTAAAATCTCTTGTAGTGTATTTAATGGGTTATCAGTAGACGGAGTTGGTAATTCATTAGGTATACTACGGGATCATGTTATGCCTTACAGAGGGGTAGGGTGTGACATTGCTTATGCTAAAGAAGGATGGGACATATAAGATGTGTGTAGACTATAAAGTATAGACATCCTATCCCTAGACTTGATGATTTGCTTGATAAGTTGCATGATGCTTGCATATTTTCTAAGATTGATCTAAAAAGTGGTTACCTTCAGATTATGATGAGAATTGGTGATGAGTGAAAGATTGCCTTTAAGAACAAATATGGATTGTATGAATGATTGGTTATGCTGTTTGGGCTAACTATTACACCTAGCACTTTCATAAGGTTGATGAATCATTTCTTGCATGTATTTCTTGGCAGATTTGTTATTGTGCATTTTGATGACATACTTGTGCATAGAAAGAATCTATATGAGCATTTGCATCATTTAAAATCTGTTTTGAAGTGCTTAGGAAGGAACAATTGTATGCTAATTTGCATAAGTGTACATTTTACATGGAGAAGGTTACATTCTTGGGTTTTGTTGTTAATGACTAGGGTATTGAGGTAGATGAAAGAAAGGTAAAAACTATTAGAGATTGGCCTATTCCTAAAATAATAATTGAAGTTACGAGTTTTCATAGATTAGCTAGTTTTTATAGGAGATTTATTAGGGATTTTAGTACTATTGCCACACCCTTGAATGAAATTGTTAAGAAAAATGTTGGGTTTAAATGGGGAAAAGAACAAGAGCAAGCATTTAATTTGATTAAGAAAAAGTTGTGTTCTACCCTATTGTTGGTATTACCTGATTTTGATAAAACTTTTGAAATTGAATGTGATGCCTTCGGGGTAGGCATCGGTGCTGTTTTGATGCAGGAAAAGCGCCCTATAGCCTACTTTAGTGATAAGTTGAGTAAAGCCACTTTGAACTACTCCACTTTTGATAAGGAGATGTATGCTCAGGCTTTGGAGACATGGTAGTATTTGAGATCTATGGCCTAAAGAGTTTGTTATCTATAGTGATCATGAATCATTGAAGTATTTGAAGAGCCAAAACAAACTCAGTAAGAGGCATGCAAAGTGGAGCGAATTCATTGAGTCATTTTCATATGTGATTCAATATAAGCAAGGGAGAGACAATGTGGTGGCTGATGCACTTTTTAGGAGGTACACTCTTCTTTCCATACTTGATGCTAAATTATCAGGCTTTGAATATGTGAAAGATTTGTATGCTAAAGATGGTGATTTTACCATAGTATATGATGCATGTGAGACATTGCATTTGAGAAGTTTTATAAGCATATTTTGGGAGAACATATTATGTGTGCTGAATTGCTTGATGAGAGAATTGCTTATTAGGAAGTCACATAGTGGTCATTTAATAGGTCATTTTGGGGTAGCAAAGACTTTAGACATCTTGAAAGAACATTTCTTTTGGCCTCACATAAAAAGGGATGTAGAAAGAATATGTTCTAAGTGCATAACATGTAAGAAAGCTAAGTCTAAAGTTTTACCTCAAGGATTGTATATGTCTTTGAATGTACCTAATGAACAATGGGCTGACATTTCTATGGATTTTATTTTGTGTTTGCCTGGGTCTAAGAGAGGGCATGATTCTATTTTTGTTGTTATTGATTGATACTAAAAAATAGCACATTTCATACCTTGTCACAAATCCGATGATGCTTTGTATGTTGCAAATTTGTTTTTAAAAGAAATTGTAAGATTGCATGGTTTTCCTAAAACTATTATTAGTGATAAGGATTTGAAATTTTTAAGTTTCTTTTGGAAAGTGTTATGGGGAAATTGGGCACTAAATTGTGTTTTTCTACTACTTGTCATCCATAATTTGATAGGCAAACTGAAGTTGTTAATAGGACAGTAAGAACACTATTACATGCCATGATTAAGTGAAATTTGAAGTCATGTGAAAATTGCATGCCATTCATTAAATTTGCATAAAATAGAGCTGTGCATTCTTCCACTAGATTTTCTCCTTTTGAGGTTGTTTATGGATTTAATCCTCTAACTTCTTTGGATTTGTTATCATTGCCTATTAATGAGCTTGCTAGTTTAGATGGGAAAAGGAAGGCAGAATTGGTTAAGAAGATCCATGAGCAAGCAAGGCAAAATATTGAGAAAGGCGAATGAGAAGAATGCTGCCTGTGACCCGTCTACAGTGTAGCCGAGCAAGATATGCCACACAGTGTGCCGGAACACCAGATCTTAGCTCATTGATATTTATATTTCAAAATTTATTTATTTATGGGTCACTAAGTGAAACTTATGAAATTGATATCATTTACATCATTTATTGAAATTTTAAATTTATTGAAGGTTTCGAAGATTTTTCAGAAAATTCGACAGAGTGCCGTCTAAAAATTAGAGAAAACAGTTCTTCAGAATCAATGGAAAACACTTCCAAATATTTTTCCAATCATTCTCAACTCCAAATAATCAATATCATCTCAACATTTCTCAACAATTTTCATTCATTCAATTCATATCATATATAATTCAATTTGAACTCAAATTTATGAAGATAATACTTAATTTCATTAATTTACAGTACAAAATAATACAAGTGTTTATAATTTACAAGATGACATGAAGATCTAAATACAAAATACAATTTACAAAAATACAAAAGAGAATCCTAGTGCCTTACCAAATACACTGCAGATGAGAGGTGACACAGTACATTGGCAGATCTGACTCTCACCCAGTCTGGGGTCTACTGGGCTCACGCTCCATATCTCCTGTACCTACGCGTGGCAAAAGTAACATGATAAGCAAAACTACTTAGTGGTACCAATAATAAAACAAAAAATAACTAAAAAGAAATAAACATGCAAAGTGTATGCTGATATTTTATGCAGACTGAGTCTCTGGTAATTATTTGCAGTAACCTGATACTTTTTTATGTTAATCATTTGATTAAAATTTGGTAAGATTTTATTTTGATTGCCCAAGTAACCTATACTAGTCGACTGGACTAGATAAATGGGTAAACTGGCACTAGGTACCAAGTACCTCGGGCCGTCACACCATCGGTCACATTGTGTCTCTCGGTGTGCAACAAAATAACTAAAAAGCTGTAATAAATATTAGGCACAAGGCCAAGTGTCATAATAGTGTCAGAATGGCTAAAAGCCATAAAATTCACGAAATGGCCACATAAGCCATAAATTACAGAATGGCATGATGTCATAAATTACAGAATGGCATGATGCCATATGCAGTACTGCTATCAGAACTCTATTGGCATGCCAACTTATCCAAACCAATCTTACTAGGTCTACTAGGGCATATTACAAAACTCATAATTGAATATTTGTGTTTAATATGTAAGGTTACTATTCATTTTAGTATTCGAGTCAAAATATTGACTTTCTTATACATAATATAGTTACATGAGTTCTAACCACATGAAATTACCACATTTTGGTTCACAAAAGTGTTGGCATTGGTTGCCAATCAATACTTAAAACTAATAGGAAATAAATAAAAAATTTCAGTTTTGGGTGCTAGAGTTCACTGTTCCTTTAGGCAATTCTAAAATGAGAAAGTTGTTCCTTTATGTGTCTTGTCGAATTCCCTTTTTGAATCACTCCATTTGGAATTGTCTAGTTCAAGTTATGCTAATTTCTTTAAGGCTGGCCGGATTAGTATCTACCCAGAATTTCTGGGCAGAAATGGTTCTGGCAATTTTGATACCCTGAATTTGGTTAGCAATTCAGATGGGTTATGGTCAGAATTTGATTTGGTGTTCTTCATGAAAGTTGTTCTAAATTGTCTAAGATTTTCATTGATATAAATTTCAGGTCAATTGGACTTTTCTGTAATGAGTTATGACCATTTGAACAAACACTGTTCATTTGGCCATTTTCCAAGGATAGCAGGTTGGTCACTCGGATTAGGATGGTTTTTAAGTCAATTTGGATTGGTTTTCTGGATAGGGTTTCTTCACCAAAGTTGTGCTATTATGTGTCTAGTTTCATGCCCAATTGGCCTTGCACCAATTGAACTTGCACCTTTCAAGTTACAGCTACCCCAACTTGCTGGACACACACCCAGCCCTACAGGTCACATAGGGTAGCATACCTAACCTTAATTTCATTGACATAAATCACTCCAATTCCCCATCAAATATAGCCAAATGGTCACTAATTGACCATTACAATGTTCATATACCATTACATGAGCAAACCCTAATTTTGCTCAAGTCTCCAAGTTTTCAAGTTCCATTCATGCATTAAACTTGCACTTAAATGTTCAATTACTCAACTCATGTCAAGGGCAGCTCACATACCACCTTGTTTCAAGGAAATTCATCAAACCCTAACCATCTCTAAGCTGTCAAAATTATAAGGATGCATACACATAAATTTTATTCTATTTTTCTTATAATTTCAACCTATCTCATGTCCTTAAACATGAATTGAGTGAGAAAGAGAGGAAATTGGACACTAACCTTAAATGGAGTCAATTCTAAGCTTGCAAAAGCTCCTCTTTTCTACTTGTTTTTGCTGCCTTGTAGTTGTTCAAGGTGAAAGGTCAATTATTTGTGAAGGATGGAAGAGAAGTTATGGTGAAAATAGGTAGAAACGGAAGCTTTGATTGAAAGAAATGGTGGAAGCTTTTTTAGAACATGGTTCGGCCAAAGATAAGGAAGAAGAAGGCAAGCTGATTTTTTCTTTACTTAATCTCTTTTTATCGTTTAAGATGAAGCTTATCTAATTGTGATTGGTTGGAATAATTTTAATTGCATCACTTGATGTCATTATTTGATTTTAATTTCTATTTAGTTTATTTTTCTTTCTTTTCTTTACTACTCATTTTTAATTTCATTTTTAGCAATATTTATTCATATTTTATGTCATATAATTTATTTACTTAATTGGACAAGTTGGTCAAAAACTATCTCTGAAGACGAAATGACCAGAATGCCCTCCGTTTAGCTTAACGAGCTAAAATTGTGTGTACCAATTGATTAAATTTTTCTTGTGTTTTCTTAGTATTTTATTGTCATTGAAACCCCAATAATCCTTCCCTAAAATATCAAAAATTATTTCATGGAGTTTTCCCCGGGTTTAGGGTTGCTAACGACCTTCATCGTTACTTCCCATTAGGGTCACTCATCGCTGGGGCTACGGCTCATTTAACCTTAGTGCATTTCATTTCTAAGAATTTTTCTTAATTTTTCTTATTATTATTTGGTTTATTTATAACTCCTCACTCTAGTCTAATTATAATTCCAGATATTCTAGCTTCCCAGACCGATATTGGTCACCGGAACAGTAGAACGTACGGACTAGCTAAAGTGAGGATGTTATAGCTTTTTCCCTCTAATAAAAATTTCGTCCTCGAAATTTACCTAATGCAAACAGTTGAAGGAAATGCTGCCTCATCATCTCTTCACTTTCCCAAGTTGCCTCCTCGGTATTATGGTGCCTCCAAAGTACTTTCATCAGTGGAATTTGTTTATTTCTCAGTTCCTTCACTTTTCGAGCCAGGATCTGTATGGGTTCTTCTGCATATGTCAAGTCTGATTGGATTTCAATCTCTTCCATGGAGATGACATGTGAAGGGTCTAAGCGGTATCTTCTTAGCATAGACACATGAAATACATTGTAGATCTTATCCAGTTCTGGCGGTAAAGTTAGCCGATAGGCCACTGGTCCCACACGTTCAATGACTTTATATGGGCCAATGAACTTAGGGCTTAATTTACCCTTCCTTCCAAACCTCAGTAATTTCTTTCATGGTGAGACTTTGGGAAAGATTTGTCGCCAACTGCATATTCTAACTCTTTTCTCTTCAAGTAGGCATAAGATTTCTGTCTATCTGAGGCAACCTTCAAATTAGCTTTGATTATCTTTACTTTCTCCTCAGTCTGTTTCATCAGGTCTAGTCCTACTAGCTTATCTTCGCCCAATTCAGTCCAACATACTGGGGTTTTACACTTCCTCCCATACAATGCTTCATACGGGGCCATTTGAATGCTAGCTTGGTAGCTATTGTTATATGTGAATTCTGCCAGTGGGAGATATCTATCCCAACTCCCCTCAAACTCAATGACATAACTCCTCAGCATATCCTCAAGGACTTATCACATAATTCACATTGTTACTATCATTTCAATTTATTATTTGTAAGAATTCAATTTATTTTTAGGTTTACCTGTATTACTCGTTCCGACTGTCCATCCATCTGAGGATGAAAAGCCATGCTAAAGTGGAGTTGTGTGCCCAAGGCTTCTTACAACTTCTTCCAAAATCTCGATGTAAACCTTGGGTCTCGATCAGATATGATAGAAAGTGGGATTCCATGCAGTCTAACTATCTCATTGATATACAACTCTGCTAGCTTCTCTAGTGAGTAGTCAGTCCTAACTGGCAGAAAATGTGCTGACTTCGTCAATCTATCCACTATCACCCATACTGCATCATGCTTCTTTTGGGTGAAAGGTAGACCACTGACAAAATCCATAGTGACTCGGTCCCATGTCCATTTAGGTATGCTTATAGGCTATAGCAATCCTGATGGAATTTGATGTTTTGCTTTAACTTGCTGGCATGTCAAGCACTTAGTAACGTAGTCAGCTATATCCTTCTTCATACTAGGCCACCAATAATGAGGCTTCAAATCATTATACATTTTTGTGCTTCTCGAGTGCATAGCATAAACACTAGTGTGTGCCTCTTTCAGAATACTGATATTCATTTCCCCATTATCTGGTACACACACTCTTCCTTTGTAGTACAGACACCCATCTGCTTTCACCTCATAATCAGTTTCTTTCTCCTCTGAGATTTTACCCACAATAGCCATTAATTTTTCATCTGCCTTCTGCCCATCTTGTATCTTCTGTAGCAGGTTTGGCTTCACTTGTAACTCAGCCAAAATAGCTCCATCTTAAGTTAGGGATAGATGGACATTTAGTGATCTTAAAGCTGTGATGGACTTCCTGCTCAAGGCATCAGCAACTATATTTGCCTTCCCAGGATGGTAGTCTATCACACAATCATAGTCCTTTAGGAACTCAATCCATCACCTTTGTCTAAGATTGAGCTCCTTCTGGGTTGGCAAGTATTTTAGACTTTTGTGGTCTGTATAGATGTAGCACTTTTCACCATACAAATAATGCCTCCATATCTTCTGTGCGAAGATAATTGTTGCTAGCTCCAGATCATGAGTAGGGTAGTTCTGTTCATGTGGCCTTAACTGCTTGGAAGCATTGGCGACCACTTTCCCCTCTTGCATCAATACACACCTTAACCCATTATGCGAGGCATTACGGTAGACCACATAGTCCTTTCCTGACACTGGCTGTGTTAACATTGGTGCTTCTGTCAACATAGCCTTCAGTCTCTCAAAACTGGCTTGGCACTTGTCGTTCTAGCTAAATTTCACATTCTTGTGTAACAACTTGGTCATTGGAGCAGCTATGAGAGAGAACCCGTTTACAAATCTTTTGTAATACCCAGCTAGCCCCAAGAAACTTCTGACCTCAGTTGTATTTCTGGGAGACTTCCATTCCATCACTGCTTCTATCTTTTTGGGATCCACTCTAATCCCCTCAGCTGATACTATGTGTCCAAGGAAGGAGATCTCACTCATCCAGAAGTCACACTTGGACAGCTTAGAATACAGCTTTCTTTCTCGTAGGGTTTGCAGAACAATCCTCAAATGTTCATCGTGTTCTTCCCTGGTCTTGGAATACACCAGGATGTCATCAATGAAGACCACTACAAATCGATCTAGATATGGATGGAAGATACAGTTCATAAGGTCCATGAATGCTGCTGGTGCATTTGTTAATCCAAGCAGCATTACTAAAAATTCATAGTGCCCATATCGAGTCTTGAATACAGTTTTAGACACATATGCATCCTTTACCCTCAACTGATGATACCTTGATCTGAGATCAATTTTTGAAAATACACCAGCTCCCTTCAACTGATCAAACAGATCATCAATTCTGGGCAACAGATATTTATTCTTCACAGTTACTTTGTTCAACTATCAGTAATCAATACACAATCTTAAGATCCCATCCTTTTTCTTCACAAACAGCACTGGAGCTCCCCATGGTGACACATTGGGGCATATGAACCCCTTATCCAGTAACTCCTGCAACTGGATTTTCAGCTCCTTCAATTCAATGGGGCCATCCTATAAGGAGCAATAGAAATTGGTGCTATACCCGGCATTACCTCAATAGCAAATTCGACTTCCCTTTCTGGTGGTAAACCAGGAAATTCTTCAGGAAACACATCTGGGAAGTCTCTTACTGTGGGTATATCACACAGGTTTGGCTTAGCCTGCCTAGTATCAACCACGTGTGCTAGGTAGACTTCACAGCCTTTTCTCATCAATTTTCTTGCAACTGTGGCTGAGATGACATTGGACAAGAAATTTGTCCGTTCCCCTACAATTGTAATCTCATTTACCCTTAGGAGTTTTCAGAGAAATCCTCTTCACTTTACAATCAACTATTGCCTGATGACGTGACAACCAGTCCATTCCCAAAATCACGTCAAATTCGTAGAAGGGCAATTCAATTAGGTCTGCCGAGAATTTATACCCCTGAATTTCAACAGGCAACCTTTATACACCTTATTCACTACCACATTGTGGCCTAGTGGATTTATGACCAGAATGTCTTGGTCACTCTCCTCTACTAAGACTCCCCTCTCTATGGGTAACTTGATGCAAATATATGAATGGGTAAATCCTGGATCCACCAATGCATGTACAGGCAAAGTGCAGAGGAAGAACGTGCCCCTGATGACATGTGCGGCATCTTGCTCCTCCTGGGCTCTCATGGCATAATCTTTGGCAGGTACTCTGGCCTCTGGTCTCTCAGCTGTCTCAGATGCAGGCCTCTGTGATGGACCAGCTGCCTCAGATTTACCAGCTGTCGACACCATATTTTGGTCGATCCCTAGAATCAATAAAAATTCTTCTTTGAACAGCTAATCACGTTTCCGATCCCTCTTTGATAAACGGTCACATTTCCGATCTCTCCTCACAAAGAATTGAATCAATGCCAGGTCCTCACATTCATTAAAGCCTCGTGATCTCTACCGACCTTTCAAACCCGTTGTCGAATTTCCGGACCCGTCAAGTATATTCCTGATCTCTGTTGATGAATAAAATGAACTGGCACTAGATCTTTTCCTACCAGTTTTACTGCTGACCTCCTTTCCGAAAGTCTAAGAGCTAAAGTTTTGGTTCGATTCCGATCTTAAGTGTTCGAGTTAAATTTTCAATCAAGTTCCGTTCAGCATTTTTTCCCTACCGATCTCATGTTTAAAGTGCTTTCCGATCTCTCATACTTAGGTTAATAATCACATTTAGTTTTTGTTTTGCTGTGCTCATACAATCAAATACTCAGACAAACAATGGTTTAAAATTTTCCGATCACAATCATTCATTGAACAAAAAGGCATTCCATTTCATGTCATAAATTTGTACAAGTTATTCGGCTGGGGGATCACCCCCAGCCTGATCTACATTTGGATCACCCACCCTCTCTCCCTCACCTTCGGCTTCCTCCTCACTATCCTCATCGTTGCCCTCAGGAGCCACGTCGTCCATCCAAGAAAAGTCTTCTTCTGGGTAGCGCTCCTGGAGTGCGGCCAAGAGATCCTTGTGAGCATTCACATAGGCTCCGGCTATCCCCGTCACCATCTCTTCATCTCTCTCCTTTAGCTCCTTATCTTTCTCCTCAAGCTCCTTATCTTTCGCTTTGAGCTCCTCTATGAGTTGAGCGACCTGAGCGGATTCGTTGGCGTGAAGCGCCTGGACTTCCCTAAGAGCACGGTCCCTCTCATCCAAAACACGATTCTGTTCGGCCAGCCGGTCTTCATGGAGCTTTGCCCGTCCCTCGACTTGAGATATATAATCCCGAGCGGATGAGAGTTGGGATCGGAGGGAATCCACTTCTTGATTCTTCTTCCCGATCTCCTTACCCAGACGCTGGATCTTTTCCCGAACCATGGTCTGATTCACCAGACACTCCACATTTAGACTCATGGTTCGGGTCAAGATATCATCGAGACCATTCCGGGATAGCCTGTCCCGATCCTCCTGAAAGAAGATGGTAGATCCCAGGACCTTGGCAAAATCGGGGTTCTCCCTGACAGTCCGATTATCCTTCAAGCAGTCGATCAGTATTTGAGCGCCACGAGAAGAGGTCCTCCCGGAAGATTGAGAAGGCCCCCTTCCCGTGCTTGGGACAACTGCAAGAGTCGGAGGTTGCTCTTCCGATCTAGGAGGAGATCCGATACCTTCAGTGGTTGGCGGACCAAGGTTGAGGTGGGTCTCTTTGTATCTCCCTGTTCGTGACCGGTGTTTGAAGTCGTTCCAAACGCTTTATCTCCTTGATCTTCCGAGATCTCTCTTCCTTCGTTCGCTTCCTAGAACCGTCACCACCCGCCATACCTGCACAAAGAAAAGGTTAGTGAGATCGCTAAGGTCGTGAGAATTGAGATATAGAAAATACCGATGCCGAGGTTAGAGAGCGGAAGTTCGCGGTCTTGGCCGGTGAGCAGCTGAGCAGTCCAATGGTGCAGCTCGGCAGTCACCGCATCCAAACAAGAATACTTTTTAGTGGCAGCCTCACTCTTCAAATCCATCACTATTAGGCTTTCATCTTGGCTCAGGTGATGTGATTCGAAGCAAAGGTCCCCGGTACCACCACCATGGGAAGTCCTCAAAATGGCTCGGATCTTTGCTCCTCACAATGAAGAAACGATTCTTCCAATTCTTAAGAGACGAGGGCAGATCGGAAAAGAGCCCGCAACGAGGCTTCGCCTGAAAGAACCAGTGGTCATCGTCCTTTCGGCGAGATAGCCGGTGCAACTCGGCGAACACCTTAGCCGTAGGTCCGATTCCCTTAGCTCGGCATAGGCCCTGGAAGGCTACTAAAATCCGCCATGAGTTAGGGTGGATCCGAACGATGCTCGCCGGTGAAGTTTTAGGACCTCCTTATAGAAGTCATCCGGGGAATCGAAGACCGCCTTTAATCGTTCCTCATACACCATGACTATGTCGTTTCTTCAAAGGAGTGATCGACACGAACATCGCCATGGCACTTGATCGTTCATATGAATCAGACAAATGTTGTATTCTTGAACAAGCGATTGCAGATCGGATTCCCAAGAACCGACGGAAGCTCGTCTATAGGAAGGGTCTCTCCTTGAAGGTGGTGCAAGCCTCGATGGTATGACCCGACCCCGACCTGGAGCAGAGACCCTAGGAGGTTCAGGTTGCGTGCTTGGCCCGACCGCCTCTTCTTCATCAGACGATGACCATGAGAACTGAATGGAAGGAGGGCTCACCGCTCTCTGACCTTCGGCACCGCTCATTTTCAAAGAAACAAAGAACTTAAACAAAAAAGAAGATCAAAGTCCTTACCGGAGTTTGATCGGCGTCGGAGACACTGAAGAAAAGGAGAGAACTTCGAAGTTGCGAACAGGAGGCTGAGAAAGGAATGAGAGAACAACTGGCTAACCCTCCCACCCCTATTTATACTAGTCCGGGCATTTAATGCTCGCGAAGTTCTAGGCAGCGCATCGATTGGAGGGACTCGACAGCTGTTCTCAAATAAGCGAACATTCTGAGATCGGTTAATTAGAGATCGGCATAATGGGTTAAACATTTTGAATAAAGGATCAGTTAAGGGTCATTCAGGTAAAGAATCAGATCGGACAAATATATCAGAGATCAGAAAATAATCAATAAGATAATAATTGGAGAAACAAGACTTTTATTTCCAAAAAGATCGGATTACATCATTTGGGCGATCTCTAGGGATCGGATTACAATAAAGGACTAACTACATCATTTGGGTGATCTCTAGAGATCTGATTACATTGACACTACATCATTTGGGCGATCTCTAAGGATCGGAATACATTGGAGATCCGACTATATCAAAAGGCCGATCTAAGGATCGGTTTACAATCGATCCCAAGGATACTCCCAGAGATCTAAGGATCGCTTTATAACTTATCCCAAGGATACTCCGTGTTCTAAGGATCGCTTTATAATCGATCCCAAGGATATTGCCGACGGATGCTTCATCCGCCGGAACACCCAATGTGGATCGTAATCGCCGGAACACTCAATGTGATGAGAAGCCGAATGAACTCGCTTGAGCGACTCGAGATCGGTACAACCGAGGTCCGCAATACTGATTGATCAAATCCAGCTTCTCTCACCATCGTCAATTAGGGTCATCCAATCACCGGATCGTAAATTTTCACGGTGAGAAAGGAAGTCCATCGGAAAAGATCAAAACCACAATCATGGCTCGAGCAATCACGGCAAATAGAACAGGAAAGCAAGAAAGGAAGAGAAAAATCAGATGAAGAAATGTCTCGATGGAGTATATATAGGGAAAATGAGCATTTATTGTGAGCGGAACGGCGGGCGCTTCGAGAATCGAGACGCAATTAATGCTTGGACCGAATCCGCATCGATTAAGGGATAATAGAGATCGGAGATAAGAGATCGATGAGAGATCGAATAGGAGCTAGGGAGGGATCGGAAGACAAAAAGAATAAGACAAATCCCAATAACCGCCGTAATCGAGCCGAGGTAGTTAAAGCGTGCAGACGAGATCTCCACCGCACGCCTAAGAATCGCCCGCACGTCGACAGTGCCAGGGTATGTCATGATAGTCCAGTACATCCCAATCTCCACCGTTGATCTCACTTGTAACCATGAATCCTGAACCCTTGGATCAAAAGAGAAGACGACAATACCAGCGTTTTTCACTCTCAGCCCTCAGATCGTTCCGGACAAGAGGATTCAAGACCGTCGGATTAAAAGAGGAAAAGGACAAATACTTTGAGAAGCGATCTCAGCCATTCGTTTTGATTCTCTTTAATTCCTGAACATCCGATCATGTACTTCAAAATCCTGACCCTCCATCTCCCTCAAAATGAATCCTGACCCTTCATGGGGAGCACCCGATTCCTATAAATACCTGCATGAAAAACTGTTCAAGGGACGGACAAAAAAATATAGGCAAGAGGCTGCTATTATCGTGGAGGAACTCTGAAACTTCATTCAGTTTGTTACTCTGCTGTTTTGTAGTAATCAAAAAGACTTTTGAAACTAGTTTTCAGGAGTGTTTTCTTGGAAAGGATTGTGAATACTGGAACTCTACATTTCCAGTTTGTTCATTATCTGCTAAAGCATCTCTCGGTTTCACGAAAGACATCAACTCTCAGGCTGATCAATCCGCCATCTTTATCACTATTTACCACCTCAGTTATTTCAATATATTTGGCTCCTCACAGGTAAGAGTTCACACTACTGTTTACGTTTGTTTCCTGCACTTCCTTTGTTCTTCATACATCTGCAACTTTCTTCAAGGTTATTTTGTACAAGAGAACCCAAGAGAAAATATTGTTATAAGAGTTCATGTTACTGTTTTATTAAGTGTCTACGTTTATTTCCCGCATTTTCCTTGTTCTTCTTACATCTAGACCATTTCTGCACAAGCAATCCCAAAGAAAGTCACTCTCAAATCATTTTTTTAGTGATCAGTTCATTTTATTGATCTCCGTCATTTCAAAACCGCTTTTCTAACTCTTTGTAGTATGTAAATGGTTGGGTAAACGAGGTAGTCTGCAACTTAGAGGTCTCCTTTAAAAGAGGACCGAATAACACATCGTGAAGATAGCCAACTATTAGGCCGACGTGAAAAAGAATTCGACAAAGATGTCATGAAATGGAATAAGACCAAAGTAAACGAAACAGAGTGGATCGGTCATTAATAGATATTGGTAAAATGACTACATGAAAAGGTCAGTGAATCAAGTCTAGTGTTCCCCGTTCAGCCACAGGATATCCATAAACCTTATCCCCGGCATTTTTGAAGGTCAGAATTCTTAGTTTTAGGTTCTTAAGACCCGTAGCTGTGGTTAAATTTTTAAAGGTCGGAAAAGTCTTTGTCCGAGTCTCATCAAAATAGAAGGGGTCGGAAGAGTCCTTATCCTATCCTTGCCAAAAAGTTTTAAGTCAACTCTTAAAGGAGATCGGAGGAGGGTTCTTATCCGGTCTCCCTTCAAAATTTTGATAAACATTAAGTAGGGATCGGAAGAGAGTTCTTATCCGGTCTCAACTCAAAACATTAACGAATAACTCTAAAGGAGATCGGAGGAGGGTTCTTATCCGGTCTCCTCTCAAAATTTTAATAAATAACTCTAAAGGAGATCGGAGGAGGGTTCTTATCCGGTCTCCTCCCAAAATTTTAATAAATAACTTAAAAGGGACCGGAGGAGAGTTCTTATCCGGTCTCAACCTCAAATTTTAATAAACATCTAAAAGAGATCGGAGGAGAGTTCTTATCCGGTCTCATCCTCAAAACTTCAAATAAATAACTTAAAAGAGACCGGAGGAGGGTTCTTATCATGTCTCACCTCAAAATTTTAATGAACAACTTAAAAGAGATTGGAGGAGAGTTCTTATCCGATTCTC
Organism: Hevea brasiliensis; assembly: GCF_030052815.1. NCBI lineage: Eukaryota > Viridiplantae > Streptophyta > Magnoliopsida > Malpighiales > Euphorbiaceae > Hevea > Hevea brasiliensis. The sequence continues at coordinate 50,804,903 of NC_079506.1, read as the reverse complement.
ACACCCATTCACTGAGGTTGTCTCATTTACTTATGTATCTGGGTGATCCAAATTTAGTGAAAAATCAAATATTCCTTCTACCAAAAGGATTAACATTGCCGCCTAAGCCCTCCTAACTAATTTGTAAAGGACGAGAATTAAATCTACTTACCCTTATTAAGGGACGAGGTGGGGTGCCTAACACCTTCCCACCCGCTTACGGACCCGAACTTAGAATCTCTGTTTTGAAGTGGTTTCATTTTTAATTTAACTTCTCAAATGGTTTTCTTTAGTTTCCTCAAAACTAAGGTGGCGACTCACTCTTTCCCACTTCGTGAGTGATCGTCAGGCGACCGCAAAATCCCATTGCGACATAGCGACTACCGGGACGATACCCTGGTCTAGTGGTCCAAAAGTAGATTTAATTTTGTCCGATCAAATTATAGTTAGATGGGCTCACTCACGATGTCTTATATGTTAATTATTATTATCGCTAACTATTTTGTTTTGCCTGCTCTATCTCTTACAAAGGTTTCTTCATTTCAAAAAGGAAAAAAAAAGGAAAAATGGAAAATAAAATCCCCGAATTGGGAAGAGGTAAAGGTGTCCCTTCACACACCGAACACTCACACAATGTCCTCACACACTGGTCCTAACCCGGCTTTCTTACCCTTTTAGGAAAGTAGGAGGGGTCATGTAGCGTGCAGTGGGTTTTACCTCGTTAGTATCCGTGAAGGCTTCGCTCAAATTGAAACTCGTTCTATTTACCGTGATACCCGTGGAATTTTCCGACAATATCATGGTTATAGAATGGGGCTCTCTTACTGATGAGGGGCAATTTGGGAACTCGTGGCTTTAGAAAGTTAGACCTTGAGCTAAACTATAACGATAGCCGAAAGCCGTAGTAAGCTACCTTATAAGATAGAACTATCCAATTAGGTAGCACTCATCCGGTATCAGGAGTCTCCCTATGCTAGGACAAAAGGGGCATACTTACTCTTACCCTATTCTGTTTATTTTACTTTGTTCTTACTTTTAAGGGTAATCTTGAATCATGTTGTTAAGAAAATCTGCACATTTTCCTACTTTGATAAATGTGTAGGTACCACTCTGCCAACAATATAATCCAAGATTACCTGAATCTATCCCGCTAATAAGTTTTTCCTGCAGACATCACTAAATTAAGGTCTATGAAAGACAAGCATCATTTTTAACATGGCATTCTTGAGTCAGTTGGCAGAAGAAGTTCTTAGACCATAACAGAATGCTAAACCATTGTTGAACCTATGAGGCGGTTCGGGCCATGGTTTAGCAAAATTGTGAATGGATAGTATGACTCCCGTAGGTACTCCCTCGTTAGGGTTATGCGAAAAGTTGGAAGCGCCATATGGACAAGTACTATAGAGGCGTGTTCAATCCAGTCATTCACCGTCAGACTATCGAACAATGCCATGATAAAATTGATGCAATTATCCTTCTCCAGACTCCATTTTGGCTCCTAGATGCCACAGTATCCTTCGTCCGAACCAGGACCTTTAGTTTTTACGAAATCCAAAATTTATTAAAAGTTTTTTTTACTTCCTCACAGAAAAACAACATTGCTTCGAACAAGGCAAGTCTGACCAAGCACACGGTTCGAGCCCAGCGAGTGTACTTAACAAGATATCGAACAAGGAAGATAATGGAAAATCAAGAGCAAGTACAGAACCTACAGGGGCAGGTCACTGAGTTGAAAGATCAGCTTTCTGAAATTATGAGACTAATGAAGGAAATGTCTCAGAATAAACCTACTTCAGACCCTAACCTACCATTACCTCCCCCACCTCCTACAACGGTTGATTCTCACTACGCTTCAACCTCCTTCACTTTCCAGCCATCAATACCGGATCCGACGGTCACTGTCAATCTGGTTCCACTAAATAATGAACCTCCTTTCTCTTATTATCTAGCCATCCCGAATGCCGAACCATCCCTTTCGGTCCCGAACCCTCCAATTCATTCCGCCCCTCATTTCCCAGTTGGGGGAGTACCTCACACATCAGGAGGAGAAAGTAAGATGGGAGAAAATGAGAAGCTGTCTGCTCTGGAAGAGAGATTAAGAGCTATAGAGGGCTTGAATATGTATGGCTCAGTTGACGTGGCATCATTAAGATTAGTACCGGATGTGGTGGTGCCACCCAAATTCAAGGTCCATAATTTCGATAAGTATACTGGGAATTCAGACCCTCGCATTCACTTGGCAACCTATATTGCCAAAATGTGTGCCCTAACAGAAGATGACAGGCTTCTCATTCACTTCTTTCACGAGAGCCTCTCCGGAGCAGCTCTGAGATGGTGCATACAATTGGACAGGAGCAAGTCGCGCCCTGAAAGATTTGGCTGATACCTTCTTGAAGCAATACAAATTCAACTGCGACTTGTCACTCAAAAGGAGAGATCTCCAAAACTTGGTTCAGAGGGACAGGGAAAGCTTCTAAGAATATTCTCAGATATGGAGAGAGAAAGCAATGAGATATACCCTCCAGTTATTGACAATGAGCTTTGCTCTCTCTTCATTGAGACCTTGAAAGCTCCTTATTTCTATTTGATGATCGGGAACACTTCCAACAACTTTGCTAACATTATACAGACTGGGGAGAGAATTGAGGCAAATTTGAGACTAGGGGAGGTGCACAATGTGATCAACCATGCCCCCACAAAACACCTACCGTTCTCGATTTCCTTCCCAAAACCTAATGGTAGCCAATTTTCCACCACAAGTTCTTCTTATCCCAACCGCAATAGGTCCCATAACCAATTGCTTACACTTCACGTCTGCCGACTCAAACAAACTAGTTCATCTAAATCACCCACTCCCCAATCCCGACCCACCACTGCCTATACCCTTAAGCGAGATTTATTGCTACCTTTTAAGCATAAACCAGATAGCCCCCATGCCACTTGACCTTTTACAATCCCCATATCCAATGAGGTGTGATCCAAATGCTCATTGTGACTACTATAGGGGGGGCAATTGGTCACTCAACACACAATTGTGGAGCTTTCAAAGGTAAAGTATCCCTTATCGAAATGGGTGGTTGGAGATGGAAAGTGAAAGTGCAATTCCTAATGTTGCCTAACCACGAACCGGTAAAAGAGAATGTGCACATGAAAGAATGCATAGGGGATGCGTTGGAACCAGAAATGCTGATTGTGCAAATAAAAGGAAATCAAGAGCTTGATACTTGGGGGGCAAAGGATATCCTTATACTTTTCTCTGAGTAATGAATATTTGGTTACCAACACTTGACTACTTTGTCCATGGTGTCAAGTGAATTGTGAATGGACCTTCTCTCATGATTAAGTATTAGTAAGTTAATAGCGCATTTTTCCAAATTTTCATATCCGATTACTTCTTTTGTTTAGCCTTTTCTTTGCTTAATAAAACCACTTAATTCTCCTCTTGTAACCGCCCCATTTCCATTTTCTTCAAGAATAATAATCAACCAATGCATAATGATTCAATCAACTATGATATTCATGAAGTTAACTTTGAAGGACCAATAATTGCCCTGAATACTAGTGATTCTGATGAAGGGGAACTATGCCACGCAAGCTAACGAACACATGATGGCTAAGAAAATCTTACGACGGAGATACTATTAGATTACTTTGGAAGGAGAAACTGTATGAAATATGTTTGAAAATGTCACAAGTCTTTGTACATACTGGCCGGATAAACGCCCCATGATCGATTGCAATGCGGGGATCGATGAAATTGGAAGCCTCCGGGGTGATTCATCTTAATTCATCACCTTATCGGCCCCAAATGAACAAAGCCATGGAAACTGTAAACAAGAATCTCAAATGAATGATCGAAAAGATGACTGATTTGGGCAACTCCATATATGCAAGCAGTTTTGCCAATCAAGATGGAAATTCCTTCACTGTGAATCTTAATGGAGAACAGAGCTAGATGAAATCGAATAGGTCAAAACAAGATTCGAAATCTACCATGGACGATATACCATAGAAGAAAGGACTGTGCTCTTGTATTAGAATGAACAATCTCAGGAGCTCCAACCAAGAAATCTTATATTGAAGGAAAATACTACAAAATGTGGGACTTGAACTTTAAAAAAAAATAGAAAATGTAGGAGTGAAAACCCGAAAGGGCGCTCCTAGCAAAATGTGTGAAAGAGGGTGAAAACCTGAGAGGACGCCTTCTGCAAAATGAGTGAAGGATGAAAACCCGAAAGGGCATCCTGAAAAAGTGAGTTATCAAAAAAAAAAAAAAAAAAACAAAAAAAAACAAAAAAAAAAAAAAACAAAGTAGGGGTGAAAACCCGAAAGGGCGCTTCTAGTCAAAAGGGCGAAAGGAAAGAGGGTGAAAACCCGAGAAGGCGCCTTCTGCAAAATGAGTGAAGGATGAAAACTCGAGAGGGCATCTTGAAAAAGTGGGTTATCGGGATTGAAAATCTCAAAGGATGCGCCTAGCAACATGAAACCTTATTGAGAACGTAAAATGGAGTCAAAAGGTAGCAAGTGACCATGGCACAAGGATTCTTCTCAGACTATTAGTATTTGGGGCAGTAAAGGGTCTAGAAAAGTTAATGAAGGAATTCGTGAGATTTCTCTTTCTTCCAAATTCATATTCTTATTCTTTGCTATTAAAAACCATATTTTTCTCATATTCCATTAGCCCATTTACCTTGGAACATGCGCTGTTAACTTGTTAATGCTTTATTATGAGTTAAGAATTTAAACACAGGTAACTTTATATACATTGCATTGAGAACTATAGGGAATGACTAAGAAGTGAACACAACCTATTGATATGGGAAATTGGGACTTGAAAAAAAAAAAAAAAAAAAAACTAGAGGTGAAAACACCAAAGGGCGCAGCTGGTTAAATTGACGGAAACACATTGAAAACACGAGGGCGCTTTCCATAGAATAAGAAGAAAATCGGGAAATGTAAGAGGGGCATTTGAAGAAAATGGGGTTATAGGTCAAGTCTTGCAACTTCTTTCCGTTAATCATCGGCCTTGGTATCTTGTTAAGTACACTTCACGAGAAAGAACTTCATGTGTCAGGGTTAGACTTGCCTTGTAAGTTGATTTTAATTTCCTGCAATTTTAATTTCCAGCAATTTATATTTCTGCTATCAACCTCTGGTTCCTTGATCTAAGTTGATTTTAATTTTCTGCAATTTACAATTCCACCATCAACCTCTGGTTCCTTGATCTAAGTTGATTTTAATTTCATGCAATCTACATTTCTGTTATCAACCTCTGGTTCCTTGATCTAAGTTGATTTTAATTTCATGCAATTCCACCATCAACCTCTGGTTCCTTGATCTAAGTTGATTTTAATTTCCTGCAATTTAAATTTCTGTCATCAACCTCTGGTTCCTTGATCTAAGTTGATTTTAATTTTCTGCAATTTACAATTCCACCATCAACCTCTGGTTCCTTGATCTAAGTTGATTTTAATTTCATGCAATTCCACCATCAACCTCTGGTTCCTTGATCTAAGTTGATTTTAATCTCATGCAATTTACAATTCCACCATCAACCTCTGGTTCCTTGATCTAAGTTGATTTTAATTTTCTGCAATTTACAATTCCACCATCAACCTCTGGTTCCTTGATCTAAGTTGATTTTAATTTCATGCAATCTACATTTCTGTTATCAACCTCTGGTTCCTTGATCTAAGTTGATTTTAATTTCATGCAATCTACATTTCTGTTATCAACCTCTGGTTCCTTGATCTAAGTTGATTTTAATTTCTGCAATTTACATTTCTGTTATCAACCTCTGGTTCCTTGATCTAAGTTGATTTTAATTTCATGCAATTTACATTTTCTGTTATCAACCTCTAGTTCCTTGATCTAAGTTGATTTTAATTTCATGCAATTCCACCATCAACCTCTGGTTCCTTGATCTAAGTTGATTTTAATTTCCTGCAATTTAAATTTCCGTCATCAACCTCTGATTCCTTGATCTAAGTTGATTTTAATTTCCTGCAATTTAAATTTCTGTCATCAACCTCTGGTTTCTAGATCCAAGTTGATTTTAATTCTCTAGGTCATTAATTTAGGTGTGCTTTAGTTCCCTAATTTCAAATACCTAATCGTCCAAAATATGAGTCGGAATCTTTACATAATTCCTATACGGAAATTTTTCCTTTAATAGAAATTATGTAAAGAGGGGCAGCTGTCGACACCATATTTTGGTCGATCCCTAGAATCAATAAAAATTCTTCTTTGAACAGCTAATCACGTTTCCGATCCCTCTTTGATAAACGGTCACATTTCCGATCTCTCCTCACAAAGAATTGAATCAATGCCAGGTCCTCACATTCATTAAAGCCTCGCCGATCTCTACCGACCTTTCAAACCCGTTGTCGAATTTCCGGACCCGTCCAGTATATTCCTGATCTCTGTTGATGAATAAAATGAACTGGCACTAGATCTTTTCCTACCAGTTTTACTGCTGACCTCCTTTCCGAAAGTCTAAGAGCTAAAGTTTTGGTTCGATTCCGATCTTAAGTGTTCGAGTTAAATTTTCAATCAAGTTCCGTTCAGCATTTTTTCCCTACCGATCTCATGTTTAAAGTGCTTTCCGATCTCTCATACTTAGGTTAATAATCACATTTAGTTTTTGTTTTGCTGTGCTCATACAATCAAATACTCAGACAAACAATGGTTTAAAATTTTCCGATCACAATCATTCATTGAACAAAAAGGCATTCCATTTCATGTCATAAATTTGTACAAGTTATTCGGCTGGGGGTGATCTACATTTGGATCACCCACCCTCTCTCCCTCACCTTCGGCTTCCTCCTCACTATCCTCATCGTTGCCCTCAGGAGCCACGTCGTCCATCCAAGAAAAGTCTTCTTCTGGGTAGCGCTCCTGGAGTGCGGCTAAGAGATCCTTGTGAGCATTCACATAGGCTCCGGCTATCCCCGTCACCATCTCTTCATCTCTCTCCTTTAGCTCCTTATCTTTCTCCTCAAGCTCCTTATCTTTCGCTTTGAGCTCCTCTATGAGTTGAGCGACCTGAGCGGATTCGTTGGCGTGAAGCGCCTGGACTTCCCTAAGAGCACGGTCCCTCTCATCCAAAACACGATTCTGTTCGGCCAGCCGGTCTTCATGGAGCTTTGCCCGTCCCTCGACTTGAGATATATAATCCCGAGCGGATGAGAGTTGGGATCGGAGGGAATCCACTTCTTGATTCTTCTTCCCGATCTCCTTACCCAGACGCTGGATCTTTTCCCGAACCATGGTCTGATTCACCAGACACTCCACATTTAGACTCATGGTTCGGGTCAAGATATCATCGAGACCATTCCGGGATAGCCTGTCCCGATCCTCCTGAAAGAAGATGGTAGATCCCAGGACCTTGGCAAAATCGGGGTTCTCCCTGACACCGATTATCCTTCAAGCGATCGTCATTTGAGCGCCACGAGAAGAGGTCCTCGGAAGATTGAGAAGGCCCCTTCCCGTGCTTGGGACAATCGCAAGAGTCGGAGGTCGCTCTTCCGATCTAGGAGGAGATCCGACAGTGGTTGGCGGACCCGAAGGTTGAGGTGGGTCTCTTTGTATCTCACCGGGTTCGTGACCTGGTGTTTGAAGTCGTTCCAAACGCTTTATCTCCTTGATCTTCCGGGAGATCTCTCTTTCCTTCTTTCGCTTCCTAGAACCGTCACCACCCGCCATACCTGCACAAAGAAAAGGTTAGTGAGATCGCTAAGGTCGTGAGAATTGAGATATAGAAAATACCGATGCCGAGGTTAGTGAGCGGTCTTGGCGGTGAGCAAAAGCGCATCCAATGGTGCAGCTCGGCAGTCACCGCATCCAAAAAAGAAAAATTTTTAGTGGCAGCCTCACTCATCAAATACAACACAAATAGGCTTTCAAATTTGCTCAGGGTGATGTGATTATGAAGCAAAGGTCCCAGGTACCACCAAACTGGGAAGTCCTAAAAATGGCTCGGATCTTTGCTCCTCACAATGAAGAAACGATTCTTCCAATTCTTAAGAGACGAGGGCAGATCGGAAAAGAGCCCGCAACGAGGCTTCGCCTGAAAGAACCAGTGGTCATCGTCCTTTCGGCGAGATAGCCGGTGCAACTCGGCGAACACCTTAGCCGTAGGTCTGATTCCCTTAGCTCGGCATAGGCCTCGGAAGGCTACTAAAATCCGCCATGAGTTAGGGTGGATCCAACGATGCTCGCCGGTGAAGTTTTAGGACCTCCTTATAGAAGTCATCCAGGGGAATCAAGACCGCCTTTAATCGTTTCCTCATACACCATGACTATGTCGTTCTCTTCAAAGGAGTGATCGACACGAACATCGCCATGGCACTTGATCGTCATATGAATCAGACAAAAGTTGTATTCTTGAACAAACGATTGCAGATCGGATTCCCGAAGAACCGACGGAAGCTCGTCTATAGGAAGGGTCTCTCTCCTTGAAGGTGGTGCAAGCCTCGATGGTATGACCCGACCCCGACCTGGAGCAGAGACCCTAGGAGGTTCAGGTTGCGTGCTTGGCCCGACCGCCTCTTCTTCATCAGACGATGACCATGAGAACTGAATGGAAGGAGGGCTCACCGCTCTCTGACCTTCGCACCGCTCATTTTCAAAGAAACAAAGAACTTAAACAAAAAGAAGATCAAAGTCCTTACCGAGTTTGATCGGCGCTGAGACATCAAGAAAAGGAGAGAACTTGAAGTTGCGAGCAGGAGGGAGAAAGGAATGAGAGAACAATCGCTAACCCTCCCACCCCTATTTATACTAGTCCGGGCATTTAATGCTCGCGAAGTTCTAGGCAGCGCATCGATTGGAGGGACTCGACAGCTGTTCTCAAATAAGCGAACATTCTGAGATCGGTTAATTAGAGATCGGCATAATGGGTTAAACATTTTGAATAAAGGATCAGTTAAGGGTCATTCAGGTAAAGAATCAGATCGGACAAATATATCAGAGATCAGAAAATAATCAATAAGATAATAATTGGAGAAACAAGACTTTTATTTCCAAAAGATCGGATTACATCATTTGGGCGATCTCTAGGATCGCATTACAATAAAGGACTAACTACATCATTTGGGTGATCTCTAGAGATCTGATTATATTGACAGACTACATCATTTGGGCGATCTCTAAGGATCGGAATACATTGGAGATCTGACTATATCAAAAGGCCGATCTAAGGATCGGTTTACAACTGATCCCAAGGATACTCCCAGGAGATCTAAGGATCGCTTTATAACTTATCCCAAGGATACTCCTGTGTGTTCTAAGGATCGCTTTATAATCGATCCCAAGGATATTGCCGACCGGATGCTTCATCCGCTGTCGGAACACCCAATGTGGATCAGAATCGCTGTCGGAACACTCAATGTGATGATAAGCCGAATGAACTCAGTTGAGCGACTCGAGATCGGTACAACCAAGGTCCGCAATACAGATTGGTCAAATCCAGTTCTCTCGCCATCGACAATTAAGGTAATCCAATCACCGGGATCGTAAATTTTCAGCCGGTGAGAAAGGAAATCCATCGGAAAAAGATCAAAAACCACAATCATGGCCTGAGCAACCGCCGGAGCAGCTAGAACAAGGAAAGCAAGAAAGGAAGAGAGAAAAATCAGATGAAGAAATGTCTCTGTCAACAGGAGTATATATAGGGGAAAATGAGCATTTATTGCTGAGGAAACGGCGGGCGCTTCGAGAATCGAGACGCAATTAATGCTTGGACCGAATCCGCATCGATTAAGGGATAATAGAGATCGGAGATAAGAGATCGATGAGAGATCGGAATAGGAGCTAGGGAGGGATCGGAAGACAAAAAGAATAAGACAAATCCCAATAACCGCCGCCGTAATCGTGAGCCGAGGTAGTTAAAGCGTTGCACGAGATCTCCACCGCACGCCTAAGAATCGCCCGCACGTCGACAGTGCCGTGGTATGTCATGACATCTGTACATTCCAATCTCCACCGTTGATCTCACTTGTAAGGACGAATACTGAACCCGTGGATCAAAAGAGAAGACGACAATACAAGCGTTTTTCACTATCAGCCCTCAGATCGTTACGGACCAGAGGATTCAAGACCGTCGGATTAAAGAGGAAAAGGACAAATACTTTGAAGCGATCTCACCATTCGTTTTGATTCTCTTTAATTCTGAACATCCGATCATGTACTTCAAAATCCCGACCCTCCATCTCCTCAAAATGAATCGACCCTTCATGGGGAGCACCGATTCCTATAAATACCGCATGAAAAAGCGCTCAAGGGACGGACAAAAAAATATAGGCAAGAGGCTGCTATTATCGTGGAGGAACTCTGAAACTTCATTCAGTTTGTTACTCTGCTGTTTTGTAGTAATCAAAAAGACTTTTGAAACTAGTTTTCAGGAGTGTTTTCTTGGAAAGGATTGTGAATACTGGAACTCTACATTTCCAGTTTGTTCATTATCTGCTAAAGCATCTCTCGGTTTCACGAAAGACATCAACTCTCAGGCTGATCAATCCGCCATCTTTATCACTATTTACCACCTCAGTTATTTCAATATATTTGGCTCCTCACAGGTAAGAGTTCACACTACTGTTTACGTTTGTTTCCTGCACTTCCTTTGTTCTTCATACATCTGCAACTTTCTTCAAGGTTATTTTGTACAAGAGAACCCAAGAGAAAATATTGTTATAAGAGTTCATGTTCTTTGTTTTATTAAGTGTCTACGTTTATTTCCCGCATTTTCCTTGTTCTTCTTACATCTAGACCATTTCTGCACAAGCAATCCCAAAGAAAGTCACTCTCAAATCATTTTTTTAGTGATCAGTTCATTTTATTGATCTCCGTCATTTCTGAAAACCAGTTTTCTAACTCTTTGTAGTATGTAAATGGTTGGGTAAACGTAGGTAGCTGCAACTTAGAGGTCTCCTTTAAAAAGAGGACCTGAATAACACATCAGGAAGATAGCCGAACTATTAGGCCGACGTAAACAGCAATTCGACAAAGATGTCATGAAATGGAATAAGACCAAAGTAAACGAAACAGAGTGGATCGGTCATTAATAGATATTGGTAAAATGACTACATGAAAAGGTCAATGAATCAAGTCTAGTGTTCCCGTTCAGCCACAGGATATCCATAAACCTTATCCCGGCATTTTTGAAGGTCGAATTCTTAGTTTTAGGTTCTTAAGACCGTAGCTGTGGTTATATTTTTTAAGGTCGGAAAAGTCTTTGTCCGAGTCTCATCAAAATAGAAGGGGTCGGAAGAGTCCTTATCCTATCCTTGCCAAAAAGTTTTAAGTCAACTCTTAAAGGAGATCGGAGGAGGGTTCTTATCCGGTCTCCCTTCAAAATTTTGATAAACATTAAGTAGGGATCGGAAGAGAGTTCTTATCCGGTCTCAACTCAAAACATTAACGAATAACTCTAAAGGAGATCGGAGGAGGGTTCTTATCCGGTCTCCTCTCAAAATTTTAATAAATAACTCTAAAGGAGATCGGAGGAGGGTTCTTATCCGGTCTCCTCCCAAAATTTTAATAAATAACTTAAAAGGGATCGGAGGAGAGTTCTTATCCGGTCTCAACCTCAAATTTTAATAAACATCTAAAAGAGATCGGAGGAGAGTTCTTATCCGGTCTCATCCTCAAAACTTCAAATAAATAACTTAAAAGAGACCGGAGGAGGGTTCTTATCCGGTCTCCCCTCAAAATTTTAATGAACAACTTAAAAGAGATTGGAGGAGAGTTCTTATCCGATTCTCACACCCATTCACTGAGGTTGTCTCATTTACTTATGTATCTGGGTGATCCAAATTTAGTGAAAAATCAAATATTCCTTCTACCAAAAGGATTAACATTGCCGCCTAAGCCCTCCTAACTAATTTGTAAAGGACGTAGAATTAAATCTACTTACCCTTATTAAGGGACGAGGTGGGGTGCCTAACACCTTCCCCACCCGTTTACGGACCCCGAACTTAGAATCTCTGTTTTGAAGTGGTTTCATTTTTAATTTAACTTCTCAAATGGTTTTCTTTAGTTTCCCTCAAAACTAAGGTGGCGACTCCTCACTCTTTCCCACTTCGGTGAGTGATCGTCCGGGCGACCGCAAAATCCCATTGCGACACCAGGCTTTCTACCCCTTTGAGGTGCAGGGGTAGGCCTATCTGCTTGTGTTGGGGCAGCTATAGCAGTCCTCTTCGGACAATTTCTGATATGATGTTCTGTAGACCTGCATCGTAAGCAAACACCAGTCACTCGCCAACACTCTCCCTTATGCCACTTCTGGCAGTATGAACAGGCAGAAGATACTTGGGCTGGTTCCCTGAACACCGTCCCTAGAGAGCTGCCCACAGATGGGGTGGACTGGCCTCTCCTAGGTGTGAACTGTGGTCTGGGCCCCTGGAACTGACCTTTACCTTGTGGTTGACCCGAACTCTGAGCAGGAGGACCCTTAAACTTTTTATTAGGAGCAGAGAATGAACTGGACTGATTTAGACCCCTCTTCTGCTGTCTTTCCCTTCTGTTTTGCTCATTTATTCTGACTCTTTCTACTTTTAATGCAGCATCGACTAATTGGCGAAATCCATAATCTCCAATGCTGTTATTATGACCTTAGTATTGTCATTTAGCCCTTCTTCAAACCCTCTGCACCTCTCAGCTTCTGTATGGACTATCTCCTCCCATACCGGCTCAGTCTGACAAATTCATGCTCATATTCTGCCACTGATAATTGCCTCTGTCTCAGACTAATAAATTCTCTTCTTCTCTCTTCTAGGTACACTTTACTGACATACTTCTTCCTGAAATCTGTGAGGAAAAAATCCCAGGTGATCTGATTTGGCTGCACCTCACTGGATACTATGTCCCACCACTGGTATGCATCATCTTGAAGTAGGGACACAACACCCTCCAGGTTCTGCTTGGGGGTGCAATGAAGCTGTTTCAACACTCTTCCAGTTCTATCAAGCCAATTTTCAACTGTCATGGGGTTATCCTCCTTCTTCTCAAAGAAATCTACAGCCCCATGTTTTCGTAGTTTTTCCAGATGGGAGATCTGTGGTGGTGGGGGAGGTTGTGGTGGTGGAATTGCCCCTATTATTTGCCAGTAAAATTCAGTCATTTGCTATAATAACGCAAACTGAGGTTGGGCAGGTGCCTCAGCTACTGGTGGAGTAGGTTCTCCCCTGTCTCCTGATTCAGCCCTTGATGGAGCATAATTCTCCACCTCTTCATCAACTACTCTTTGAGAAGCAGGATCCATATCCTAATCAAAATAAGAAAACAAACAGATCTGTATCAGTGTCACCTCAACACTTACAAATGCAATGCAATGGTATGCACTGCTGAGGCTTGCAAGAGGCTTTCCTTGTTCTTTTGGTAAGCTTTCTCTAGTTTTTATCAGACAAAGGATGGTCATTGTAACACCCCTAATTACATAGCCTGGTATATTTCACTATTCCAGTGACCGGTGTCGGTCCGGACAATTGAGAGGATTAGAACCATACTTAAGACAACTAGATAAGCCATAAACACAAATAATTAGTAATTGTCAATTAGTTAAGTATAAATAAGAAAACAAAACATAAGAAGTTAAACGAGCCGAGAGTCACAGCGATGGGTGACCTTCTCGAGAAGAATTGCGAAGTCGATTTAAACTCAAATTTTAAACCATAAAATGTGACACTGCGGTCCTTAGGACCCTTACGAACACAGTGGAAAAGAGAAAATCACGAAAAAGAACTGTTAAGTTAGTTAAATAATTAGGTCAGGGAGCCGAAAGAAATATTAGATTATTTGCAAACTGGGTTGAACCAGCGAGGGGCAATTTGGTCAATTGACCCCGAGAGCTGACTCCTGACCTGACTGTCAAATAAAATCAGAGAAAAGAAAATTTCGGAATCGAGAATTAAATTAAAGAACTAATAGAAAAATAAAATAAAAAAAAGGAAAATGAAAAAGTGAAGGGAGATGACATCATGCATGATGCCATAAATCCTATAATTAATAAATTTAATTAAAGTGATTTTTTGGTCTTCCATAAGACAAAATAACATTAAAAAAAAAAAAAAGAAAAATTGTTTTAAAATCCCTTATAGGGTACTTAATGAGTTATCGGTAGGTGAAGTTCGGTAGTTCATTAGGTATTCTACGGGATCATGTTATGCCTTATAGAGGGGTAAGGTGTAACATGTTTTAGTGGTATCAGAGCAAATTTTTGAAGTATGTCTTAACATGAGAATTTAGGTCTTTTCTTTGTTAAGTACAACTGCTCAATGTCCATATTTGTTACATACAGTGCATTACATCATAAATATGAACTAACGGAGGGAAATCCCTTATAGTATATTTAATGGGTTACTGGTAGGTGAAGTACGGTAATTCATTAGGTGTACTACGGGAACATGTTACATCTTACGAGGAGTAGGGTGTGACATGTTTAGTGGTATCAGAGATAGAAAATGTACCGGCTACGACATCAGAAGTCTCAGCCTCTTCTTGTTGTCTCATTGTGTAGACTCAGGCTGAAGCACTTCCTTGTGCTGATTGACCAATCGTACCCTATTGTCTTAAGTTTATTCTCCTTTTTGAAGCACTCCAATTGGAGTTTTGTAGCTCAAGTTATAGCCATTTGAACCATGGCTACCGGATTGGATTCAACCCAGATTTTCTGGGCAATTTTTGGTTATGGCAGTTTTAGGTCACCAACTTTGGGTGGCCAAATGACTTGGTTAATGGAATAATTTGGGTTTGTGTTCTTCATAAAAGTTTTAGGTCTATATCTCAACTATCCACTGGTCAAATTTCAGGTCATTTAGACCTGCCTAGCTCAGTAAACTGACCAAATGAATTTGAGACTGGTTTGAAGCCCAGTTTGAGGATGCAAGTAGTGGGATTCAGACACAGCAACTTTTCAGAACTCATGTCTCAAGCACTCGAGTTAGAAAGGATTGAATCAAAAGCGACCCCAATAAAAGAAAAATCAGAAAAAGTTGAAAAATCAGAGAAAGACAAAGGGAAAAAATCAGTTGAACAGAGTTCTGGTGCTACCTCTGGAAAGAAGAAGAAATTTAGTGGACCTAGCAGGAGTCGAGGCGGAAGATTTGGTAGAGGCAGATTTTTTGGACAGAGACCCCCTAGGTCTGGTCAGCAGTCGAGCAGGGGTTCATATTCTGCCCGCCCCTGTGAGACTTGTGGCAAGATGCACATGGGGGAATGCTATTGGGCCACTGGAGCCTGTTTTAACTATGGAGGCAAAGGCCATTTAGCAAGAGACTGTACTAGTGCTCCTAAATATGGTCCAGCTCCTACTACTGCCGAAGGATCTATTCAGAGTCCTGCTCCCAGAGGTTCACAGTCTATTGGTAGAGGCAGAGGCAGAGGTAGGGGTAGTACACCTGGAAGTCAGAGTACTGTGAATCAACTAGGACAAGGTGATGCTCCAGTGAGAGTATACACTATGCGACAGAGGGACAAAGATGAGACTTCTGGTATGGTTGCTAGTATTTTCTTAATTCTTAACTGAGATATGTATATGTATAAAAAAAAAAAAATTTGATATGTTAGTGACTAGTCTTTTTAAAATTAATTTTGGAAGAGTTTGTCAGTGAAAAGTATTTGCTAGCACGTAAGAATTTGTAAAGTTAATTAGTAAGCCTAATTATCTAAGGAAAGAGAATCTAAAAGTAAGTTATAGTAATATAGTTATCTTAGATGCGGGTAAGGGTATTACTGCTGATAGATGTCAGTGGGTACCATAATCAAAATAAGTTCAAGATATTAGTGAATTTAAAAGAAATAAGATATAGGGAAGTTTGTTCTATTGGGATGTATTGTAGTAACTATACAATATTCTTGATGTTTTTGCTGTAAGCTACAGATTACAGTACTGACTTGGGATTTATTGTGTAGAGCTACGTACTACCCAATAGTACACAAGAATAAGAATGGTTACAAATGGTATCTATTTTGGTACAGTTATGATAAGATAAAGTTTTCTTATTGGAAAAGAGTTTTAAAATCCTAACTTGGGATTTAAAACTCTAAAGTTAGAATATTGAAAGGTTATAGTTCAGTACAAAAGAAAATATTGACTACACATCAGTGCAAAATAAGCTATAGAATATCGATAGACAAAAATAAATAGAACAGTAAGAAATGAGAAAAATACTAGATGAGGAATTGCCACCAAGGCAAGCAATTTGCTTAAGATGCGTAACGATATTTCGAACTATTTTATCAAGAAAGAAATAAGTTAAACCAAAGCAAACAAGATAGTGCAAAATGGCACATAGGCCTTGGTCATAAATGGAGATGGTAAGATAATGGTTATGGACCTATGGCCAAGAAAGAAAAGACTACAAAAGAAAATAATTGCTAAAACAACAGCAAGAAAAGACTAAAATATTCTAAACTAAACTGAAGGTTACATCAAATGATTAAGAGATTTGATAAGAAAAGAGTAAAACTAAGTTCTTACCCATTGGATCACACGAGGTCCTAGAAAAGTGGATCCACTAGCACACAGATTTGCTTACCTCTAAAATTGAAATGAATTTGAATCTAACTTATGACAGAAGCTCGTAAGAAACTTGGCACACGAGGTGAGCAATCGATGAGTAAATAATATTGGTTAAAGTGCTAAGGAACCATCATTCAGGCTAGGAAGCTACTTAGAAGCGTGAATAGGACATGAAGAGACAACACCCACAACTGTTCAGAGACTGATACCAGGTAAAATTTCGAGGACGAAATTATTTTAAGGGGGGAAGAATTGTAACACCCCTAATTGCATAGCCTGGTATATTTCACTATTCTGGTGACCGGTGTCAGTCCGGACAACTGAGGGATTAGAACCATACTTAAGATAACTAGATAAGCCATAAACACAAATAATTAGTAATTGTCAAATTAGTTAAGTATAAATAAGAAAACAGAACATAAGAAGTTAAACGAGCCGAGAGTCACAGCGATGGGTGACCTTCTCGGGAAGGATTGCGAAGTCGATTTAAACTTAAATTTCGAACTGTAAAATGTGACGCTGCAGTCCTTAGGACCTTTACGAACACAGTGGAAAAGAGAAAATCACAAAAAAGAACTGTTAAGTCAGTTAAATAATTAGGTCAGAGAGCCGGAAGAAATATTGGATTATTTGCAAACCGGGTTAAACCAGCGAGGGGCAATTTGGTCAATTGACCCCGAGAGCTAACTCCTGACCTGACTGTCAAATAAAATCGGAGAAAAGAAAATTTCAGAATCGAGAATTAAATTAAAGAACTAATAGAAAAAAAAAAGAAGGAAAATGAAAAAGTGAAGGGAGATGACATCATGCATGACATCATGCATGATGCCATAAATCCTATAATTAATAAATTTGATTAAAGTGATTTTTTGGTCATCCATAAGACAAAATAACATTAAAAAAAAAAAAGAAAAACCCACATCATTAAAAAAAAAAAAAAGAAAAACCCACATCTTCTTTCCTCACCCAACTAGCCGAATTCACTCTCTCTCCCTCCTCCATGTTTGTCGTCCATTGATGAGTTATTCAAGCTTGAATAACTTGAGGTTCTTCCACTAAAATTAACCCTAAACCCTAGAAAGCTTCTTAAGAACCCTAGAAAAGACGTATAGAAGAAACAAGGAGGAAGAAAAATAGAAAATTGGAGTTTTGGGAATCCAAAGCAAAGGTTAGTCTTCTAACTTCCAATTATCTAATCAAATGCATGTTTAGTTATTTAAATGAGCTTAGAAACTAAAGAAATGAAATAAAAACACTTGTGGAGGACCAAACTGAAATTTCGGCCAGCATGATGGGGAGTGTGATTTGCATGGTTTGATTGTTTTGGATGGTAATATAAACCTTAAGTAGTTAAATAGTTATGATTAAAGGCTTGAATTAGCTAAATACAAGGAAATTGTGAACTAGGGTTTGGACACTTAGGGTTTAGAGACCAAAAATGTGAAAAATTGGTAAATGATGTCTTTGATTTAGTTTAAGAAGAGAAATGGTCAATTGTGACCTAATGAGGTGTGTTAGGAGTGTTTGTTTTAAAATCCCTTGTAGGGTACTTAATGAGTTATCAGTAGGTGAAGTTTGGTAGTTCATTAGGTATTCTACGGGATCATGTTATGCCTTACAGAGGGGTAAGGTGTGACAGTCATATTCATTTTCCCAGTAGTTATCACAACAGTCACAGTCTTCATCACACATTCCAGATCCCGGGAGATCCCAGGGATAGAAACGCCTAAACTTGGCTCTAATACCACTAAATGTGACACCCCTTACTCGTCTACAGTGTAGCTAAGCAACATATGTCACACAGTGTGCCAGAACACCAGATCTTAACACATTGATATTTATCATTTCAAAATTTATTTATTTATGGGTCACTAAGTGAAACTTATGAAATTGATATTATTTACATCATTTATTGAAATTTTAAATTTATTGGAGGTTCCGAAGATTTTTCAGAAAATCCGGCAGAGTGCCATCTAAAAATGGAGAAAATAGCTCTTCGGAACCTGTGGAAAACACTTCCAAATAATTTTCCAATCATTCTCAACTCCAAATAATCAATATCATCTCAAAATTTCTCAACAATTTCTCAACAATTTTCATTCATTCAATTCATATCATATATAATTCAATTTGAACTCAAATGTATGAAGATAATACTTAATTTCATTAATTTACAGTACAAAATAATACAAGTGTTTATAATTTACATGATGACATGAAGATCTAAATATGAAATATAATTTACAAAAATACAAAAGAGAATCCTAGTGCCCTACCAAATACATTGCAGATGAGAGGTGACACAGTACACTGGTAGATCTGACTCTCACCCAGTCTGGGGTCTACTAGGCTCACGCTCCGTATCTCTTGTGCCTACGAGTGGCAAAAGCAACGCGCTAAGCAATACTACTTAGTGGTGCTAATAATAAAACAAAAATAACTAAAAAGAAATAAGCATGCAAAGTTTATGCTGACATTTTATGCAGATTGAGTTTCTGGTAATTATTTGCAGTAACCTGATACTTTTTTACGTTAATCATTTGATTAAAATTTGGTAAGATTTTATTTTGATTACCCAAGTAACCTATACTAGTCGACTGGACTGGATAAACGGGTAAACTGGCACTGGGTACCAAGTACCTTGGGCCGTCACACCATCGGTCACATTGTGTCTCCCAGTGTGCAACAGAACAACTAATAAGCTGTAATAAATATTAGGCATGAGGCCAAGTATCACAATAGTGTCAGAATGGCTAAAAGCCATAAAATCATGAAATGGCCACATAAGCCATAAATCACAGAATGGCATGATGCTATATGCAGTACTGCTATCAGAACCCTATTGGCATGCCAACCTGTCCAAACCAATCTTATTAGGTCTACTAGGGTATATTACAAAGCTCTTAATTGAATATTTGTGTTTAACATGTAAGGTTACTATTCATTTTACTATTCGAGTCAAAATATTGACTTTCTTATACATAATAGTTACATGAGTTCTAACCACATGAAATTACCACATTTTGGTTCACAAAAGTGTTGGCGTTGGTTGCCAATCAATAATTAAAACTAATAGGAAATAAATAAAAAATTTCAGTTTTGGGTGCTAGAGTTCACTATTCCTTTAGGCAATTCTAAAATGAGAATTTTGCCAAATGTTCTTAATCAAAGTTGTTCCTTTATATGTCTTCTTTAATTCTCTTTTTGAATCACTCCATTTGGAGCTTTCTAGCTCAAGTTATGCTTATTTCTTTAAGGCTGGCTGGATTAGTATCTACCTAGAATTTCTAGGCAGAAATGGTTCTGGCAATTTTGATACCCTGATTTTGGTTAGCAATTCAGATGGGTTATGGTTAGAATTTGATTTGGTGTTCTTCATAAAAGTTTTTCTAAATTGTCTAAGCTTTTCATTGATATAAATTTCAGGTCAACTGGACTTTTTTGCACTGAGTTATGACCATTTGAACAAACAATGTTCATTTGGTCATTTTCCAAGGATAGCAGGTTGGTCACTCGGATTAGGGTAGTTTTTAGGTCAATTTGGATTGGTTTTCAGGGCAGGATTTCTTCACAAATGTTGTGCCATTATGTGTTTAGTTTCATTTCCAATTGGCCTTGCACCAATTGAACCTACACCTTTCAAGTTACAACTACCCTAACTTGTTGGACACACACCCAACCCTGCAGGTCACCTAGGGCAACATACCTAACCTCAATTCCATTGACATAAATCACTCCAATTCCTCATCAAATATAGCCAAATGGTCACTAATTGACCATTACAATGTTCATATACCATTACATGAGCAAACCCTAATTTTGCTCAAGTCTCCAAGTTTTTAAGTTCCATTCATGCATTAAACTTGTACTTAAATGTTCAATTACTCAACTCATGTCAAGGGTAGCTCACATACCACTTTGTTTCAAGTAAATTCATCAAACCCTAACCATCCCTAAGATGCCGAAATTTTAGAGATGTATACACATAAATTTTATTCTATTTTTCTTACAATTTCAACTTATCTCATGTCCTTAAACATGAATTGAGTGAGAGAGAGAGGAAATTGGACACTAACCTTAAATGGAGTCAATTCCAACCTTGTAAAAGCTCCTTTTTTCTACTTCTTTTTGCTGCCTTGTAGTTGTTCAAGGTGCAAGGTCAATTATTTGTGAAGGATGGAAGAGAAGTTATGGTGAAAATAGGTAGAAATGGAAGCTTTGATTGAAAGAAATGGTGGAAGCTTTTCTAGAACATGGTTCGGCCAAAGATAAGGAAGAAGAAAGCAAGCTAATTTTTTCTTTACTTAATCTCTTTTTATCTTTTATGATGAAGCTTATCTAATTGTGATTGGTTGGAACAATTTTAATTGCATCACTTGATGTCATTATTTGATTTTAGTTTCCATTTAGTTTATTTTTCTTTCTTTTCTTTACTACTCATTTTTAATTTCATTTTTAGCAATGTTTATTCATATTTTATGTCATATAATTTATTTAATTAATTGGAAAAGTTGGTCAAAAACCATCTCTGAAGACGAAATAATCAAAATGCCCTTCGTTTGGCTTAACGAGCTAAAATTGTGTGTACCGATTGATTAAATTTTCTTTGTGTTTTCTTAGCATTTTATTGTCATTGAAACCCCAATAATCCTTCCTTGAAATCTCAAAAATTATTTCATGGAGTTTTCCCTAGGTTTAGGGTTGCTAACGGCCTTCACCGTCACTTCCCGTTAGGGTCACTCATCGCTGGGGCTACAGCTCATTTACCCTTAGTGCATTTCATTTCTAAAAATTTTCCTTAATTTTTCTTATCATTATTTGGTTTATTTATAACTCCTCACTCTAATCTAATTATAATTCTAGATATTCTAGCTTCCCGGACCAATATTGGTCACCGAAACAGTAGAACGTACGGACTAGCTAAAGTGAGGATGTTACACTGCCCAAGCTAGCAAGGGTTGAAAATATATTGTCTTCCAACCAGGAGATGTCACATCCTACCCCTTCGTAAGATGTAACATGATCTTGTAGTATACCTAATAAATTACCGTACTTCACCTACCGATAATCTATTAAATATACTATATGGAATTTTGGCAGAATAATTCGTTTTTAAGTCTAGCATGGTGATAAAAATTTAATCTGAGTGTTTTCAACTCAAGTATGTGTTATAAATCTTATTTAGGGCTAATTAGGTATTTTTAAAATTTTGCAAAAAATTCGCATGGTTACGGCTAAAACTGGGTAAAAATAGTTCTTCAATTTACCTGAAAAGAAATTTTTAAAACATATTCCAGTCCAAATTTCAACCAACTCACAAATAATTTCCAGCAATTAAATTCAATTCATCTCAGTTTGTCACATTCATTCCCAACCCAACCCATCATAAAGAATTTAAAACATTATATACAAGTCTCAAAAAGAAACTTAACTATGCATTCATTAGAGTTCTAAAATTTATTTTACAAAACTACATAAGTAAATAAGAACTCCAATTTACAATACTATAATTTGCATTTGATTACATACTCAAAATAATATTACAAGAGTTTTTGTACACTGCTCAAACGTGCTTACATACATATAATTACATGATTACATCACAAACTAATGCATACGGGTATAAATACAATATACTTAAAATTTATCCCAGCCTGTCTTCAAGTCGCAGCTTCAAGTGATCTCACTCGGCTGCTCTATCCTTTCTTTCACCTGTGACAGCATACAAATCTATCACTGAGCGGTGAACTCAATGGTGCACAACTATAATTTAAAATGTAGTATATTATACTTTGACAAAATCATAACAAAAAGGCTCAAAATATTTGAATTCTTCAAAACCCATAAAATCAAAATCGATAGTTCCAATCACACAAATTATTTGATGAATAACGTTTGCTCAAGTAATAACAAGTTATCCAATTCATAATAAAGCAATTAAAATATTTATATTTTTGTTGAACCATGAAACAATATATCATTTTTCAACCACTAATAATTGTTTGTTTCAATAACATTTTATCAAGTGTGCATAATTTAAGGATGTTGAAAACATTCACTCAACTTAGAGCATGACACTATAACAATGTCGGGTTGTACACTACGACAAAGCCAATTCATCCCAATAGCCAAAGGCTAATGAGGAATACCAAGGCTAGCTAGCACAATATATGAGTAGTCATTCAATTCTTCCTCAACTGGCACACACCTCAACACTTCATCCAGACAGGGAATTCAATTCATCCCATTAGACAAGCCAATGAGGAATTCAATTACATTGCCATGCCGACTGCGGTTTCAAATTATATTCAAAACAATTTCTCTTTACAAAAGTATTTACAAATCACTAAACATATTTAATCATTGTAAATTCATGCACAAGGTTGACAATATTTCAAATGTACAATTCACAATTTATAATTCTCAATACCATGCAACAAATCCTTAAATGCATAAGAGAAAACATAATTAAATCATACAAACTCATTCAATAAATTAAAGTTTCTTGTACACAAAAGAAAATACAATTATCAAATTCATTCAAAACCCATTATAAATTTAAAACATAAAAATATGCTAGTTGTGCACAAACATTTTGTCTAGGCTTGACTTAGTTCAATTCTTCCTCCTTCCTTGGAGGCTTCTTTTTCACTGAAACACATAATTAAATTGTTTCAATATCTATTAAATTTATTTCTAACTAATAAATTCAACAATTAAATTTTGTACACTTAATTCATCCACTAAAATTTATAACTTTTGAGTTCTTTGCAATTGTTGTATTTGTGGTTACTATTCACTTTACTATTCAAGTTAAAATGTTGACTTTTTCATACTTAAGGGGTATACTGGTTCTAATTGCACTCACATACCACACTTTGGGTTACAATTATATTGGCATTGATTGCCAATTGGAATTCCAAACTCTCTACATGAAATTCCAAAATTTCAGTTTTGGGTTACTTATTTCTACTGTTCCATTGGACCTTCTACAGTAGGAATTTGGCTAACTTCCCTTCATCAAAGTTGCTCCTTAGTGTCCTAGTAATTCCCTTTTTGAATCACTCCATTTGAAGTTTTGTAATTGAAGTTATAGCCATTTAACCATAACTAGCCGGATTGACTAAAGTTCAGATTTTTGGGCAATTTTTAGGTTCTGGCAGATTTAGTGACCCAATTTTGGGTGGCAAATTGATTTAGTTATGGTCAGAATTTGAGATTGTGTTCTTCATGAAAGTTGTTCTACTATGTCATAGCTTTCCAATGGTATAAATATCAGGTCATTTTGACCTGTCTACACCAAGTTATGACCATTTGAACATGTACTGTTCATATGGTCAGTTTCGTACAGTGGCAGAGTGTGTAATCCGGATTTAACCTAAATTTTCACTAACTTAAGGTCAATTTTAGGGTTGGGTTTCCACATGAAAATTGTAGCCTTGAGTTTTAATTTTCATCTTCAATTAGCCTCACATCAATTGGAGCAACCAATTTCCAGTTATACCTATTTGAATGGGCAAGGGTCAAGCTGTCCAGAATTGGACATCACACATTCACAATCCCATTTCAGTTTTAACCATTCACTCACACTATAAATCACACCATTTGACCAATTTAAACATCAATTAGGTCAATTTGCATCAATTCACTAAATCCCCAAAATTTCCCCAATTTCCGTAAACCCTAAATTTTCCATCTTTTAAATTCATACAATTTCATGCAAGCTTACTACCGTAAATATATATACAACATCATTTAACTAAGAATCCATGTCCAATTCACTTAAAACACATAAAAACCTTAATCCCCTTTGGCTGGCCGAATTTTCATTCTTCCTAATCATGTAATTTTCTCAAGTTTCTCAATAAAATTCATCATTCTCAACACCAATTCACTCCATTATACAAGAAAGAAAGGGTTGAGATCACTTACCTCTTTGTGAGATTTCCCAATCTCCAAATTCTCAAATTTTCTCTTCCTTTTTGTTCCCAATATTCTTACCAAGATCCAAGAACAAGATTTACTTAAGGGAGTTAGGGAATTTATGGAATAAAATCAAGCTTTTGGAAGCTTGAATTGGTTATCAATGGTGGAAGAAAATGAGAGAGAGAGAGAAGAGAGAAGTGGGGTGGCAATACTAAGAGGAAGAAGACCAAATTTTGTCTTTTTATTTTGTAATTATCTCCATTTTAATTTATTTAAATAAAAATTATTTATCACCTCATGCTTGTGTAATAAGTGATGTCATAATTCCTTTAAAAAAATTTGAATATTCTTTTTCCTTATCCTTTTCTTTTCCATTCACCTCTTTAATTTAAATATATCTTTCATAATTTTAATTTCCTATATTTTATTGGACAATTATGCCAAAAGTCACCTTTAAGGGTGAATTGACTAAATTGCCCCTTACCGGTCTGACCCATTTTTCCAGTAACATTTAATTACTTTCAGAACCCTAGTTTAATTATTTGAGCAGATTCTTGGCTCTTTTCTGTAGTTTTCATAATACCCTTAGCTTCGTAATAATTCCTAGGCCTAGGATGCCATAAGGTCCCACTCGAAAATAGGGCAGTGACTGACCTCGCAGTCACTTCCCGTTTTGGTCACCCATCGCTGTGGCCTTGGCTCATTTAACCCATCATACTTTGTTTCTTCATTTCCATTTAACCTTCATGTAATGACTATTAATTTTTATTCATGGCTTTTCTAAGTGACTTAAATATAGTTTCAAGCCCCTTGACTGTCCGGACCGACTCTGGTCACCTGAACAGTGGACCGTATGGAACTGCCTACTTTGAGGGCATTACAGGAGATCTTGTTTGGGTGTATTTGAGGAAGGAAAGGTTTCCTATGCATAGGAAATCTAAATTGCAACCTAGGTGTAATGGTCCATTTGAGGTGTTGGAGAATATTAATGACAATGCCTATAAAATTAGTCTTTTAGGTGAGTATAATGTTAGTGCTACCTTTAATGTTACTGATCTTTCTCCTTAACATGCAGAAAAAGACAATTCGAGGATGAATTCTTTTGAAGAGGGAGAGGATGGTAGAGATCAAGTAGTGATCAAGGAAGAAACCCGTGGACCTATCACAAGATTAAGGCCAAGAAGCGGTGAGGGATGGTGCAAGCACACCTAGATCGAAACTACATAGGGCAAAACACTTCCAATGCATGTCTCAGCCATAATTGGTGTTCCATATTGATGCCTAGAGTTGATGGATCAACTGACATGGTGTAAGTCACTCATCATGAAAATAAAACCAAGTCAAGCTAATTCTGCCAGATTTGAAGATTCATGGTTTAGCTAAAATTGATTCTTCCATTCGACCAAATTTGAGTTGATTTGATTTGTGCATTCAAAAATCAACCAAGGGAGCCTTTTACACATGTGTCCAGTAGCAGATGCATTAATTAGCATTAGGAAAAGTGTTAAGCTTAATTAGGAAATGATCCCATTTGTTTACTTTTAGTTGACTATGTTGTTTTGGCATTTTAGTGTAAGTTTCTTTTTCCAATTTAAAAGTTGTAAGTGATTGAATTGCTACTAACAGATTACCAAAAATGATAAGGACAATTTTTTGGGCAAAAAATAGGATTAGAGAGTTATTTTGGAAAGGAATAAAGTGGTCTTCCACTTCTTCTTTTCCTTGCTAATTTGTAGGAGGTATAAAACCTCCATTTCTGCTTTGTAAGAAAGAAGGACCAGAATACATTTTGAATTTCAAAAATACATCAAGAGTTGAGAGCTTCTCCTTATTTCTGTTCTTAAAGAACACACACACATTCTTAACAAACTTGACCTATTTGTTAAGTTTCAACTTGTATTCAAGGTATTCACTATAAGTTGTTGAAGGGCCTTGGGTGATCTTCATATTCTAGGTTCTCACTACTCCATTAGTGATGGGTCCTGAATCTTTTGAGTTCTAGCACTTCTTTTCTTTTGGTTTTGCACTTATTTCAGTGTTAGGTCAAGAGAGGTGAGTGTATTTAACCTGGTTTGAGCTTTCTTGGAGTTGTTCCAACAAGGATGAGGGTTTGGTTTGATTGAAATCCTCCTTGGTTCCACACTAACAACTCACATTGGCTAACTTTCAATTAATCTCTTGATTTATTTTTTGAAACTTATTTATTTATCATGAAATCTATGGCAAAATTACTATAAAAGAAATAATGTATAGTTTAAATGGTACCTAGATTGATGGAATAGCATAAGGAACGGTGAAGGAATGCTACAAAAAGGATGATAGAGTATTGCAAATCTATGGCAAGGGGCACTACTTGGCTACCAATGAGAAGAAGCAGCAAGGTTGGGCATTAAAATGCAAGATGAAGCCAAACGGAAAATGACAATTGAGCAAACGGTAGATGGCTAAAGTTAGAATCGAATAACAATGAGAGGAATGGCCCACCAACAAGGCAAACAGAGAAAGAGAACTAAAAGGGAAAAGAAAAGAAAAAGAAGAGAAAAAAGTGAGAGAAGAGGAAAAATATCATGGGTTTGTGATTTCTTGATAGTGGATGGTGATTTTGGTCGGAAAAGTAAACTTTGATGGTGATGATTGAAGAATTTAGGTATGGTAGCTTTAGCTTAGTTATGGAGTTATTGGAAATTTTTGAGCGAATAAGAAGATGAAGTGGAATGGTAAAAGTGTTGAGAGATAATTTTTTTAATTGGGTATCATTCATGGTATGAGAAAGGTAAAATTGATAGACATTAATTAGAGTTATGGGAAGTATGAGACTTTTTGAAAGAAAGTTTGTTTAAATTTTGAATTCCAAAAAAAAGGGTAAGTAACTAATGAGAATCTCAAATCCAATATTTTTAATTATCCACCTAAAATGGTTTAGTCAGTCAGTTCAAGTAAGGGGGACAATTGTTTACACCAAAATAATTAATTTATTTATCAATAATGTTTAGGATAAGAATTAATTTAATTAATTTTTTATAAAATTAATTTAATTTATTTTATTTTATTAATTACGGCATGAGATAATCATTAAATATCTGGGGAGTTATTTGGTGATTAGTTGAAGATAAAAGAGTTATCAGCAGTTTCAAGTGGTTACAGGAGATTGGAATGGTAATTGCTAAATAATTGCATAACATGAGGATGGCAGCTCAGGAATCTTCTAGGCACTTGCAAGCAGAGTTATAAAAGCCAAATGAGTAGCAGTGTGATAGGCCCCCAATACATCAAACAATAATAACTCAACCAGACTCTAGCAGTCTTTTATCTTTATTTTATCAGTCTTTTATTTTTTCAAAGCTCTTGCATTTAATTTCAAGCCTTGTACATTCCTTTTAAGCAATCAAAGTATTCAATTCCAGTCACAACCTAATTCTGTAGGCTGGATCGGCACTAGGACTTGGGTCAACATAAAGCCCTTAAAGCCTATAGTAACCTTACATAATTACAACCCAATGACCAAACCCAAAATGAAAGGTCTAACTCAAGAAAACAAACGGACAGAGTCCAGCCATAAAATGGACAATCCAACAGGGAGGAAAACTCATCCAACCTAAAATATAATAAAATGCACAATTTAGGGAGCTCAGCTCAACCTCACAATCCACAATCATATCCAATATCACAATGGGGAGCTCAATTCACCCTAAGTCCAACATTCCACATACATAATAAGTTTAACAATTTGGTTTTATATCATAAAGGAAATTAATATAGTCACTGCAGAGTTCTAAATATAACAAAAATAAATATAGTTAATACATCAATAGTTTAAGTTTCCCTGCTAGAAAGAAAGCAAATTAACTTTAAAATAACATCCACCTATCACTGGAGAAAAATAATTGAATAGGGGTGAGCATTTGACTCAGAGAGCTAGATATTGATTATAAATATAATTTCTATAACTATCTAAAATTAATTAATATCAAGTATGAAATGCACACTAAGCACTTATATTAAGCAAATCACCCAATTCTCGCACAAAAAGATAATTTAGAGCTACACACATACACACCAAAAAATAGCATTTCCATACATACTATGGAAGTTAATCCTCTATCTAGCTCTCTTATTCCAAGACCTGCCAGCGAGCTTAACTCAAACTAAACTTTCACTTAAATCTATGTGTAGGGGCCAGTGAAATCAACTCAAAGTCGTGCCCTAACCTAATTTTCCATATCCATAAGGATTGGGTTCCAGCTTGACTAGCTCAAGCTGTAACTACCAATCCAATTCAGATCCATCATATATCATGTGTGTGTGTGTATATATATATATATATATATATATATACACACACATAGCTCTAAATTATCCCCTGGGTGGCAAACATAAGTATTTATTAATAAATAAATATGCAACAATAAGAGTGCTGCACCGATCACCTATATAGATATACTGATCTCTATCAATTTACTGACATAGTTAACCAATTAATTTAATTTATAAAAGTAAGAATAAGTCCTAAGGTCTTGCCAAAATTTCAACAGAGTCTCTCCTATAACTGGACCTAGCCTCCTGCAAGAAAAACTCAACCAAAAGCAACACACAGAGTCTCAGGCCCATGACAACTACATCACATGCCCATCCAGGGCCTACAAAAACATAATCTAAGTCTAGATCTCTAATTTCTAGCTTGGGTACTTAACTCCTCTATAGTCTAATTAAAATCACAATTTTGAAAGATCCTCCTAAAATATCATAATATAATTATAATCAGATTTATCCCTAAAATTTCAATTATATATTAAATTTCTAATGAAAATTCGATGACATTTCTTCTTAAAATTAAACTAAATTCCCTATCACAAACTCAAATCTACAATTTAACAATTATATCTGTAGCACCCCTCACCCGACTACAGTATAGCTGAGCAAAGCGTGCTACACTCGGTGCCAGAGCACTCTATCTTATCTTACTTTATTCTTTTAATAATTTATTCTTGTTATATTTTAATATCAATTATTTTTCTAAGGAGAAACCAGTGGAGTTTTCCCTGTTTCTTTTACCATTTGACGTATTTTACTATTCACTTGCTTGAAATTTCAACAATATTTTTCATAATAAAATTTCATCAATTAATTTCATAATCATCTCATCACATATTCAATTCTTGCATCTCATTTGCATACGTATCCATTCATACTCAATTTATGTATCAAAATTCTCAAACTTCATAATTTACATGATTTACATGCTAATTTCATAAATTCACAATTTATATGAAGTACAAATTAATTACAATACCATAATTTACCTTACAATTAATAACTAATTATAAATAAATAAAATAACTTTTGTGAGCCCTATCTACATGCATTGCTGATGAGGTGACAACCTTGAGCACTTCTGACACTTTTGCAAATCTGGACTTCAAAAATCTCAGTCAAATGTCCACTGGGTTTTAGCTTCAATACTTACGCGAAGGAAACAAATCCATCGCGCTAATATAACAAGAAAATAATATATACAAATAAGAAAGACTGAAGTATAATTCTAAAGTATAATTTAGATCCTCAGGTATCAATTAAATTTGGTATGATATTTCTAATATCAACTATCTTATATTCTATTTTGTCCCTCTTTGGAAGTGTTGAGTTTATACAGTAATAATATTCGATATATGGATTAATTCAAAGAGTATTGTATTTTCGGTTCCTATAATTCTGAAAATTTCATTTGTACTACTTGATTCAGTTATGTTTCCATTGCTAATCTTTTTCCTCATTTCATTGAATACTTTCTAATGTTTTTAATTACTAATGTTCTTAAATAATTTCAATAATTTACATTACCCAGGTAACCTATGACAGGCTGACTAAACTAGATAATGGGTCGTTGGCACTGGACACCGCGGTGCCTCGGGCCATCGTACCATGGGACGCAGAACGTCAACCACGTATGCAGTCAATATGGCTAAAAAGCCATTATAAAACAAAATCGGGCATAAAAACCATGAGTGCGGGTATAAAGCCATGAGTGCGGGCATAAAACCATGAATATAGGCATAAAGCCTTGCGCAGTACTGCTAAAACAATATCCTATTGGCATGCCAATCTATCCAATCTGACACACGTGTCTAGGCAATACATGGGCACATTATACCATTATTTATTAAATATTTTGATTATAATTTATAGTATTTTAATTTTTATTCATAGCAAAAGCATAAATACCGAAATCTTATTCCTACACAATTTATGCAATTCATCATACCATTTATGATAATTTCAATTCACATCAATCAATTTTTATGTACCATTTGTACATCTAAATATTTTCCTTTCTACAATAATAAGAAAATGTCTCATTCATACATTAATATAATTCATTTATATAGTTGACTATTTATCAATCTCACTATCTATTTATCACTTACAATTTCTTATCTAATTTATTACACCAATTTACATGTACCTAGATTCAAGAAAATTTCATTTATATGTACCTAGATTCAAGCAAATTTCATTTGTATTCATAAAAGGATTCTACGTCTCAAATATTATTTGCACATCCTTTATACCTTTAATATTTCATTTATAGTCATTTATAAATCACATTTCAAATTAAATTAACCATATCCCCTAAGTTCTATTTTTGATGAGAGTACAAACCTCATCTACACATTTACATAATTTAAACCTTCATTAAATCATTTAAGTGGGGTACCATTGACCCCATTAGCAACTTAAGTTTTTGGTAGTTACTATTCACTTGACCATTTCCTTTCAAAAGTTGACTTTTTAATTCATAATATGTATACAAATGTTTAATACATATTTATACCAAATTTTGGATTCTAAGTTTGTTGGCATTGATTACCAATTGCAAATCAATGCCTTCTAGAAATATTTTTAAAATTTCAGTTTTTGTGTCCTATGTTTACTGTTCCATTGGTCCAAACTACAGTGGAAATTTGGCAAAATTTTCTCCATAAAAGTTGTTCCTTTATGTGTCTTCTTTAATTTCCTTTTTGAATCACTCCATTTGAAGTTTTGTAGCTCAAGTTATGGTCAATTTACCATAACTAGCTGGATTGGTCCTTACCCAGATTTTCCGGCCAAATTTGATTATGCCAGATTTGGTATCCTAACTTGGACTAGCAATTTGAATTAGTTAGGTTCAAAATTTGAGTTTGTGTTCTTCATGAAAGTTGTTCTAAATTGTCTAATCTTTCCATTGATATAAAATTTAGGTCATTTGGATATTTCTATACTGAGTTATAGCCAAATGAACAGCTCATTTGGTCACTTTTACCAGGTCCAGAATTGGTTACCCAGATTTGGCCAATTTTTAGGTCATCATAAGTTTGTTTTCTGGGCAAGGTTTCTTCATCAAAGTTGTGCCATTATGTGTCTAGTTTCATTTTCAATTAGCCTTTCACCAATTGAACCTACACAACTCAAGTTACAGCTGCCCAAACTTGTTGGACTCACATCCAGCCCTGCAGGTCCTATGAGGCAGTACACCTAACCTCAAATCCAAAGCCATAATTCACTTCAATTCCTCATCAAACACAGCCAAATGGTCACTAATTGACTATTATGACTTCCATTCACTAACACATGAGCAAAACCCAAATTTGTCACAAACCCTGATTGGTCATAATTTCCATCTCCTACAAACTCATCAAATTTCAACTCTACTTTATATATATACACATCAATTGACTTTAATATACAAATTTAATTGTATCCTAACTATCAAATCCATGAAAATCCCATACCATTAAGGCTAACCAAATTTTCTATGCCTTCATACATACCTCAATTCCATAAATATTCATGTAAGCTCATCATAATTTAACTAAATTTTAACTAAAGAAGAAGGAAGGGAACTAGTTTATGCACTAACCTTTTTGAACATAATTTTCTTGGCTAATCTTTAATTTTTCCTTCACTTTCCTTCTTTCTCTAGGCTGCCAAACACTTGCCCAAGAGGTGTAGACAAGTTTTAATGAAAGAAACTTAAGGTTTTGTGGTAAGAAATTAAGGCTTAGAAGAGAGAGATTAGAAAGTTTTAATGGAGGTAGAGAGCGATGGGAGTGGCTGCCGAAAATGGTTGAGGAGATGAGTAGAATTTGTTTCTTAATTTATCTCATTTTATGTGTATTTATCTCCTATTAATTAGTTTGTCAAGTTATGATTGGGTGGAGAGTTTTTAATTGACATCATGTGATGTCAAAATTCCAATTTTCTTCATTTTTCTTTTTTTTTTTCTACTCATTTTTAATTAAATTTTTAGCAATATTTATTCATATTTTATGTCATAATAATTATTTATTTAACTGGACAAGTTGGCCAAAAATCATCTCTGAAGACGAAATGACCAAAATGCCCTCCGTTTGGCTTATTGAGCCAAAATCGTTTGTACCCATCTAAAAATTTTTCTAAGCATTTTCTTAGCATTCTAATGCCATCGAAACCTCAATAAATCTTCTCTGAAGTCCCAAAAATTATTTCATGAATTTTTCCCTGGGTTTAGGGCTTCTAACTGCAAAGATCGCAACTTCCCACTAGGTTACCCGTCGCTAGGGCACCAGCTCATTTAACTTGGTTGTATTTTATTTTTAAAATTTTTTCTAAATTTTTCTTATTATTATTTGAGTTATTTATGACTCCTCACTCTAGTCTAAATATTTTTCCAGACGTTCTAGCTATCCGGACCAACACCGGTCACCGGAATAGTAGAATGTATAGAATTGCTACAGTGAGGGTGTTACAATATCAACTTACACAAATTCCCAACTTATACCTTTATACAAATTTAATTTCAACACTTCATATCTAAATCTTAATTAAAATATTCTACAATATATCCATATCACCAAAAATCTAACTAAAAATTTATATTTATTTTCCAAAAATATTTCACAATCACTTAAAAATTTGTTAAACACCATATACTATCTCAAAATAATTTTAGTTCTATCAAAATAATATATTCAACTTAACCTAATCCTTAATGCCAAAATTGGCAATTTGTACATTCAAATTTATATAAAATATTCTAACTATCAGATAAATTCCAAATTTTAACCACATGTTCAAGACATCCAAATACAATATCAGTAAAATTTTAGCATCAAATTGTCTCTATATCATGACATCAAAATATCTATCAAACCCTTTTAAATTCTAAATTTTTCAGAATAGCTCTTATTCAAACAACTCATATAAAATAATTTATACATGACAAACCACAAGTCCAAAATTTACTAAATTTCAAAGTATCCTAAAGATCATCTCTGCCAAATTTCATAATTTTTTGAGTATTCTAACTATTTAATTTCCTCAAATTTTAGTAGTCCAAATTCAGAATTTCAAAATCCAGACAACTTAGGTTCAAAAATTCATTTCTCCAAATCCAACATTTTGAAAAATTCTCAAATTTTAACCATGAATTATAGATATATATACCTTAAACATATCAAAAAATCAATGGTAAAAAATTAACTAAACTCACCTGAACAAATGGAAGAGCTGCTACCCCTATAAAATCCAGATTATGCTCTTATTCACCTTCTTCTCCATTTCTTTCTCAAATTTCTTATATTTCAAACCATTCTCCCTCTCTTTCCCTTGCCTACGTCCTTCCTTGTTAGAGAAACCCCAAAAATCTAGCCAACTTCCCCTTCTCCTTCCTTTCTTCCTCTTGTTCTTTCTCTCTTCATTTCCTTTCCTTTTTTCTCTTTCCCGATTCCTTTTGTTCTGTTTTTTGATTCTCTTTCTTCTTTCTTTTATTTTCTATTCTTTTTTTTTTTTTTTATAAAACCTGTTGGAGAATCACGTGGGATTGGTCCCACCTATCCACCTTTTTCTAAACAAATTTTACTTTCATCCTTCAGCTCTCTAAAAGTTCATTTTACACCCTTTACTTTAAATCTTCACTTATAAATCCAATTTCCAAATGTAACTTCCCCCCAAAACTTTTATAAATTATATTTCTTCTCTAATGACAATCATGTTTAATATTTCTTCCAAAAATTGGAATGTTACAATTCTCTTGTCACACCTTACCCCTCCGTAAGGCATAACATGATCCCGCAGTATACCTAATGAATTACTGGACTTCGCTTACCGATAACTCATTAAATATACTACAAGGGATTTTAAATCAATTTCTATTCATTTTTAAAGTGTAAGGTAATGTAGAATAGTTAATAAAAAGCCTTAATTAAGGTTTATGATATGAGTTAAATTTTTTTTTCGGTATTACGAAAATTTTATAAAAATTTCGGCAGAATGT
The DNA here is from genome assembly GCF_030052815.1 of Hevea brasiliensis. Classification (NCBI taxonomy): domain Eukaryota; kingdom Viridiplantae; phylum Streptophyta; class Magnoliopsida; order Malpighiales; family Euphorbiaceae; genus Hevea; species Hevea brasiliensis. Next base: position 50,770,188 of record NC_079506.1, on the reverse strand, counting down.
CAGCTAGAATTTGAGAAAACAGTTCTTTAAAATCTGTTAAAATGGTTCTTTAAAACCTGTTAAAAATACTCCCAATATGAATAACGTCCACAACTCCATTTAAAATCAACACCATCCAATCTCAACCAACATAATTGCAATAAATCTCAATATCATTTAATTTAGATCATTTCACACACAAAAGTCTCAATTCAAGGAAAAGAGCATAAAATAATATTATTACAAAGTTTATTATACAACTGCTCAACTGGTTCGTTAGATACATATGAATAACAATTTACATTAAAAAAGAATTTACAAGGGTATAAAACATTATACCTGTACAAGATCCAAAAATATGTTTCCCTGCAGCTATAACAGCTCACTCTGCTGCTTTATCCTTCTCCCTATTTGCGACAGTAAAAAAAAACCATTGCTGAGTAATTTACTCAGTGGTGCACAACAATAATTTCTAAAGTCATCAGAAATATAATCATTCATTGATAATAGAAATTTCAAAATTTTCACAATCATAGTTTTCAAGTTGAAGTCAAGATTTTTAATAATAATTTATCAAAATAAATTGTAAACAATAGTGTTGCCAATAAATACGCAACTTAGGTCATGACACAAAATTTCATGATCAATGCCGTGTTGTACACCATGACAAAGCAATCTACAACCTCACTAACTGAAATTAATGAGGGAGGTGGCTAGCTAGCTAGCTATATGAGTACTCATCTGATCTCAACCTCAAACTAGCAAGCCAGAGAGGGAGGAATATAATCAATCTCAACTCCATAGATGGAGGAGGAACACAGTAAAGTTGCCATGCCAAGTGTGAATTTAAAGTTCAATTCAAAACCATATCATTCTGTAACACCTCTCACCCGTCTACAGTATAGCCGAGCAAGGCATACTACACGGCGTGCCGGAACACCTAGTCTGTGATTATCTCATTTCTTGAACTCAATTTGATTTTAAGAAGTCATTTACATAATATTCATATCATGTTGATACTATTGTCATATTTTGTTAAAATCAGTGTTTCAAGATTGGTAATAAAAATTTGGCAAAGTGCCGTTTATAATTAGGATAAACTGTCCTTCCAACCTGTTGAAAACAGTTTAATATTATGATATATCTCAAATATTTCACAGTCTCTATTTCTTAGTAAAGTCAATAGACTTTTACAGTCATTAAACAGTTCCATAATACAGTCCATAATAATTTAAATATATACAGAAAATCTCCATGTCATTTAATATGTACAAAATATTACAAACTTTAAAGCTTTCATAATATTACAAAATACAAGGCCAATTTTCAAATATACAACAAAAGTACAAAATACAAGATATCCTAAGTCCTACCATGTATGCAATGCAGTGCAGATGACTCTGGACTCTTGTGCAGATCTGATGTCTCACCCGGTAGTAGGTCTGCTGGGCTCCCCAGCTGTGTCTCCAATACCTACGCGTTACAAAAGCAACGCGCTAAGCAATTTTGCTTAGTTGTGCCAAATGTAAAGAAATATACACTAAAATAAAGTAAATAAAGTGTTTACAAATTTTTGGTGGTGCTGTATGTCAGTAGATTGGATTTAGGTATTTGAATTTAATAGTACTTGAATTACTGCCCGTGCAGCCTATATACTAACCAAACTGGATAAACGGATATACTGGCACTAGGTACCTAGTACCTCGGGCCGTCATACCATCGGTCACAAAGTGTCTCCCGGTGTGCAAATAGCGTGGCTAACAAGCCATATAGTCAATCTGGCGATAAGCCAAAATTAAATACACAATATGTATTGCCGTAGGCTATTAAACTCACAGTGCGGCATAATAAGCCGTAAAAACACAGTATGGCATGAAGCCATTTACAGAACAGCTGTCAGAATCCTATTGGCATGCCAACCTATCCATACTAGTCAACTAGGCAAACTAGGGCACATTATTAATTAATTATTTAATTCTTCAATTTTTGGAGTTTACTAACTATTATATAATTCACAAGTCAATGCATATGTTGACCTTTTTAGGTAATATGGACAAGTTGTTTTTAGCATCAATATGTCACAATTTATCTCTCAATATGCTGCCAATATAGTGCAATTTACCATTTTTACAAGTTGGCATTCATTGCCAAAATGCTTCAAGCATCATTGTATGCAAAATGTCAAATTCTCACTTTCTGTGTGCTAGATTGGTCTAGCTTAAAGTCCTATTTTCCTTGGTTTATAGCTCCTAGTCAAAGAAACAAAATTGTAGCTCTATGTCTTATTGCACGCGGGGCAAAATTTCAGGTCATTCCGAGTTGTGTAGACCAAGATATGGTCAATTTGCTAAAGCTGGACAGATTGCACTTTTAGTGCACAATTTGGTCAATTTTTAGGTCACTTTTGGTTCGGCAGTTTTTGTGCCCGAACTTGTGCAAGCCATTTGACTTGGTTCTGGTCATTTCTGGGCTTTGGTGCATTCATAAGACTTGTAGATATAGGTCTTAACTATTCATGGTCAAATTTTCAGGTCAATTGGACCTGTTTTGAGTGAGTTATGGCCTAAAAACTAACTGCTACCCAAATGGTCAGTTTTTAGGCCTCAAATGCACTAATCCGGATTTGGTCACATTTTAAGGTTAGTTTCTAGGCAGAATTTTGGCAACCTTTCTACATGAAAGTTGGCCTATTTGATGTCTAGTTTCACCCCATGTTGGCCTCATACCAATTGGATTCATAGTTTGGAACTTATGGCCTCATTTAGGTGCTGCCTTCAATACACAACCTGCACAAAGCTCATAGACTTCCAATTTAATGTTCCTTCTCCTCCTCATTACTACAATATTCAATCAACAACACTTCTATACATATATTGTAAACAATTTCAGCAACAATTCTGGGCAGAATGTTCAAGTGCTCAATGCACACAATCCATCATTAAGTTCAACATTCACTTCCACCAAAATTCAACAAACTTCAATGTTAATATTATACATATACTTCAACATATTCATACTTCAACATCACTTACACTTGCTGCCCACAAATTGACATTAACATATATCATTAATAACCATATATTCACACACAAATTCATGCTATTAGGGGCTGCCAAACATGGCAGTTTGCTCAAGGCTTCAAGGTTCCATTTCACACCTTTAATCTAAACACTACGTGTACATACTTGTGCACAAACTTACTCTAACTTTCATTTGAATCAATCAACCTTCATTTTCATTCATTAGAAGTAAAAATAACTCAAGCTCAACAAGGGTTCATGGTTGCCAAAAATTGACAAATTCATTTCTCACTATTTCTTTCATTTCTTTTCACCAAAACACTCACCTCAACCTAAACACAAGCTTTACTAAAGCAAGGGAGGGATTTTGGACACTTACCACTTGAAAGCTTCCTTCAAACCTCACCAAATCTTGTTTTTCTTGCTGCCAATATCTTCCCCAAGGTGAGTATGCAAGCTTTAATGAAGGAAAGAAGTGGAAAGGATGGCTTGATCATGCACCCATGGAGGTTGCATGTGGGGTGGCCATGGTGATTTCCATGGTAGAATTCATTACGGCAAAGTAAAATGGGCTGATGAAGAAGATGATGGTGAGTGCTATCTGCTGTCCCAAGGCTGTGATAAGGGTCCCAATATCCAAGTTAGTGGAGCACTAACTTGGATTTTAATGTTAATTATTCAAAGTTTCATAAATTGGATTTTATCCTCCATTTCTTTCACTATTCTTATAATGTATCACAATTTAATTTTTCATGACATTTTCTAAGTGTAATATCATTTGCTTTTAATGGACATTGAGGTCAAAAGGCAACTCTAGGTGTCAAATGACCAAAATACCCCACTTCGGGTTACATTCCCGATTTTTCAGTAACACCGATTTTTGTCTGTTTCTCGATTTTTCGTTTTTCTTTGTACTAATTTATTAATTTTTCTTTGATATTTCTAGTGTCAATTACATTTCAATAAACCTTTATCTGTGTCTCAAAATTAAATTTAGAGGGTTCCCCGTGGTCCTGGGGTCAGCAACGGCCTTCCCGGTGTGGTCACCCATCGCTGTGGTGCCGGTTCATTTAACTTAGCTTCATTTTCTCTCTTTCATTTTTGTTTGATTTTTCTTGTATTTTCTTTTTATTTATTTCATCATTATATGTCTGTTCACTATCACCGAAGTGTAGTTCCAGACATACTGACTTGCCTGGACTATTATTTGACTACTGGAGCAACAGAACGTACAGAACACATGCAATGGGGATGTTACAACTCTTCCCCTCTAAATGAAAAATTTCGTCCTCGAAATTTACCTGATGTGAAGAGCTGAGGGAACTATTGTCTCATTGTCTCCTCGCTCTCCCATGTTCCCTCTTCCGTGTTATGGTGTCTCCATAGGATTTTCACTAGTGGAATTGTCTTATTTCTGAGCTCTTTTACCTCTCGTGCCAAGATTTTAATTGGTTCTTCTTCATATGTCAGGTCAGGTTGTACCACAATTTCTTCTGCTGAGATGACATGTGAAGGATCTGATCTGTATCTTCTGAGCATCGAGACATGGAACACATTATGTATCTTTTCCAGCTTAGGTGGTAAGGCTAATCGGTAGGCTATTGGTCCCACACGTTCAATAACTTCATATGGGCCAATAAACCTAGGGCTTAATTTTCCCTTTTTCCCGAATCTCAACACTTTCTTCCACGGTGATACTTTGAGAAATACCTTCTCGCCAACTTCATACTCAATGTCTTTTCTCCTCAAGTCGAGATAAGATTTACATCGATGCGAGGCAATTTTCAAATTGGCCTTTATCAGTTCACCTTTTCCTCTGCATTTTATCAGTGCCGCCCCACTAGCTTATCTTCAACCAATTCAGTCCAACATACAGTGTTTTGCATTTTCTCCCATCTGATTGCTTCATAGGGTGCCATTTGTATGCTAGCTTGATAGCTATTATTATATGCAAATTCTGCCAGTGGAAGGTATCTGTCCCAACTTCCCTCAAACTCAATAACACAACTTCTCAGCATATCCTCGAGGACCTATCACACATATTTAGTTATTACTATCATTATTATCATTATCAGTTCAATTTATTGTTTACAATAACTCAATGAGTTTCAAAATTTACCTGGATTATTCTTTCTGACTGTCCATCCGTTTGAGGATGAAAAGCCATACTAAAATGGAGTTGTGTGCCCAAGGATTCTTGTAATTTCTTCCAAAATCTAGATGTAAACCTCGGGTCTCTATCAGATATAATGGAAAGTGGAATTCCATGTAGTCTAACTATCTCACTGATATACAATTCTGCTAGCTTTTCCAGTGAGTAGTCAGTTCTGACTGGCAGAAAATGTGCTGATTTGGTCAACCTATCCACAATCACCCATACTGCATCATGCTTCTTCTGAGTGAGAGGTAGACCACTGACAAAGTCCATAGTGACTCGGTCCCATTTCCATTCAGGTATGTTTATGGGCTGTAACAAACATGATGGAACTTGATGTTCTGCTTTGACTTGTTGATGTGTCAAGCATCTAGTTACATGGTCAACTATTTCCTTCTTCATACAGCCACCAGTATTGGAGTTTCGTGTCATGGTACATTTTGTGCTTCTGGGTGCATAGCATACACACTGTTATGTGCTTCTTTGAATCTTGGTTTTCAACTCTTTATCATCCGTACACATACTCTATCTTTATAGTCTGAGCACCCATTTTCTTTCACTTCATATTCATTTCCTTCCCTTTAGTGATTTTGCCCATAATGACCATTAATTTCTCATCATCTTACGCCCATCCTGTATCTGTTGTATGATTCGGCTTCACTTGCAACTCAGCCAAAATAACTCCATCATGAGTTAAGGATAGTTGGGCATTGAGATCTTAATACTACAATAGATTTTTACGCTTAAAGCATCGTGACTACATTTGCCTTCCCGGTGGTAGTCAATCACACAATCATAATCTTTCAGAATTCAATCCATCGCCTCTGTCTCAAATTAAGTTCATGCAGGTTGGCAGATACTTCAGACTCTTATGGTCTGTGTATATGTAGCATTTTTCTCCATACAAGTAATGCCTCCATATCTTCAATGCGAAGATAATTACTGCTAACTCTAAATCATGAGTAGGGTAATTCTTTTTATGTGGCCTTAACTGCCTGGAAGCATATGCGACCACTTTCCCTTCTTGCATGAGTACACACCCTCACCCATTGTGTGAGGCATCACTTTGTAGACTACAAAGTCTTTTCGGACATTGGCTGTGTTAACACTGGTGCCTCTGTCAACATAGCCTTGACCTCTCAAAGCGGCTTGACACTTGTCATTCGGTCAAATTTCATATTCTTGTGCGATAATTTGGTCATTGGAGCGCGGTATCGGGAAAATCCCTTTACAAATCTTCTATAATATCCAGCTAACCCCAAGAAACTTCTGATCTCAGTTGTATTTCTGGGAGGCTTCCATTCCATCACTGCTTCAATCTTCTTGGGATCCACTCTAATCCCTTCAGCTGATACTACATGTCCAAGGAATGCAATCTCATTCAACCAGAACTCACACTTAGACAATTTAGCATACAATTTCTTCTCTTTTAGAGTCTGCAGAACAATTCTCAAATGCTCATCATGTTCTGCTTTATCCTTGGAATACACCAGGATGTCATCAATGAAGACCACTACGAACCGATCTAAGTATGGATGGAAGATACGGTTCATAAGGTCCATGAATGCTGCTGGAGCATTTGTTAACCCAAATGGCATTACCAGGAATTCATAATGCCCATACCGGGTTCTAAATGCAGTATTAGGCACATCTGTATCCTTAACCCTTAGCTGATGATACCCTGATCTGAGATCAATCTTAGAAAACACACCGGCTCCCTTCAACTGATCAAACAGATCGTCAATTCTAGGCAATGGATACTTGTTCTTCACTGTTACTCTGTTTAACTGCCGGTAGTTAACACATAACCTCAGTGTCCTATCTTTCTTCTTTACAAATAGTACTGGAGCTCCCCACGGTAACACACTAGGGCGTATGAACCCCTTGTCTAGTAATTCTTGTAGCTGGATTTTTAACTCTTTCAATTCAGCAGGTGCCATCCTATATGGAGCAATTGAAATTGGAGCTGTACCCGGCATAATCTCAATAGCAAATTCAACTTCCCTTTCTGGTGGTAAACTAGGCAATTCCTCTGGAAACACCTCAGAGAAATCCCTTACTGTGGGTATGTCAGATAAGTTAAGTTTACCCTGCCTAGTGTCAACCACGTGCGCCAGATAGGCTTCATACCCTTTTCTCAACCATCTCCTTGCAACTGTAGCTGAGATGACATTGGACAAGAAATCTGTCCTTTCGCCCACAACTATTATTTCTTCGTTCTCAGCAGTTTTCAGAGAGATTCTCTTCAATTTACAATCTACTATTGCCTGATGATGGGATAACCAGTCCATTCCCAAAATCACATCAAACTCATGGAAAGGCAATTCGATTAAGTCTGCTAAGAACTCTTTCCCTTGAATCTTCAATGGATAGCCCTTATACACCTTGTTTACTACCACACTGTGGCCTAGCGGATTTGTGACCAGGATGTCTTGGTCACTTTCCTCCACTGGTATTCCCTTTTCTACGGGCAGCTTGATACAAATATATGAATGAGTATATCCAGGATCCACTAATGCATGCACAGAAGTATTATAAAGGAGGAACGTACCCTTGATAACATCTGGAGCATCATGTTCCTCCTATGCCCTTATAGCATAGGCTTTGGCTGGTTTTACGCATACGCTCTCTCCAGACTCGACATAGGTTTTACGTGAAGTACTGCCGCCTCGGCCTTACGCCTTCTACCCCTTGGAGTGGAGGCGGGCCTATCGATTAATACCAGAGTGGATGTAGCAGTTCTGCGTGGACAATCTCAGACTAGGTGGTCTGTAGATGCACACCGTAAACATGCACCTGTCATCCTCCAACATTCACCCTTATGCCATTTTTGGCAATGTGGGCAAGCAACAGATACCATTGGGGCTGGTCCCCTGTACCCTGTTCTTGGAGAGCTAGCCATTGAAGGGGTGGACTGGCCTCTCCTTGGTGCAAACTGAGATTTGGGCCTCTGTGGTGACCACGACTTGGTGCTCTCTTGAAAATCTGAGTAGGTGAACCTCTGAATTTCTTGCTAGAGGCGTAAGATGTCTGGTCGACCACGACCTCTTTCTCATTGTTTGTCCCTTCTGTTTTGCTCATTCATTCTAACTTTTTCAACCTTCAGTGCAGCTTCCACTAACTTGGCAAACTCTGTAATCCCCAAGGCTGTAATCATTACTTTAATGTTATCATTGAGTCCTTCCTCAAATCTCTTGCATCTCTCTGCCTCATTAGGGACTATTTCCCGCCCATAGCGGCTCGATCGACAAATTCTCTTTCATATTCAGCCACTATCACTGTCTGCAGCGTAGGGTAATAAACTCCCTTCTCTTCTCTTCCAAGTATACATCGCCCACATATTTCTTTACGAACTCGGTGAGAAAGAAATCCCAAGTTATCTGCTCGTGGCACCTCACTAGTTCTTGTATCCCACCACGGTATGCATCATCCTGCAGAGTGATACAAAGACTTCAAATTCTGCTCTGGAGTACAATGAAGTTGTTTCAAGACTCTTCGATTCTGTCCAACCGGTTTTGGTATGTGAGAATCATCTTCTCTTTTGCCCAGAAAGTCCACTGCTCTAAACTTCCTGAGTCTCTCCATATGAGATTTTTGATGTGCAGGTGGTGGTGGTGGCATAACTCCTACCATCTGTCTAAAGAACTCAGCCATTTGCTGAAATGTGGCTGATGCATTTGGTACTGGTGGAACAGGTTCCCTCCTGTCTCCTGGTTCAGTTATAGATGGAGCATGACTTTCCACTTCCTCATCGACCGCTCTCTACGATGTGGAGTTCATATTCTGATCAAAATAACAAAACAAATCAAAAGATCTGCATTAGAGTCATCTTAACACTTACAATGCAATGCATGATATGCAATCTATCTAGGTCCAGAAACGCCTAAACCGTGCTCTGATACCACTAAATGTAACACCCCTCACCCGTCTACAGTATAGCCGAGCAAGGCATACTACACGGCGTGCCGGAACACCTAGTATGTGATTATCTCATTTCTTGAACTCAATTTGATTTTAAGAAGTCATTTACATAATATTCATATCATGTTGATACTATTGTCATACTTTGTTAAAATCAGTGTTTCAAGATTGGTAATAAAAATTTGGCAAAGTGCCGTCTATAATTAGGACAAACTGTCCTTCCAACCTGTTGAAAACAGTTTAATATTATGATATCAAAATCTCAAATATTTCACAGTCTCTATTTCTCAGTAAAGTCAATAGACTTTTACAGTCATTAAACAGTTCCATAATACAGTCCATAATAATTTAAATATATACAGAAAATCTCCATGTCATTTAATATGTACAAAATATTACAAACTTTAAAGCTTTCATAATATTACAAAATACAAGGCCAATTTTCAAATATACAACAAAAGTACAAAATACAAGATATCCTAAGTCCTACCATGTATGCAATGCAGTGCAGATGACTCTGGACTCCTGTGCAGATCTGATGTCTCACCCGGTAGTAGGTCTGCTGGGCTCCCCAGCTGTGTCTCCAATACCTACGCGTTACAAAAGCAACGCGCTAAGCAATTTTGCTTAGTGGTGCCAAATGTAAAGAAATATACACTAAAATAAAGTAAATAAAGTGTTTACAAATTTTTGGTGGTGCTGTATGTCAGTAGATTGGATTTAGGTATTTGAATTTAATAGTACTTGAATTATCGCCGTGCGACCTATATCTTGACGGTGGATAAGCGGATATCTTGCCTTTGGGTACCTAGTACCTCGAGCCGTCACACCATCGGTCACAAAGTGTCTCCCGGTGTGCAAATAGTGTGACTAAAAAGCCATATAGTCAATCTGGCGATAAGCCAAAATTAAATACACAATATGTATTGCCGTAGGCTATTAAACTCACAGTGCGGCATAATAAGCCATAAAAACACAGTATGGCATGAAGCCATTTACAGAACAGCTGTCAGAATCCTATTGGCATGCCAACCTATCCATACTAGTCAACTAGGCAAACTAGGGCACATTATTAATTAATTGTTTAATTTTTCAATTTTTGGAGTTTACTAACTATTATATAATTCACAAGTCAATGCATATGTTGACCTTTTTAGGTAATATGGACAAGTTGTTTTTAGCATCAATATGTCACAATTTGTCTCTCAATATGCTGCCAATATAGTGCAATTTACCATTTTTACAAGTTGGCATTCATTGCCAAAATGCTTCAAGCATCATTGTATGCAAAATGTCAAATTCTCACTTTCTGTGTGCTAGATTGGTCTAGCTTAAAGTCCTATTTCCCTTGGTTTATAGCTCCTGGTCAAAGAAACAAAATTGTAGCTCTATGTCTTATTGCACGCGGGGCAAAATTTCAGGTCATTCCGAGTTGTGTAGACCAAGATATGGTCAATTTGCTAAAGCTGGACAGATTGCACTTTTAGTGCACAATTTGGTCAATTTTTAGGTCACTTTTGGTTCGGCAGTTTTTGTGCCCGAACTTGTGCAAGCCATTTGACTTGGTTCTGCTCATTTTTGGGCTTTGGTGTCTTCATAAGACTTGTAGATATAGGTCTTAACTATTCATGGTCAAATTTTCAGGTCAATTGGACCTGTTTTGAGTGAGTTATGGTCTAAACACTAACTACTGCCCAAATGGTCAGTTTTTAGGCCTCAAATGCACTAATCCGGATTTGGTCACATTTTAAGATTAGTTTCTAGGCAGAATTTTGGCAACCTTTCTACATGAAAGTTGGCATATTTGGTGTCTAGTTTCACCCCATGTTGGCCTCATACAAATTGGATTCATAGTTTGGCACTTATGGCCTCATTTAGGTGCTGCCTTCAATACACAACCTGCACAAAGCTCATAGACTTCCAATTTAATGTTCCTTCTCCTCCTCATTACTACAATATTCAATCAACAACACTTCTATACATATATTGTACACAATTTTAGCAACAATTCTGGGCAGAATGTTCAAGTGCTCAATGCACACAATCCATCATTAAGTTCAACATTCACTTCCACCAAAATTCAACAAACTTCAATGTTAATATTACACATATACTTCAACATATTCATACTTCAACATCACTTACACTTGCTGCCCACAAATTGACATTAACATATATCATTAATAACCATATATTCACACACAAATTCATGCTATTAGGGGCTGTCAAACATGGCAGTTTGCTCAAGGCTTCAAGGTTCCATTTCACACCTTTAATCTAAACACTACATGTACATACTTGTGCACAAACTTACTCTAACTTTCATTTGAATCAATCAACCTTCATTTTCATTCATTAGAAGTAAAAATAACTCAAGCTCAACAAGGGTTCATGGCTGCCAAAAATGGACAAATTCATTTCTCACTATTTCTTTTATTTCTTTTTACCAAAACACTCACCTCAACCTAAACACAAGCTTTACTAAAGCAAGGGAGGGATTTTGGACACTTACCACTTGAAAGCTTCCTTCAAACCTCACCAAATCTTGTTTTCCTTGCTGCCAATATCTTCCCCAAGGTGAGTATGCAAGCTTTAATGAAGGAAAGAAGTGGAAAGGATGGCTTGATCATGCACCCATGGAGGTTGCATGTGGGGTGGCCATGGTGATTTCCATGGTGGAATTCATTACGGCAAAGTAAAATGGACTGATGAAGAAGATGATGGTGAGTGCTATCTGCTGTCCCAAGGCTGTGATAAGGGTCCCAATATCCAAGTTAGTGGAGCACTAACTTGGATTTTAATGTTAATTATTCAAAGTTTCATAAATTGGATTTTATCCCCCATTTCTTTCACTATTCTTATAATGTATCACAATTTAATTTTTCATGACATTTTCTAAGTGTAATATCATTTATTTTTAATGGACATTGAGGTCAAAAGGCAACTCTAGGTATCAAATGACCAAAATTCCCCACTTCGGCTTACATTCCCGATTTTTCAGTAACATCGATTTTTGTCTGTTTCTCGATTTTTCATTTTTCTTTGTACTAATTTATTAATTTTTCTTTGATATTTCTAGTGTCAATTACATTTCAATAAACCTTTATCTGTGTCTCAAAATTAAATTTAGAGGGTTCCCCGCGGTCCTGGGGTCGGCAACGGCCTTCCCGGTGCGGTCACCCATCGTTGTGGTGCCGGCTCATTTAACTTAGCTTCATTTTCTCTCTTTCATTTTTGTTTGATTTTTCTTGTATTTTATTTTTATTTATTTCATCATTATATGTCTGTTCACTATCACCGAAGTGTAGTTCCAGGCATACTGACTTGTCTGGACTGTTATTTGACTACTGGAGCAACAGAACGTACAGAACACATGCAATGGAGATGTTACACATTCAAATATTTCATACAATTCACAAATCATATTGCATTTCAAATTCTCATTTACAAGGTAGGCAACACACTATTTTTCAAATAAAATTCTCAAAGTCATAATAACAAAAAATTGTTCACAACATTTATTCAAATAATTTTTCAAATAGAAACTAAAAATTTTAAGTTTATTGTGCACAAATCTCTTTTGGTTGCCTTAACTCAATCCACTCTACCTCCTTCCTTGGAAGGCTCCTTTCCCACTGAAACACATAATTAAAGTGTTTCAATATCCATTCAACTCATTTCTAAATAATTAATCCAATAATTAAATTTTGCATATTTAATTTTACTTATAAAGACTTATAAGGTTTGAGTTCATCACATTTGATGTATTTGTGGTTACTATTTATATTACTATTTATACAAAATATTGACTTTTTCATAATTAATAGGTATACAATTTCTAAACACATGGTCATACCACATTTTGGGTCACAAATTTGTTGGCATTGGTTGCCAATTACAATTCAAGGCTTATTAGATGTAATTCCAAAATTTCAGATTTAGTCGCTAATGTTGGACTAATCTATAGTGAAAATTTGGCTAAACTTTCTTCATCAAAGTTGTTGTTCAATGTGTCTAGTTTAATTCTCTTTTTGAATCACTCCATTTGAAATTTTTTTGCTCAAGTTATGACATTTTTACCATAATCGGCGGATTAGTCATTTCAGTTTTCTAGGAAATTTTGATTATAGCAGATTTGGTAAGCTAATTTTGGTTAGCATTTTGAATAGGTTATGGTTAGAATTTGGGTTTGTGTTCTTCATAAAAGTTGTTCTAATATATCTAAGTTTTTCAATAGTTCAAAAATCAGGTCATATGGACCTCTTTACACAAAGTTATGGCCAATTGAACATGTACTGTTCATTTGATCAATTCTGCCCAAAATCAGGGCACCAATTTTGGATTAAACCAAATTTTAGACTAACTTATAGTCAGTTTTTGGGCAAGGTCTCTTCATAAAAAATATAGCATTATGATCCTAATTTCATCTCCAATTGGCCTTATACCAATTGGAGCTGCCTAGCTCTACTTATAACCCTAAATGCATCTTTGGACTCAAAGGTCCAAAAATCAGCAACACCACAACCCTTAACTTTCTCAATTCCATTCATCAGTTCCTAATTCAAAACATACTAATTGACCAAAATTGAGCATTATAAGCACCACTTAGTCAACATTTCTCAAACCTTAATTTATTCACCAAAACCGTAATTCTCCATAACCCTAATTTCTCCCAATTTCCTTATTCATGTAAATTTACTTCACTAATCATACATAAAACCTCATAAAACATCACAAAACATAATCAATGTGAATCAAACTCATCAAACCCATATCCCTACAAGCTGGCGAATTTCATAATCTTACTTTCATTAATATTTATTTCAATTTCTCCTAAAATCCCCTCTTATTCACCCCTAATCTAATGAATACATATTCAATTTAACTAGAAAGGAGACTTACCTTTGTTGAGCAGAATTTGTGTCTCCCAATCTTCAAGCTTTCTTGATTTATTTTACTCCTAATCTTCTTATCAAGGTTAATTATTAAATTTTTATTGAAGGAGCTATGGATTTTATGGTGTAAAGTAGGGTTTCTTTGGAGTTCAAGTGTGTAACAATGGAGGTTTTTGAGAGAAAATGGAGAAAGAGAGGGACGACAACCTTTGAAGAGGAAGACAATAATTTTTTTCTTTTTAATTTTTGTCTTTTTATTTGTATAATTATCCTCAAGTTTTCAAAATTTAAAATTATAAATTTATTATGTCATGCTTGCATCATTGATGATGTCATAATCAACTTAATTTTTGAATTTTTCTCTTTTCCTTTTTCCTTTCTTCTATGCACCTCTTCACTTTTAATCTATTTTTCATAATTTTAATTTCTTACATTTTAATGGATATTTAGGCCAAGAGTCACCTCTAAGGGTGAATTGACCAAATTGCCCCTTATTGGTCTAATCAATTTTTCCAATAGCACTGAGTTACTTCCTGAACTTTGATTTTATTATTTGAGCTTGTTCTCTATTCTTTTCTATGATTTTCATAGTATCATTAGTTCACAATTATCCTTAGGCCTAGGGTGTCATAGAGTCCCACACGAAATTAGGGTAGTAACTGAGCTTGCAGTCACTTCCTAGTTCGGTCACCCATTGCCGGAACCTCAGCTCATTTAACCAATTAGGCTTTGTTTTTCTTATTTTCATTTCACCTTCATATAATTTCTATTAATTTTTATTTATGGCTTTTCTAAATGACACAGATATAGTTTTAGACATCCTGACTGTCCGAACAGACACTAGTCACCAAAACAGTAAAATGTACAGACTACTTAGTATAGGGGTGTTACATCTCTACTTTTAAAAAAAATTTCATTCTCAAAATTTCACAGTGTAAGGAACTACAAAGTCTAATATAAATGTAATGGTCAGGCTCTAAACCACTAGAGGAATTGTTCGCTTTGGCCATAAACCTCACGGTTTTGTCCCATAGGTGGAATGGAGAACTTTCCAGGAGGTTACCCATCCTAGGATTTCTCTCAAGTGAGCACGCTTAACCCTGGAGTTGTTTCAACTCTCCAGGCCATTCCACCAAAAGGCGCCTCTAGTGATTAGTTTTCCCATTTTATATATCATTACCTTCCACTCCTATTCCGAAGTGGGACGAGTTTCTCATCTTTCAGGGAGCTTTTTACCTCGTCTATCGTAAGCGGGGTCTACCACTTCTGTGGCGTACCAATCAGTCTTTCACAATGGCCTCTCCTCCTCCTTAAGATTCGAGCGTCCTCACTCGACACACCGTACTGGGGGAGCATCCAGCTCTAATACCAATTATAACGGTCAGGCTCCAACCACTAGAGAAATTGTCCGCTTTGGCCATAAGCCTCATGGTTTTGTCCCATAGGTAGAATGAAGAACTTCCCAGGAGGTCACCCATCCTAGCATTTCTCTTAAGCGGACACGCTTAATCCTGGAGTTCTTCTAACTTTCCAGGACATTCCACTAAAAGGAGCCTCTAGTGATTAGTTTCTCCATTTTATATATCATTACCTTCCACTCCCATTCTAATGTGGGACGAGTTTCCCATCTTTCAGGGAGCTTTTCGCCTCGTTCATCCTAAGCGAGGGTCTACCACTTCTATGGCATACCAATCGGTCTTTCACGACGGTATTGCATCAGGTAAATTTTGAGGATGAAATTTTTATTAGAGGGAAAGAACTGTAATGCCCTCACTTTAGGTAGTCAGTATATTCTACTGTTTCGATGACTAATGTCTGTCCGGACAGCCAGAATGCCTGGAACCAGATTTAAACTAAAGTGAGGAGCCATAAATAACCTAAATAATGACTACGAAAAATCAAGGGGAAATTAAAGAAATGAAATGTAATTAGGTTAAATGAGCCGAGGCTCTGGCGATGGGTAACCCTAACGGGAAGCGACTGTGAATGTAGTTGCCAACCCCAAACTCATAGGGAATCCTGTGAAATAATAATGTGGGACTTAATTGAAGGATTAATGAGGTTTAATGACAATAATAGTGTCATGGGTATACAAGAAAAATTATGTCAATTGGTAAAGGCAATTAAGGTATAATGAGCACTAAGAAGGGCATTTTGGTCATTTTACCATCAGAGTTTATTTTTAACCAACATGTCCATTTAATTAAGTGAGATGTATGTAATAAAATATGAAGAAATATTGATAAAAATTTAATTAGAAATGAATAGAGAAAAGGAAGAAAAGAAAATAAAATGAAATGAAAGTAAAATCCAATTATGACATATACATGATATCATAATGATGCAATTAAAAATTTCTAACCAATCAAAATAAGACAACCACTTATAAAGAGGATAAAAGAAATCAAATAAAAAAATAAAATTCAATTATCTTCTTCCTCTCCTCAAAGTGGCCGAACCTCCATGGATATACAACCCTCTCAATTTTCTTCATTTCTAACCTAAATCCCTAGCAATTTTCACCACAAAACCCTTAAATCCCAACACAAAAATTTGTTATTTAGTCTTGGAAAAGTGTTTGGCAGCCAAGAATTGAAAGAAAAGTGAAGTTGGGAAAGTCTTGGAAGATTGACAATAAAGGTTAGTGCAAATACTCACTCTTTTCTCTCTTTACTCTTTGATAGGAAGTTGAATTGAGTTAGATTTTGTTGAAAAATGGAATAAATCATGTATGAAGGAGCATGCATGAATTTCAGTAGCCCTAAGGGAGAGGTGGTTTTGATGGTTTTAATTGATTTAAATTTGCCTAGTAATGGTATTTGATAAGTATGTGTGAATTAGAAATTGAATTTAGATGTATAGTATGAAATTGAGAAATTGGAAGTTAGGGCTTTGAATCCAAATAGGGGTTTGTTAAATTGTTATTGAATAGATATTATTAAGGTCAATTAATGACCATTTGATGTGGTTTGGCCTTAAAATGCAGTTGGTTATGGAATTGAAATGCTCAAAGTAGAAGTGCTCCTTTGTGCTGGAATTCTAGACTTTGAGTCTAGTAGATTTGAGTAGTCATAAGTAGAGTTATATAACTTCAATTGGTGTAAGACTAATTGTGTCACACCCTACCCCTCTGTAAGGCATAACATGATCCCGTAGTATACCTAATGAATTATCAACTCCGTCTACTGATAATCCATTAAATACACTACAAGGGATTTTAAAACTTTTCTTACTTCTTTTCTGATGGTGAGCACTATTTACAGCTGTGAAAGACTTTGGTGAACTGAAGTGAAACAACTAACTCATTTGATTTATTTGGAGTATCTGTAAAAATTTTGGCAAGGTGCCATTTGTATTTTGGACAAAACAGTTCTTCAGAAAACCTGTAAAAAGCACTTCAATATATTTTCAAATCTCAACTCCAACATTTTTATCAACACAACACATTTCTCAAGTCAAATCAGTAGAAATTTTTCAAAGTCTGAGATAAGGAAATATAATACAGTTTTTACAAGTCAAATAGCTCATAATTAATTTACAACTTCAAGGTACAATTTGAATTTGCAACTGCTCAAAACCAAAAATAAAATATACATACAGTGAATATACATTACATTAGAAAATACAAAATGCGGTATACTCACTATACCCAAAAATCTCTCGCTGGCGGTACTAGCAGCCTAGTCTGCTGCCCTATCTGTCTGTCTACCTGCGACAGCAATAAAAAGCTATCGCTGAGACAATGTCTCAGTGGTGCACAACATTAACCAAATACAAATTTTAAATCATAATTCATAAATCATATCAATAGTGGATACTTAAAACCATAATTAAATTCAAGACAATGAATGTCATAAGGAATTTAAACTCCAATTCACAAATTATCAAAATTCATAATAACACAATTTAGTCAAATAGTTTAAGAATACCGTATTGCCAATTCATGCACAATTTGATCAAATAACTGAATAATACCTTTTTGCAAATCAATAACACAATTGATCAAATAACTGAATAATATCGTTTTGCAAATCAATAACACAATTCGATCAAATAATTGAATAATATCGTTTTGCAAATCAATAACACAATTCGATCAAATAATTGAATAATATCGTTTTGCAAATCAATAACACAATTCGATCAAATAATTGAATAATATCGTTTTGCAAATCAATAACACAATTCGATCAAATAATTGAATAATATCGTTTTGCAAATCAATAACACAATTCGATCAAATAATTGAATAATATCGTTTTGCAAATCAATAACACAATTCGATCAAATAATTGAACAATACAATGTTGCCAATCAATAACACAATTTAGGTCATGACACAAATTTTTCCATATATGCCGTGTTGTACACCACGACAAGACATACTCACCCCAATAATCGAAATCAATGAGGGAGGAAGCTAGCTATCTAATGAGTACTCATCCACACTCACCTCGGTGGAAGTCAAAGAGGAGGAACATAATCATACTCACCCGGCATGATAAGTCAAAGAGTTAGGAATAATCACACTCACCCCATTAATGGAGGAGGAACATAATATCAGTGTCATGCCAATTGTGAGTCAAAACAATTCCAAACATTTTATTCAAATGATCCGTAAGAATCCAATAAATTTCCAAAGTTATAATTTCATTCACAAAATGGCAACACAATTCGTAATTCACTTCAATTTCCACAAAAACCATTTACAGTGCTTTTCAATCAATAAGTATCCATCAAATACCATTCAAACAGTTTCTCACAGTTTCAAATCATTTACAATACTTTTCAAGCAATAAATATCCATTCAAGTACATTTCCACAATTTAAAACAATAATATACAAGTAGTCATAATTTATTTTAATTGAAAATAATTCAAAAGAAATAGTTGTTGTGCACAAACCTCGATATTTGTCTCTGGTCACTCGGTATTTCTTTCCCTTTTCTTTGAGTCCTTGTTAAGCGAAACACAATCCAAGTGTTTGATTACCAAATTAAATTGTCTCTATCGATGGTGTTTGGTAAATAATGCACTGAACTCAATTATTCACTTAATCACCTAATATACCGACCCTCGTTGCGTTTTAGGTAAATTAGGTCTTAGTGTCATTAATATGTCATATTCGATAGGGTTTTAGGTTCGGTATGTTTTACCAAAGTCATTTCCTTGTTTAGTGCATTTTAATGCAAATTCTTTGGTCAGGGACACTGGTTTGACCTAACCGGACGATCTAGTTCCCTCGGTTTTCGAGTCTCGGTCGAAACTATAAACTTGTAGATCTAGGTCTTATTGCACGCGGGGCAAAATTTCAGGTCAATCCGAGTTAAGTAGACCAAGTTATGGTCATTATACTATTGCTGGTCAAATGGCATCAATTAGGTCATTTTTTTGGTCAATTTGGTCAACTTTGGTTCGGCCAGTTTTTGGACCCGAACTTGTGCAAGCTTTTTGACTTGCTTCTGGTCATTTCTGGGTTTTGGTGTCTTCATAAGACTTGTAGGTATGGGTCTTAACTATTCATGGTTAAAATTTCAGGTCAATTGTACCTGTTTTGAGTGAGTTATGGCCTAAATACTCACTGCTGCCCAAATGGTCCTCAAGTGTACCTAATCCGAATTGGTCATTTTCACATCAACTTGCAAGCATAATTTTTATTCAATCAACAACACTTCTATACATATATTGTAATTGGGCAGAATGTTCAAGTGCTCCATGCACACAATCCATCATTAAGTTCAACATTCACTTCCACCAAAATTCAACAAACTTCAATGTTAATATTACATACTTCAACATATTCATACCTCAACATCACTTACACTTGCTGCCCACAAATTGACATTAACATATATCATTAATAACCATATATTCACACACAAATTCATGCTATTAGGGGCTATCAAACATGGCAGTTTGCTCAAGGCTTCAAGGTTCCATTTCACACCTTTAATCTAAACACTACATGTACATACTTGTGCACAAACTTACTCTAACTTTCATTTGAATCAATCAACCTTCATTTTCATTCATTAGAAGTAAAAATAACTCAAGCTCAACAAGGGTTCATGGCTGCCAAAAATGGACAAATTCATTTCTCACTATTTCTTTTATTTCTTTTTACCAAAACACTCACCTCAACCTAAACACAAGCTTTACTAAAGCAAGGGAGGGATTTTGGACACTTACCACTTGAAAGCTTCCTTCAAACCTCACCAAATCTTGTTTTCCTTGCTGCCAATATCTTCCCAAGGTGAGTATGCAAGTTTAATAAAGGAAAGAAGTGGAAAGGATGGCTTGATCATGCACCCATGGAGGTTGCATGTGGGGTGGCCATGGTGATTTCCATGGTGGAATTCATTACGGCAAAGTAAAATGGGCTGATGAAGAAGATGATGGTGAGTGCTATCTGCTGTCCCAAGGCTGTGACAATATCCAAGTTAGTGGAGCACTAACTTGGATTTTAATGTTAATTATTCAAAGTTTCATAAATTGGATTTTATCCCCCATTTCTTTCACTATTCTTATAATGTATCATAATTTAATTTTTCATGACATTTTCTAAGTGTAATATCATTTATTTTTAATGGACATTGAGGTCAAAAGGCAACTCTAGGTATCAAATGACCAAAACACCCCACTTATCTACATTCCCATTTTTCAAGAATATCGATTTATGTCTGTTTCTCGATATTTCATTTTTCTTTGTACTAATTTATAAATTTTTCTTTGATATTTCTAGTGTCACTTACATTTCAATAAACCTTTAGCTGTGTCTCAAAATTAAATTTAGAGGGTTCCTCATGGCCTGGGGGCATAAACGCGGCATGCCACCCATCGTTGTGGTGCTACCATTTAACTTAGCTTCATTTTCTCTTTCATTTTTGTTTGATTTTTCTTGTATTTTATTTTTATTTATTTCATCATTATATGTCTGTTCACTATCACCGAAGTGTAGTTCCAGGCATACTGACTTGTCTGGACTGTTATTTGACTACTGGAGCAACAGAACGTACAGAACACATGCAATGGAGATGTTACACATTCAAATATTTCATACAATTCACAAATCATATTGCATTTCAAATTCTCATTTACAAGGTAGGCAACACACTATTTTTCAAATAAAATTCTCAAAGTCATAATAACAAAAATTGTTCACAACATTTATTCAAATAATTTTTCAAATAGAAACTAAAAATTTTAAGTTTATTGTGCACAAATCTCTTTTGGTTGCCTTAACTCAATCCACTCTACCTCCTTCCTTGGAAGGCTCCTTTCCCACTGAAACACATAATTAAAGTGTTTCAATATCCATTCAACTCATTTCTAAATAATTAATCCAATAATTAAATTTTGCATATTTAATTTTACTTATAAAGACTTATAAGGTTTGAGTTCATCACATTTGATGTATTTGTGGTTACTATTTATATTACTATTTATACAAAATATTGACTTTTTCATAATTAATAGGTATACAATTTCTAAACACATGGTCATACCACATTTTGGGTCACAAATTTGTTGGCATTGGTTGCCAATTACAATTCAAGGCTTATTAGATGTAATTCCAAAATTTCAGATTTAGTCGCTAATGTTGGACTAATCTATAGTGAAAATTTGGCTAAACTTTCTTCATCAAAGTTGTTGTTCAATGTGTCTAGTTTAATTCTCTTTTTGAATCACTCCATTTGAAATTTTTTTGCTCAAGTTATGACATTTTTACCATAACTGGCCGGATTAGTCATTTCCAGATTTTCTAGGGAAATTTTGATTATAGCAGATTTGGTAAGCTAATTTTGGTTAGCATTTTGAATAGGTTATGGTTAGAATTTGGGTTTGTGTTCTTCATAAAAGTTGTTCTAATATATCTAAGTTTTTCAATAGTTCAAAAATCAGGTCATATGGACCTCTTTACACAAAGTTATGGCCAATTGAACATGTACTGTTCATTTGATCAATTCTGCCCAAAATCAGGGCACCAATTTTGGATTAAACCAAATTTTAGACTAACTTATAGTCAGTTTTTGGGCAAGGTCTCTTCATAAAAAATATAGCATTATGATCCTAATTTCATCTCCAATTGGCCTTATACCAATTGGAGCTGCCTAGCTCTACTTATAACCCTAAATGCATACTGGACTCAAAGGTCCAAAAATCAGCAACACCACAACCCTTAACTTTCTCAATTCCATTCATCAGTTCCTAATTCAAAACATACTAATTGACCAAAATTGAGCATTATAAGCACCACTTAGTCAACATTTCTCAAACCTTAATTTATTCACCAAAACCGTAATTCTCCATAACCCTAATTTCTCCCAATTTCCTTATTCATGTAAATTTACTTCACTAATCATACATAAAACCTCATAAAACATCACAAAACATATTCAATGTGAATCAAACTCATCAAACCCATATCCCTACAAGCTGGCCGAATTTCATAATCTTCCTTTCATGAATATTTCTTTCAATTTCTCCTAAAATCCCCTCTTATTCACCCCTAATCTAATGAATACATATTCAATTTAACTAGAAAGGAGACTTACCTTTGTTGAGCAGAATTTGTGTCTCCCAATCTTCAAGCTTTCTTGATTTATTTTACTCCTAATCTTCTTATCAAGGTTAATTATTAAATTTTTATTGAAGGAGCTATGGATTTTATGGTGTAAAGTAGGGTTTCTTTGGAGTTCAAGTGTGTAACAATGGAGGTTTTTGAGAGAAAATGGAGAAAGAGAGGGACGACAACCTTTGAAGAGGAAGACAATAATTTTTTTCTTTTTAATTTTTGTCTTTTTATTTGTATAATTATCCTCAAGTTTTCAAAATTTAAAATTATAAATTTATTATGTCATGCTTGCATCATTGATGATGTCATAATCAACTTAATTTTTGAATTTTTCTCTTTTCCTTTTTCCTTTCTTCTATGCACCTCTTCACTTTTAATCTATTTTTCATAATTTTAATTTCTTACATTTTAATGGATATTTAGGCCAAGAGTCACCTCTAAGGGTGAATTGACCAAATTGCCCCTTATTGGTCTAATCAATTTTTCCAATAGCACTGAGTTACTTCCTGAACTTTGATTTTATTATTTGAGCTTGTTCTCTATTCTTTTCTGTGATTTTCATAGTATCATTAGTTCACAATTATCCTTAGGCCTAGGGTGTCATAGAGTCCCACACGAAATTAGGGTAGTAACTGAGCTTGCAGTCACTTCCTAGTTCGGTCACCCATTGCCGGAACCTCAGCTCATTTAACCAATTAGGCTTTGTTTTTCTTATTTTCATTTCACCTTCATATAATTTCTATTAATTTTTATTTATGGCTTTTCTAAAAGACACAGATATAGTTTTAGACATCCTGACTGTCCGGACAGACACTAGTCACTAAAACAGTAAAATGTATAGACTACTTAGTATAGGGGTGTTACATCTCTACTTTTAAAAAAAATTTCATTCTCAAAATTTCACAGTGTAAGGAACTACAAAGTCTAATATAAATGTAATGGTCAGGCTCTAAACCACTAGAGGAATTGTTCGCTTTGGCCATAAACCTCACGGTTTTGTCCCATAGGTGGAATGGAGAACTTTCCAGGAGGTTACCCATCCTAGGATTTCTCTCAAGTGAGCACGCTTAACCCTGGAGTTGTTTCAACTCTCCAGGCCATTCCACCAAAAGGCGCCTCTAGTGATTAGTTTTCCCATTTTATATATCATTACCTTCCACTCCTATTCCGAAGTGGGACGAGTTTCTCATCTTTCAGGGAGCTTTTTACCTCGTCTATCGTAAGCGGGGTCTACCACTTCGTATGCACTCAATCGCCTTTCACAATGGCCTCTCCTCCTCTTTAAGATTCGAGCGTCCTCACTCGACAAACCGTACTAGGGGAGCATCCAGCTCTGATACCAATTATAACGGTCAGGCTCCAACCACTAGAGAAATTGTCCGCTTTGGCCATAAGCCTCATGGTTTTGTCCCATAGGTAGAATGAAGAACTTCCCAGGAGGTCACCCATCCTAGCATTTCTCTTAAGCGGACACGCTTAATCCTGGAGTTCTTCTAACTTTCCAGGACATTCCACTAAAAGGAGCCTCTAGTGATTAGTTTCTCCATTTTATATATCATTACCTTCCACTCCCATTCTAATGTGGGACGAGTTTCCCATCTTTCAGGGAGCTTTTCGCCTCGTTCATCCTAAGCGAGGGTCTACCACTTCTATGGCATACCAATCGGTCTTTCACGACGGTATTGCATCAGGTAAATTTTGAGGATGAAATTTTTATTAGAGGGAAAGAACTGTAATGCCCTCACTTTAGGTAGTCAGTATATTCTACTGTTTCGATGACTAATGTCTGTCCGGACAGCCAGAATGCCTGGAACCAGATTTAAACTAAAGTGAGGAGCCATAAATAACCTAAATAATGACTACGAAAAATCAAGGGGAAATTAAAGAAATGAAATGTAATTAGGTTAAATGAGCCGAGGCTCTGGCGATGGGTAACCCTAACGGGAAGCGACTGTGAATGTAGTTGCCAACCCCAGACTCATAGGGAATCCTGTGAAATAATAATGTGGGACTTAATTGAAGGATTAATGAGGTTTAATGACAATAATAGTGTCATGGGTATACAAGAAAAATTATGTCAATTGGTAAAGGCAATTAAGGTATAATGAGCACTAAGAAGGGCATTTTGGTCATTTTACCATCAGAGTTTATTTTTAACCAACATGTCCATTTAATTAAGTGAGATGTATGTAATAAAATATGAAGAAATATTGATAAAAATTTAATTAGAAATGAATAGAGAAAAGGAAGAAAAGAAAATAAAATGAAATGAAAGTAAAATCCAATTATGACATATACATGATATCATAATGATGCAATTAAAAATTTCTAACCAATCAAAATAAGACAACCACTTATAAAGAGGATAAAAGAAATCAAATAAAAAAATAAAATTCAATTATCTTCTTCCTCTCCTCAAAGTGGCCGAACCTCCATGGATATACAACCCTCTCAATTTTCTTCATTTCTAACCTAAATCCCTAGCAATTTTCACCACAAAACCCTTAAATCCCAACACAAAAATTTGTTATTTAGTCTTGGAAAAGTGTTTGGCAGCCAAGAATTGAAAGAAAAGTGAAGTTGGGAAAGTCTTGGAAGATTGACAATAAAGGTTAGTGCAAATACTCACTCTTTTCTCTCTTTACTCTTTGATAGGAAGTTGAATTGAGTTAGATTTTGTTGAAAAATGGAATAAATCATGTATGAAGGAGCATGCATGAATTTCAGTAGCCCTAAGGGAGAGGTGGTTTTGATGGTTTTAATTGATTTAAATTTGCCTAGTAATGGTATTTGATAAGTATGTGTGAATTAGAAGTTGAATTTACATGTATAGTATGAAATTGAGAAATTGGAAGTTAGGGCTTTGAATCCAAATAGGGGTTTGTTAAATTGTTATTGAATAGATATTATTAAGGTCAATTAATGACCATTTGATGTGGTTTGGCCTTAAAATGCAGTTGGTTATGGAATTGAAATGCTCAAAGTAGAAGTGCTCCTTTGTGCTGGAATTCTAGACTTTGAGTCTAGTAGATTTGAGTAGTCATAAGTAGAGTTATATAACTTCAATTGGTGTAAGACTAATTGTGTCACACCCTACCCCTCTGTAAGGCATAACATGATCCCGTAGTATACCTAATGAATTATCAACTCCGTCTACTGATAATCCATTAAATACACTACAAGGGATTTTAAAAACTTTTCTTACTTCTTTTACAGTGGTGAGCACTATTTACAGGTGTGAAAGACTTTGGTGAACTGAAGTGAAACAACTAACTCATTTGATTTATTTGGAGTATCTGTAAAAATTTTGGCAAGGTGCCATTTGTATTTTGGACAAAACAGTTCTTCAGAAAACCTGTAAAAAGCACTTCAATATATTTTCAAATCTCAACTCCAACATTTTTATCAACACAACACATTTCTCAAGTCAAATCCGTAGAAATTTTTCAAAGTCTGAGATAAGGAAATATAATACAGTTTTTACAAGTCAAATAGCTCATAATTAATTTACAACTTCAAGGTACAATTTGAATTTGCAACTGCTCAAAACCAAAAACAAAATATACATACAGTGAATATACATTACATTAGAAAATACAAAATGCGGTATACTCACTATACCCAAAAATCTCTCGCTGGCGGTACTAGCAGCCTAGTCTGCTGCCCTATCTGTCTGTCTACCTGCGACAGCAATAAAAAGCTATCGCTGAGACAATGTCTCAGTGGTGCACAACATTAACCAAATACAAATTTTAAATCATAATTCATAAATCATATCAATAGTGGATACTTAAAACCATAGTTAAATTCAAGACAATGAATGTCATAAGGAATTTAAACTCCAATTCACAAATTATCAAAATTCATAATAACACAATTTAGTCAAATAGTTTAAGAATACCGTATTGCCAATTCATGCACAATTTGATCAAATAACTGAATAATACCTTTTTGCAAATCAATAACACAATTGATCAAATAACTGAATAATATCGTTTTGCAAATCAATAACACAATTCGATCAAATAATTGAATAATATCGTTTTGCAAATCAATAACACAATTCGATCAAATAATTGAATAATATCGTTTTGCAAATCAATAACACAATTCGATCAAATAATTGAATAATATCGTTTTGCAAATCAATAACACAATTCGATCAAATAATTGAATAATATCGTTTTGCAAATCAATAACACAATTCGATCAAATAATTGAATAATATCGTTTTGCAAATCAATAACACAATTCGATCAAATAATTGAACAATACAATGTTGCCAATCAATAACACAATTTAGGTCATGACACAAATTTTTCCATATATGCCGTGTTGTACACCACGACATGACATACTCACCCCAATAATCGAAATCAATGAGGGAGGAAGCTAGCTATCTAATGAGTACTCATCCACACTCACCTCAGACTGGGAAGTCAAAGAGGGAGGAACATAATCATACTCACCCTGCATGATAAGTCAAAGAGGGAGGAATAATCACACTCACCCCATTAATGGAGGAGGAACATAATATCTGTGTCATGCCAATTGTGAGTCAAAACAATTCCAAACATTTTATTCAAATGATCCGTAAGAATCCAATAAATTTCCAAAGTTATAATTTCATTCACAAAATGGCAACACAATTCGTAATTCACTTCAATTTTCACAAAACCATTTACGATGCTTTTCAATCAATAAGTATCCATCAAATACCATTCAAACAGTTTCTCACAGTTTCAAATCATTTACAATACTTTTCAAGCAATAAATATCCATTCAAGTACATTTCCACAATTTAAAACAATAATATACAAGTAATCATAATTTATTTTAATTGAAAATAATTCAAAAGAAATAGTTGTTGTGCACAAACCTCTGATATTTGTCTCCTGGTCCTGAGTCAGGATTTCTTTCCCTTGTGCTGCGTCCTGGTTAACTGAGAAACACACTCCGAAGTGTTTGATCAAATTAAATTGTCTCTATCGATGGTGTTTGGTAAATAATGCATCGAACTCAATTATTCACTTAATCACCTAATATACCGACTCGCTATGCGTTTTAGGTAAATTAGGTCTTAGTGTCATTAATATGTCATATTCGATAGGGTTTTAGGTTCGGTATGTTTTACCAAAGTCATTTCCTTGTTTAGTGCATTTTAATGCAAATTGCTGGATTCCGGGACACTGGTTTGACCTAACCGGACGATCTAGTTCCCTCGGTTTTCGAGTCTCGGTCGAAACTACAAACTTGTAGATCTAGGTCTTATTGCACGCGGGGCAAAATTTCAGGTCAATCCGAGTTAAGTAGACCAAGTTATGGTCATTATACTATTGCTGGTCAAATGGCATCAATTAGGTCATTTTTTTGGTCAATTTGGTCAACTTTGGTTCGGCCAGTTTTTGGACCCGAACTTGTGCAAGCTTTTTGACTTGCTTCTGGTCATTTCTGGGTTTTGGTGTCTTCATAAGACTTGTAGGTATGGGTCTTAACTATTCATGGTTAAAATTTCAGGTCAATTGGACCTGTTTTGAGTGAGTTATGGCCTAAATACTCACTGCTGCCCAAATGGTCAGTTTTTAGGTCTCAAGTGTACCTTATCCGAATTGGTCATTTTTCACATCAACTTGCAAGCATAATTTTGGTATGGTTTCTCAATGAAAGTTGGCACATTTTGTGCCTAGTTTCACCTCAAATTGGTCTCATACCAATTGAGGTTACACATTTCAGGTTATGGGCTAAAATGTACACTGCCCTCAATATGCATTTCACACCCCACTTCAAACACACATATACCTTGCAATTTGGTTCACTTCCCTACCAATCTGTTTTGGTACATTAACCACAGTATAATCTACTTTACATTAACATTATTTTGGGCAGATTACCATTACCCTCAACACACCAAATATAATTCACATTTACAATATCTCAATACCATTACATACACACCTAAACACCACTAATTCTCACATACACTTTACACAATAATTTCATACACATATCCTTCATTCCTTAATGCCACAATTCTGCCAACACTCCCATGAATATACACATTTATTCAAGTGTCCCAAGGCTGCCCAAATTTGTCCTTCAACATCAAAGTGCTGTCCAAGTTACCAATTCCCATCCAAGTGCATAAATCACCATATAAACATGAAATAATTCACTAGGTTATTAATTTACCATGATCAACATTATTTCTCATCAATTATATGCATAATAAATCATCAAATGTGTGACCCCATGGCTGTCCAAAAATGGCTATCTCAATAACTATTTAAACTTCAAAATTTCCTTCACAAAACCAACACCCATAACATGCACACAAAACTTAACAAAGCTATCTTCAAAATTATGAACTTACCTTATGCTTGGAGTTTGTTAAACCTTGCTTAAACTTCTCAAATTTAGTATCAAACTCTTCCTTGTGATGAGTAGACAAAGTTTCATGAAGGAACTTAAGAGATTGGAGTTGAAAATGGAGAGTTAAGAGAGCTTGCATGAGAAATGGCCATGGTTTTTCCTCTCACCTTCATTCACGGCAATGTTGAGATCACTTTGAGGAAGATGAAGTTCAGCTGATTTAGTGGAGTTACAGCTGCCCTATTATATGTTTATTTTATGCATTAGTGGTCCACTCACAATTTTAATCATATTTTAAGCTAAACTTTCATTTAATCCCACATTAAACCCTTGATTTTAGCTATTTACTTTAGGTACCACCAAATTAATTTTTTATTTTATTTTCTAAGTGTAATATTATTTATTTTTAATGGACATTTAGGTCAAAAGACACTTCGGGACGTCAAATGACCATAATGCCCCTATTCGGGTTACGTTCCCGATTTTTCGGTATTACCGGGTTTTGTCTGTTTTTCGATTTCTAACTTTTCTTTGTACTAATTATTTAATTTTTCTTTGATCTTTCTAATGATATTTATTCTTCAACAAGGGTCTATTTAAGTCCTAAAAATGTTTTCCAGGGTTCCCATGATCAGGGCTAGTCAACGGTCCACGCCGTGTCTTCCCTCGGTCACCCATCGTTAGGTTTCCCTGCTCGCTTAACTTGATCGCATTTATTTGCTATTATTTTTCCTTTGTTTTTCTTGTATTTTCTTTTCTTGTATTTCATTATTTTATGTCTCCTCCCTCATGTCAAAGTGTAGTTCTAGGCATCCTAGCTGTCCGGACAACACTGGTCACCGGAGCAGTAGAACGCACTACCGAACTTTGGGGTGTTACAAATTGGAGGTGAAAGTAGGGACATAATGCCACATTTTTCATAAGGAGACCCTACCCAAAAACTGAATACAAAGTGACCTAAAATTGGCTTGAATCTGGGTAAGCAAAAGCTAAACCTGGAAAAATGACCATATGAATAGTGAATGTTCAAATGGGCATAACTCTTTGTAGAGAGGTCCAAATGACCTGATTCTTAAACCCTTGGAAAGCTTAGACATAGTAGAACATTTTTTATGAAGAACAGAAATCCTAATTCTGACCATAACCTAATAAACTTGCTAACCAAATTTAGCTCAATAAAACTGCCAGAATCAAAACAGACCAGAAAATCCTGGACATTGACTAATCCGACCAGTTATGGTAAAAATGCCATAACTTGGGCTAAAAAACTCCAAATAGAGTGATTGAAAAAGGAAATTAAATTTAAGACATTAAGGAATAACTTTGATGAAGAAAGGTTGGCCCAAATTCCACTGTAGATTAGCCTAATGGAACAATAAACTTAGGTTACAAAATTTGAAATTCTTGAAATACTCTTAGAAGGATTTGAATTGTGGTTGGCAATTAATGCCAACAACTTAATGGACCAAAATGTGGGTTGAACATGAAATTGGGACTTGTGTTCCCATTATATATGGCATAACCAAAATTTAGCATGAATAGTATTATGAATAGTAACCATAATGATACAATGTAAAGAACCAACACCTAAAATGCTAATGTGCTCATGTATGCCTAGTTTATGATTGGTTTGGAAAGGTTGGCATGCCAATAGGGTTTTGACTTGCAGTACTGCTTATAGCTTTGTGCCATTTTGTGATTTATGGCTTTTATTGCCATTTCATGATTCATGGCTTCTGACTATTTTGTTATTCTTTGATGTACATGGCTTTATGCCTGATTGATGTTATGGCTTTTTAGCCATTCTGTTGCACACCTGGCAGATACTATGTGACCGACGGTGTGACGGCCCGAGGTACTTGATACCCAGTGCCAGTTTACCATCAAGTCCAGTCAACTTGTATCGGTTACTTGGGCATTAAAATAGGTCCTAAAAAAAATTTACTAATAAATAATGAATAGAAAAATCATTAAAATTAAATAAATCACAAATAGTCATTAAAAATACAATTTATGTGACATAATAGTACAATTTCTTTATTTCTAATTATTTAGTTTATTTTTATATTATATTTACACCACTAAGAATTATACTTAGTGCGTCGCTTTTTGTCACGTGTAGGTACTGGAGACCAGGAGAGAGAGCCCAGTAGACCTTAGACTGGAATTTTTGGGAGTCTAGATCTGCATTTGAGTTCAGTGTTACCATCCTCTATAGTGCATTTTGGTAGGACCCGCTAAGCTTTATTAGTGATTTTGTATTTTGTATCGAGACATTAATTTTGTTATGTAAATTATGAATTTATATAATTATTTATAAATTATGTAAATTAATGAAAATTGAGTATTTCATTTATGAAATTGAGCATGAATGATATTATGGATTTGGATTGAGAATAGAGATTAAACGATTGTTTGAAAAATATGAGTTGATGTTTGAGATTGTGAAAAATTTATATGTTTGAAATTATTGTTGAGATTTTAAATAGGTGGAAAATCATCAAAATGTTAATAAATTAGGAGAAACTCCATCGGTTTCTCTTATTGAATGAGTGAACTTAAATTATTAAAAATTAAATTAAATTACTAGGAATGTAATCAGATAAAATAAAGTGCTCCGGTACAGAGTGTGATATGCCTTGCTCAGCTATACTGTAGATGAGTAAGGGGTGTTACAATAAATCACCATGCTTCTGCTATAATTAAACTCTTTTCATCCATCATATATTCAAAAGAATTATCATACATTAACCACTTTACAACTTAGTAATACAAGATAACACCTATTGCCTTTCTGAATTCGATTTCAACCGATGCCTAAAACTGTGAACAATTCTAGCTCGTGTCACTACCCTGATCATTACTTCATCCTTAGTATTAAGTGTGCATTTACTCTCATTTCCACCTTAGGAGATTGTATATGAACTAGTGCCTACGAAAATCTTAAATAATTGGGTCACCTCGACACAGTCTCCCTTCCTAATATAATCTTCTAAAACCGATAGCACAAGCTAAACTTGAAAAGAAGGAGAAATCTTCTCCTATTATCAACAATACACCATTGTCGGATGAACACCAACCCTCTATTGTACTATTATGTCGCCTGATATAACATGTTATAATTTATTATTTCTTCTCATACTCCATTTGTCCTCTATGCCTATCATTATTTTACTGGTGTCCTTATCTTTTGTTATTTTCTGGAAGATGCCTCTCACTTACAAATTCTTCTAGAACCAACTCCAATCATATTTACTGCCATTACTCTGATTCTTGTACTTCCTTACAAGTTGTGAGTACTATTTATGCCTGCCTCTTCCTATTTTCTTCTCCTTTGCTGTTCCTTTGTCATTGACACTTCCACATAAATGACTTTTTTGGTCACACAGAACATATCTATCTAATTCCTTATAACAATCTTGACTACCACTCCACCAGTTGATGTGCCATGTGAAGGAGAGAATGAAATAGATTAGTTATGAAAGATAAAAAATTTTGCTAGAATGAATCGAGAAACAAAAAACAACTTTGAACCATGAAAAAATAAGCTAAGATTAAGCAATATATCACCAAAATCAAACTTCAACAGAAAAAGAAAGGATTTCTTTTTTGTATTTTATGAATTAAAATGCAATACTAATAAAAGACAAAATAAAAGGATAACTATGAAATATAAAATTTGATAAGAGTAATTTTGCTACAAAATAACTTTGAACCATGAAAAAATAAGCTAAGATTAAGCAATATATCACTAAAATCAAACTTCAACGGAAAAGAAAGGATTTCTTTTTGGTATTTTATGAATTAAGATGTAACACTAATAAAGGACAAAATAAAAGGATAACTATAAAATATAAAATTTGATAAGAGTAATTTCACTAGAAAGAATATAATCCCAATGAAAATGCCACACAAAGAACTCTTATGATAAGTCAGAATTTCGCCACAAACAAGTAATGTTTGATAAGAAAAAAGAAGCAATAGTTGTCATTGTGATTAAAACTCAGAATGCTTTGAGCTTACAAGAGTTGACCTTTATATAAGCTAATTCCAAGCACTATAAAGTAAAGATAGGAAGGTTACTAAATAGAAAGTTTGAATAGTCTTCTAAATAAGGAATAATATTAAATTAAAAAAAAAAACACTTTAGAAATCTGCCCATATGGTGATGTACGAACTTGAGGAGATTTGGCAAATTTTCAGCCTTATTTCCTTTCTTATTTGCAAGATATTACAATCTTCTTCTGGTTTTTTTAACTTGGTTAATTCCATATAGCAAATGGGGGCCTTTTATACACATATGGGCTTCTTTTCTTCATACTCATCCTATTATCTTTATTTTAACTTAAGCCCAAACATTTTAACATACCTTAATACACATGCCACATGGAGTTGCCAAGTCCAGTCCAACTTCTTTAATTCTGAGTACAAGTAAACAAAGTGATAAGGTTGCTCATGGACTAGACCCTCATATGAAATGTCACTATATGGCACATTATCTCTCCCTTGTTGATTTGGATTTGCCCTCAAGTCTAATTCTTCCCCATCCTCAAAATCATCTTCCAAGTAAGGAGAAAGATCTCTCACATTGAAAGTAGTAGAAACATTACACTCTTTAGGCAAATCCACTTTATAGGCATTGTCATTGATCCTTGCTACGGAATGGACTATTAGCTCTTGACAATAGCTTGGACTTCCTCTGATTTGGACATCTCTTTTTCTTCAAGTGAAGCCACACTAGAACACTGGGTTCAGACTGCACTTGCTTCCTCTTCTTGTTAGCTGCTTTGCTATATTGTTCATTTTTGGCCTCAATGAGCTTTCTAACTTGCTCATACATAGACTTCACCATCTTTGCCTTCTTCTTCCCATTAACATTGGCTCTTTCTTGAGCAGGAATTGGCATCACATCCATTGGTGTGATTGGATTGAAGCCATAGATTACTTTAAAAAGAGAGTGCTTAGTTGAACTGTGCACACTTTGGTTCGTTAATCTCAACTTTTCAAATTCTTCTTGATGACAGTTCTTAGCAAGCTAAAGAGAGTTTGTAGACCCTTATTTTATAATCTATTATGAGTATGTACATTAAGGCTATGGAGCTCTTTCTTGAGCAGGAATTGGCATCACATCCATTGGTGTGATTGGATTGAAGCCATAGATTACTTTAAAAAGAGAGTGCTTAGTTGAACTGTGCACACTTTGGTTCATTAATCTCAACTTTTCAAATTCTTCTTGATGATAGTTCTTAGCAAGCTAAAGAGAGTTTGTAGACCCTTATTTTATAATCTATTATGAGTATGTACATTAAGGCTGTGGGAAACTTGATGATGAAAAAATTGTATGACTGTAAGATGTAATTGGAGGCATGGAGCTGAATTATTAATTCTGTGGCATGATCTTGAAAAAAAAAATATATATATATTTTTGAGAAATTAATTTAATTAAATTTAAATAAAATTTTATTTTGTTTAAATTTAATATGGGTAGTTCTTAAATAGACCTAATTAAATTTAATTGGGCCATATGGGCCTAAGAAAGCCTAGTTAGAAATTTTAAATAGAACCCATTTAATTTATTTTCTGAAAATTAAAATTAAAAAAAATCTTTTTCTCTCTCCCTTTCCCATACAAACTCTCTCTCCCACTTGACCCCACTCTCTTCCTCACTCTTTATTGGTGCCTTCCCCTTTTCCTCTCTTCTTGTTGGTTGAAACACCTCATCCATATCCCAGTCTCACCCAAATTCTCCAATCTCAGTTGTTTAAGTTAATTGAATTTTATCACCTTAGGATCCTACCACACCTCTTTCCTTCTCTCATACAAACTCTTTTTCCCACACAGCCCTACTCTCTTCCTCACTCCCTATTGGTGCTGCCCCCTTTCCCTCTCTTACTGTCAGTTAAAAGACCTCATTCATATTTCAGTCTTACCCAAATTCTGCAATCCCGATGGTTTAAGTTATCTAAACCTTATCACCCTAGGACTCCAAATCCTATCACACCTCTTTCCCAAAACCTTGTAAATACCCTACTGAAGAAGAAGAAAAGGGGAGGAAAAAAGAGAGGAAAGATTTAGAGAAAATTCAAAGCTACTTAGAGATAGTTTAGAGCTACAGGAGATTTAGAGAGAGATTCAAAACTCTTTTGGTTCTTTTCTCTTCTTCAAGAAGATTTTCTTGTAAGATTTTTCTTGAAGATTGGTTTTTGTTATTTTCTTTTCAAGATCTATGCCCTGTAATATTTAATTATGTGCTCCTTGTTTTCTAATTTATCTTACATGTTCATGGAGATTATGTAATTATGTTTAATTTGAGGGGATACAAAACTCTACGCATACTCAGTTTTCTATCTCCCATGTTTTTAATATTTTGTGTTATCTTTTAAATCTGTAAAAATTTTAGAAAAAATATATTCATATTCTACACAAAAGTTTATTATTCAAACAGCTATAACTTATAAAATATAACTTATATTCATACCTGATTTATGAAGCCCATATCTCCCTTGTTTCTTAATATTTTTGTGTAAATCCAGTGTCTAAAATTATAATGACATTGAGCATTTGTACTTATCAAAGAAAAATATTCAATTTCACAGTTCAAAATATGCTTTAAAAACTAGCTCTGATACTATTAAAATATGTCACACCTTACCCCTCTGTAAGGCATAATATGATCCCGTAGTATACCTAATGAATTACCAAACTTTGCCTACCGATAATCCATTAAATATACTACTAGGGATTTTAACCCAATTTCCATTCCTTTTTAAAGTGGTGGGAAATGTTGAACAGGTATTAAAAACCTTTAATTGAAGTTAAGTCATAATCAAATTTTTAATTAATTTAAAATCTCTGCAATTTTACAGAAAATTCGGCAGAGTTCCGTCTATAATTTAAGATAATAGTTCTTCAAAAACCTGTGAAAACACTCCCAATATACAATTTAAATCCCAACTCCAATATTCTCATCTTAATTCATTTTTAATTCAATATCATTTCAAGCAATGCATAAAAAAAAAATTTTGAAATAAACTGAGCATTTCATTAAATAAAACAAGAGGTTTATATTACAACATTTACATTAATCAAAAATAAATTACAACAATTATTATACAACTACTAAACTCTAATGCACACACATACAGTTACATATACATTAAAATAAAATTTACAAGGATATAATTTATATACCTGGTAAAAATCCAAATTACTGGTCACTTCATGTCACAAGCAGCCTACTCTGCTGCTTTATCTACGTCTCTGCCTACGACAGCAATAAAAAGCTATCCCTAAGCCAAAGACTCAGTGGTGCACAACTTAAAAAAAATAATAAATTAAACGGCAAATAAATCACAATTGTCCAAATCAAATAAATTGAGATGTCAACACATATAAGATCATGTTTTATTTTTAAAGCCACAAAATTTCTTCAAATAAATCAAATCACAGAACAATTTCTTTTGAAATGTCACACAGCTTAATCATGACCCAAATATCCAATTCATCCCAATAGCCAAAGGCTAATGAGGAATACCAAGGCTAGCTAGTACAATATATGAGTACTCATTCAATTCATCCTTAACTGGCACACCTCAACACTTCAACCAGAGAGGGAATTCAAAACCAATTCATCCCACTAAGCAAGCGAGTGAGTAATTCACACATATAGTTATGACAACTGTGGTTTCAAACTATTTTAATAATTTTCCAAGCATCAAAAATATCAATCAATTTATATTCTTATTGCATTCAAAATAATTTCCCAAAATTTAGGCCGATAGCATACAATTTGTATCATTCAAAATTTGTGATATAAATAAAGTCATAATTTAATTTCACAATTTGATCAAATCAAAATTTCAATCGAAAATAAAAAAGAAACCAGTTGTTGTGCACCAACCTCTTATCTAGGCTTGTCTTGGTTCAATTCCTCCTCCTTTTTTGGAGGGCTCCTTTCCCACTGAAACACATAATTAAAGTGTTTCTAGGTGACTTAAATATGGTTCTAAGCCCCTTGACTATCCGGACTTATAACACCCCTATTTGCATAGCCTGATATATTTTACTATTCCGATAACCGGTATTGGTCTAGACAATTAAGAGAATTAGAACCACATCTAAGACATCTAGATAAGCCCTGAATACAAATAATTAGTAATTGCCAAATAGTTAAGTATAAAGAAGAAAAATGAAGCATAAAAAGTTAAATGAGCCAGGAGTCACAGCGATGGGTGACCTTCTCGGGAAATGACTGCGAGGTCAGTCTTAACTCAAATTTCGAACCTGAAAATGTGATGCTACGGTCCTTAGGACTATTGCGAACACAGTGGAAAAGGGAAAATCATGAAAAAGAGTTATTAAGCAGGTCAAATAATTAGGTCAGGGATCCGGAAGAAATATCGAATAACTTACAAACCGGATTGAACCAGCGAGGGGCAATTTGGTCAATTCACCCCTAGAGCTGACTCCTGACCTAACTGTCCAATAAAATTGGAGAAAAGAAAATTTTGGGATCAAGAATTAAATTAAAAAACTAATGAAAAAATAAATACAAAAGAAAAAGAAAAAGGAAAAAGTTTATTACATCATGCTTACATCATTGGATGACATCATGAATGATGTCAAAATATAATTTTAATTTTCCTACCAAAATTGACCAAGTCAAAAGCATTTTAAAGACTTAAAATACCTAAAAAAAGAAAAGAAAAATCATTTTCTCTTCTCCACCCAAGTGAGCTGGCCTCCTCTCTCTCTCTCCACCATTATAGCACCACCATGAAAGCTTAAGTTTAAGCTTGCTTACAACTACTAAATCTTACCTCGACCCCAAATTAATCCATTAGAACTTGATAATCTCACTTGAGAAGAGGATTGAGAAAGAAAGAAAGAAGGAAAGAGGAGTGGAATTAAAGATTGAACTTCAAAGTTTAAGGTTAGTGAGTTAAATTGAAAATTCTAGTTTATTACTTGTGTTCTTGGTGTAAGTAGCTTAGATCTTAACTTAAAATCAAAAGAAAACTTGTTGGGGGACCAAAAGAGAATTTTGGCCAGCCTTAGTTAGGGTTTGAAATGAATGATTTTGATGTGTTTAATTAGTTGTTGAGGTTGAATGAAGTATGTAAACATTGAATGTGCACTTTGAATGCATTAGATTTGAACTCTATGTAATTAGGGTTTTGAGCATGTGAAAAATTAGAGAAAAAGTTGAGAATTGGTCAATTGATGTAAATGACCTTATTTGAGTTGAGAAATGGTCAATTGTGACCATTTGTGGTGTTTGTGAATTGTTAGAACCAAGTTTCAGTTTGGATTGGTTAGGGTCAATATGCAGATAGCTTGACCTAGGTCCCTTTCAGGGACCAAAACTAAAAATTTATCAACCCAATTGGTGTGAGGTCAATTGGAAATGAAACTAGACACAAAATGGACCATTTTTCATTTAGAAATCATATCCAGAAAATGATCATAACTTAGTGAACAATTAGGCCAAATCCAGATTAGGGCACACTGACCTGCACAAAAATGACCAAATGAACAGTAGTTACTTAAATGACCATAACTTGGTCTAGGAAGGTCCAAATGACTTGAATTTTATACCGATAGAAAGCTAAGACATACCCTACAACTTTCATGAGGAAAACAAACTCAAACTCTGACCATAACCTATTCAAAAAGTCACATGCAGTTAACCCATAAAAACTGCCAATATCCAGAAAATGCCCAGAATTCTGGGTTTGAACCAATCCGGCCAGCCTTAGGAAAATAGGCATAACTTGGGCTACAAAACTCCAAATGGAGTGATTCAAGAAGGAAAATAAAGTTAAGACAATAAGGAACAACTTTGGTGAAGGACACTTAGCCAAATTCTGACAATAACCAAACTAATAGAACATTGGAAAATAGGGAAAAAAAACTAAAAAATTGTAAGTTCTCTTAGGAGACTTAGAAATTGAATTGGCAATCATTGCCAACAAAATTGACATCCAAAATGTGGTATATGGGTGCAATTAGAACTAATAAACCTATTAAGTATAGAAAAGTCAACATTTTGACTTGAATAGTGCCATAAATAGTGCCACCATATACAAAAATGTGAATGATCTGAAATCTATAAACTGTAATAGGTAGGATAAGTCTGCAAAGAAATTGTTGGAATTTAAGTATTAGAAATGGATACTGAAGCACTTTAAATTTACATGTTTCAGTTGAAAAGGGATCTTCGAAGGAGAAGTAAATTGAGTCGACAAAAGAGGTTTATGCACAACTAGTTTTTAATTGAATTTATTTTGAATATTTTACGTAATTAAATAATTTTATTTTTCCTTATGCACTATGTTTATCAATTATGGGATTTATTTTAATGATTATTGAAATTGGTATAAAAGAAAATTCCAACAAATTATAAAGTCTAACTAATGGGAAATTGACAAGCCAATTAAAAAGAGATAAACACAATTAAAATGAGAGAAAAATGAAAAGAAAATTATTCATCTTCCTCTCCTAAACCAGCCGGCAGCCACCTCTCCCATTTCCACCATTGTTATCCTTCATTACACCTTGCTAACTTTGGATTTTTCACCATAAAGCCTCTATTTGCCTTCATAAAACTTGGTCCTCACACCTAGAGCAAGACTTGGACAGCAAAAAGAAAGAGAAAAAGTGGAGTTTTCAAGCCTTGGGGATTGGCTAATTCAAGGTTAGTACTACCTTTTTCCCTTTTTCTTCTTTAAACTTG
Organism: Hevea brasiliensis; assembly: GCF_030052815.1. Lineage (NCBI taxonomy): Eukaryota > Viridiplantae > Streptophyta > Magnoliopsida > Malpighiales > Euphorbiaceae > Hevea > Hevea brasiliensis. The sequence goes on along the minus strand of NC_079506.1, from coordinate 50,730,540 downwards.
AAATTCAGTAGGAAAATGGAAAGAAATTTAAGAGAAATTGAGAAACTATTCATGTTTAATTTAAGAGAAATTTTGGCCAGCTTATGAGTTAAGGGAATTGATGAATTTTAATGAAATAAATTGTGATTATTGGAGTTTTTAGTGTGTATATATGATTAGAATGTTAATTTTGCATGGGTTGTATGAAATGGACATTTGAAAATTAGGGTTTGAGGCATGAAGTTAGGGTTTTGTTCATGTGTTGTGGAATTGGAGTCCTAATGGTCAATTAGTGACCATTTGGCTATATTTGATGAGGAATTGAAGTGATTTATACCAATGGAATTGAGGTTAGGTATGCTACCTTAGGTGACATGGAGGGCTAGATGTGAGTCCAGCAGATTTGGGCAGCTGTAATTTGAGTGGTGTAGGTTCAATTGGTGCAAGACCAATTGAAAATGAAACTAGACACATAATGGTACAACTTTGATGAAGAAACCTTGCCCAAAAAACAAACTTAGAATACCCTAAATATTGACCAAATCTGGGTAATCAATTCTGGACCTAGTAAAAGTGAACAAATGAACAGTATTTGTTCATTTGGCTATAACTCAGTGTAGAAATATCCAATTGACCTGAATTTTATATCAATGGAAAGCTTAGACAATTTAGAACAACCTTCATGCAGAACACAAACTCAAATTCTGGACTTAACCTGATGGAATTGTCCACCAAAATCAGGACACCAAATCTGGCAGAACCAATTCTGCACAGAATTCTGGGTACAAGTCAATCCGGCCAGTTATGATAAAATGGCCATAACTTGAGCTACAAAACTCCAAATGGAGTGATTTAAAAAATTTGTCAAATTTTTACTGTAACCAGGTCCAATGGAATAGTGAATTTGAACCTCAAATTCTGAAAATTTGAAATAAAACCTAGGAGGCTAGGAATTGAGTTTGGCAATCAATGCCAACAAAAATAAAATACAAAATATGATATCTTGGTGAACTTAGGCTTAACAAATCTATTATGAATTAAAAAGTCAACCTTTAAAGGGAAATGGTCAAGTGGATAGTAACCCCTATGATATAGGAAATGGTATACTAAATTAGAAAAACTATTAGGATGGTTAATATAGATAATGTGATTAATGAATTTAAATTCTTGAAGTTGAGTGACTCTAGGATTTAAGGAAAATTTAATTAAATTGAAATCCATGAAATGTTCATGGATTACTTGGAATATGAATGATAATTTATATACATAGTGTAATGAATAAATGAATATATGAATGAGACTTTAGTTCTCATTATTGGAGAAAGGATAAGGAAAAATGCTATGAGTACAATTACACACGAAAATAATTGTTATAAATTGTGATTAATATGAATGACATAATGAATGAATAAATGCATTATTTAGGTAGAATTGTATTTTAGACATTTACAGTTCTGCTAGGAATAAAAATTGAAATGTTATAAATTATAATTGAAACTTGTAATGAAATAATGAAATAATAAAACAAAATATATTGACATTTAATGTATTTATGTGCCCATATATTGCCTAGACATGTGTGTCAGATTGGATAGATTGGCATGCCAATAAGGTACTATTTTAGTAGTACTGCGTAAGGCTTAATGCCTATATTCATGGCTTTATGCCCGCACTCATGGCTTTTATGCCCGCACTCATGGCTTTTATGCCCGATTACTTATTATCATGGCTTTTAGCCATACTAATTTGTTATCATAGCTTTTTAGCCATACTGACTGTATATGTGGTTGACATATTGAGCTTACACGTCCCATGGTATGACGGCCCGAGATACTGCGGTGTCTAGTGCTAATGACCCACTTATCCAGTTTAGTCAGCCTGTCATAGGTTACTTGGGCATGAAATTTGTTAAGAATAATGTGAATTAAATGAATAAATAAGAAAGAAACTAGAATTAGTTTTAAAATTTTATTTATCATGCATTGATTCAAAATACCTAGAAATAAATTAGTGGAAATGATACGAAGATTCGCAAAAGAAGTAGAATGTAAATAAATATTATAAATGCGTCTCTCATAATAAATTAAGACTAAATTTAATATTGTTAAATAATTAAATGTTGTACATATCATTACTGTAAAGTTTATACACTAAACATTTTCAAAGAAGGACAAATTAGGATAACCGAAAATTAATATTAGTAATCTCACACGAAATTAAATTAATTCTTGAGCATCCAAATATTGCTTCGGTTTTATCTTTATTGTATATTATTTTCTTTGTTATATTATCATACCACTAAGCAGTAATGCTTAGTGCGATAGATTTGTTTCCCTCGTGCAGGTACTGAAGCTAAAACCCAGTGGACATTTGATTGGGAATTTTGGAATCCAGATCTTTAGAGTGTCAAAGGTTGTCACCTCCTCAGCAATGTATGTAGATAAGGCCCATAAAAGTCATTTTATGTATTTTGTATATTATAAATATTTCTTATGTTGTAATGCAAACTAGGAAATTGTAATTAATGTGCATATGTTGTAAATGAATAAATTGGCTATTTCATCTGAAATTAATTTGTATATTATGTAAATTATGAACTTGTGTAATGATACACTTGAATTGTATAGATGTTTTTAAGCACATTTGCATACTACTCATGGCATTTAGGTAAGGAATCTCATACATTGTAGTTGATTTCATTAGTTTTTGTAATTTCTATGGTCAAGATCTTAATTCCATGTTCTCTGCGTCATTTTAGGTGTTTTGGCAAAGTCACAGAGTATAGGAGTGAAAAGGGAAGCTTGGAGGGATTAAAAGACTCAGAATTGCTATCGATACAAAGTACACGGTTCGTGTAAGCAAAGCCCCAGACCCGTGTAACCTTCTGCCAGAAGAAAGCCAGAGAGCCAATGGAGAAACAAAAGTACACGGGTCGTGTAATTGGACCCGTGTAATCTGCATAGACCCGTGTAAGTCTCTGCCGGGCATAAGCTTGAAGAACTTTCTGAGAACAAAAGTACACGGCCCGTGCAACCAGACCCTTGTAGCCAATGCAGACCCATGTAAGTCTCTGTGCCAATGCAAAATTTCGCAATTCCACTCCAATAAGTTACACGGCTCGAGGTCGTGTAGTGACACACGGGCTGTGTACTATGCGACAGCCAGTTTTATAACCCGAATTTCCGTTCTTGTTTTCTGATTCAAATGAGACTCCTAAAGCTTTTTGGACTCAAAATGACCTAACCCTTGAGCAGCCATTATAAATAGAAGAGAAAACATCAGAAAGATGGCCTTTTTTTAATTATAAATAGAAGAGAAAACATCAGAAAGACGGCCTTCTTTTTGTTTCTTGCCAACACTTTTTAGGAGTTTCAAGGAGGATTCGCCTTTAAAGTCTCACCAGCCGTCTTAGGAGAAGAATATCAGTGTCAAGAGGAGTTTTCCTGCCGAAGTTCCACAAGATCAAAGCTGCAAATCCTCTTCAGTTCTTTCATTCCATTTCCTTAAATGGATGTTTATTGCTTTATTTCTTCTAGACGATTTCTTTTTACTATCTTTATTTTTGTTTACCATGATGTTTGCTGAACTCACCATGAGTGAGTAGTTTTCTTATTCTGAAATTGGTAGAGTAATGCTTGTAATTATTATTATGGATGAACATTAAGTTTTATTTATTGGTTTTGAGATTTGTTCCTTGATTTAATTTCTTGTGATCTTAATGCATGCTATGTGTTGGTACCCACTTAGTAATGATTATAGATATTAATTGAAGGACTGAAAGGTGAAGATTAATATTAGAAAATCAAGATTTTGAATCTAAGAATTTTGACCTAGACATAGGCTGATACCTTTGTGGAGTTTTAAAATTAGTTAAAGACCTTAAAGGATTTTAATTAATTTGATAGCCACGAAAGTCGGGTCTAAGTTAAATTAGAACACACCCTAGGTACCTTAAGAAAGGACTTAGGATACCTTAGGATCAATTTCCATTAAGGCAAAAAAACTCTCAATCCAGTAAATGAACAAGATAACACCCATTGTAAGATTCAAGTGTGAAATCTTAATTTTAGAATTGTTTCAAAATAGATCACTTCATTTTAAGTTTACCATTTTAGTGTTTAAAAGTAGACAACTTTCATTCCCTCATTGTTCGATAGCCTAAACAGTCAAAATTACTGTGTAGATTGGTACTTACTAATCAAATTCCTCGTGGGAACAATACTTTACTCATCACTCTATTACTTATTAGCCATCCGTGCACTTGCGGGGTTGTAAAACCAGCAATGAAACAAGTTTTTGGCACCGTTATTAGGGAATTTAGCTTTAGTAATATTGAGTGATAGGCAATTAGGCTGATTTAGGCAATTATAATTGCTATCTGATTTCGTTTGATTGTTTTATTTCTTTTCCTTTCTCTTAGGTACTTGACCTGGTTTATGACCAGAACAAGGCCAGAAGAAGAAATTTTGGACTATGATCCGGAGATAGATAGAACTCTGAGAGCTATCAGGAGGGAAAGGAAACATCAAGAACATGATCAAGAAGATCCTGAAATTCCAACCATGTCCAAAAAAAATGACAGACCAAGACTCTTGAGAGACTACGGAGCTCCATCTGTCCAAGGATTTCATCCCAGTGCCACTAGACCCACAGTGGAAGCCAATAACTTTGAATTAAAACCAGCATGGCTTCAAATGATATAACAAACCCAGTTCAGAGGTTCACCAACAGAAGATCCATACTATCACCTCCAGTGCTTTCTTGCCCTTTGTGACACATTCAAGATGAATGGAGTTTCTGATCAAGCCATAAGACTCAGAGCATTCCCATTCTCCCTTCGAGATAGAGCAAGGAAGTGGTTACTTTTCCAACCAGCTGGAATGTTCACCACTTGGGAAAACCTCTCACAAGCTTTTCTAGTAAGGTATTTCCCACCTGCAAAGTCTGCAGGACTGTGGCCTGAGCTTAACACCTTCAGACAAAAGGAAGGTGAATCACTCTATGACGCATGGGAAAGATATAAAGACCTGCAGAGGGAATGTCCGCACCATGGCATAGAGGATTGGCTACTAGTGCAAAACTTCTATAATGGGTTACTACCCTCTACAAGGAGCACAGTTGATTTAGCTGCAGAAAGTGACTTAATGGAGAAAATAGTGACACAAGCACTTGAACTCTTAAAGAGGGTTGCATACCATAATTATGAGTGGTCAAATGAAAGAGGAAATGCAAGGAGAACAGCAGAGGTCCTAGAAGTGGATGCCCTAAGTATGATAAATGCCCAATTTGATCAGCTCACAAGGAGGCTTGATAAAATGCAAGTCAATGCTGTAGGGATGAATAGTCAACATGAGGACAGCTATGGAGGATAATACATGAATTCAGAATATAACAGCTTCAATGAACCTCCCACAGAACAGATGAACTATGTGAATAATGGAGGAAACTTCAACCAAAGGCAGCCCAACAATCCATATTCAAACACTTATAACCCTGGATGGAGGAACCACCCAAATTTCTCATGGTCTAATCAGCAGAACCAGCCAATAAACAAGCAATAGGTGTACAAACCACCAGCACCCCCTAGATTTCATAATAGAGGCCAAAACTTTGTACAGCCACCACCGCCTCCTCAATCTCAGCAACTTGAACAGAAGATGACCATGGAATCCATGATGGAAGGATTCCTAGCAGCTCAACAACAATAGAATGAATTGATTAAACAGCTGACTTCTAGAATGGACCAACTTGCTACCCATAACAAGATGCTAGATAATCAAATTACTCAGTAAGCAAGTTCTTCAAGTAAGGCTGTTGGTAAACTACCTAGTCAACCGGAGATTAACCCAAGGGAGCATTGTAAGGCAGTTACATTGAGGAGTGGGAGAACTCTAGTATAATCAAAGAAAGAACCAACAGATGAGACCTTAGAAAAATTTGAAAGCCAAATAGAGAAAAAGGAGGGAGAAGCCAAGAAAGATAAGGAAGAGGAAGCAGGGAAGAAAAAGAAGTTACCAGAGCCATACCAGCCTCCCCTGCCTTTTCCTCAGAGATTTCAGAAAGTGAAATTGGATAAGCAGTTTGGGAAGTTTTTAGAAGTTTTACAGAGGAATGCCATCAACATCCCCTTCACTGAAGCACTCTCTCAGATGCCATCCTATGCCAAATATCTTAAGGAAATTCTGTCAAAGAAAAGAAAGTTGGAAGACTATGGGACAGTAGCTCTAACAGAGGAATGCAGTGCCATACTGCAAAACAAGCTGCCTCCAAAGTTAAAAGATCTAGGAAGCTTCTCCATACCCTGCCTCATTGGCAACAAGAAAATAGACAAGGCTCTATGCAATCTTGGGGCAAGCATGAGTTTAATGCCTCTATCAATATGCAAAAAGCTGGAGATCGGAGAACTGAGGTCCACGACAATCTCATTGCAATTGGCTAATCTATCTGTTAAATATCCAGTGGGCATACTTGAGAACATCCCTATCAAAGTGGGCAAATTCTTCATTCCAGTAGACTTTATTGTCCTTGAGATGGAAGAAGATGTTTAAATCCCTATCATCTTGGGAATACTATTCTTGACAACCGCTGGAGCCATCATAGACGTAAAAAATGGGCGACTAACCCTCAAGGTAGGAGAAGAAGAAGTGGAATTCAACTTGTTCGACACAATAAAACACAAATTCAAACCTGATGAATGCTTCAAGGTCAACATAATTGAAAAACAAGTTGAAGAGGAATTTTATAAGAAACATCCTAAAGATCCTCTTGAAGCATGCATTGAGCACAGTCACACGATGAATAATGAAAAAGCAGAAATGGTAGCCTATGCACAATAGTTAGCAACTCATCCACCCCTACCCCTAGCTCAAGCCTCCGAGATGGAGGAGTTAAAGGAGGAACAGCCTAAGGACAAGCTTCAAGAAAACACCAAACAGGTAGAGCTTAAACCTCTCCCATCCTCGATAAGGTACGCATTTCTGGACTCAAACTCTAAATATCCTATTATAATCAATGCTAGCCTATCAAAGTTAGAAGAGGAAAAATTGTTGAGAGAACTTAGGATCCACAACAAGGCCATAGGGTACACAATAAAAGACATGAAAGGGATTAACCCCCCGATTAGCATGCATAGGATACCTATGGAGAAAAATAGTAAACCCACTATCGAGCACCAAAGAAAACTTAACTCAAACATGAAAGAAGTAGTCAAGAAATAAATTTTAAAACTATTAGATGCAGGTATCATATACCCAATTTCTGATAGTAAATGGGTTAGTCCAGTACATGTAGTTCCTAAGAAAGGTGGAACAACTGTTATCCAAAATGCAAACAATGAACTAATCCCTACTAGGGTAGTCACTGATTGGCGAATGTGCATAGATTATAAGAAATTGAACAGTGCTACCAAAAAAGACCATTTTCCTCTCCCTATCGACCAAATGTTAGAAAGGTTAGCAAAACACTCTTATTTTTGTTATCTAGATGGGTATTTGGGATTCTTTCAAATTCCTATTCACCCAGAAGACCAAGAAAAGACAACATTCACTTGCCCCTATGGAACATTTGCATATAGGAGAATGCCTTTTGGTCTTTGTAATGCCCCTGCTACCTTTCAAAGATGCATGATGGCTATTTTTTTCTGATTATATTGAAAATATCATGGAAGTTTTTATGGATGATTTTTCTGTCTATGGAACTACTTTTGATGATTGCCTAGCTAATTTATCAAAGGTGTTGCAAAGATGTGAAGAATCAAACTTGGTGTAATGCCATTTCATGATAAGGGAAGGCATAGTGCTGGGACATTTGATATTAGAAAGAGGAATTAAGGTTGATAAGGCAAAAATTGAGATCATTGAAAAAATGCTACCACCAACATCAGTCAAGGGAGTGCGAAGCTTTTTGGGACATGCAGGGTTCTATAGAAGATTCATTAAAGATTTTTTTAAAATAGCTAAGCCACTTACCAACCTGTTAAGTTAAGATGTTCCCTTTAATTTTGATGAAAATTGCCTTGTCTCCTTTAACAGGATCAAAGAAGCCCTGATATCAGCACCAATAATGCTGTCGCCAGATTGGGAGCTACCATTCGAGGTGATGTGTGATGCGAGTGACATTGCAGTTGGAGTGGTGCTCGGGCAAAGAAAAGATAAAAAGCTCCATGCCATTTATTATGCTAGCAAGACACTCGATGACGCCCAAATCAACTATGCTACCATAGAGAAGGAATTCCTAGCAGTGGTATTTGCAATGGACAAATTCAGATCTTACCTAATTAGGTCAAAAGTCATTGTATTCACAGATCATGCTGCCATCCGGTACCTTTTGAACAAGAAGGAAACAAAACCAAGGCTGATTCAATGGATTTTACTCCTGCAAGAATTTGACCTTGAAATCAAGGACAAAAAAGGATCTAAAAATGTAGTGGCTGACCATCTTTCCAGGCTGAAATTTGAGTACACAGAAGACTTCAAGGATTTGCGAATTGATGACTCATTTCCTGATGAGCAATTACTAGCATTCTCCCAGACTCTATGGTATGCTGACTTTGTTAATTTTCTTGTATGCAGGGTATTACCTCCAAACATGATTTATCAGCAAAGGAAGAAATTCCTACATGAAGTGAGATATACACATGGGAGGAACCTCTACTGTACAAGAGATGTAATGATGGGCTGATAAGAAGATGCATACCAGAGGAATATATGGAGAGCATCCTCCAGCACTGCCATTCATCACTATATGGAGGACACTTTGGCACCACAAAAACAGCAGCAAAATTTTACAAGCCAGATTTTACTGACCACATTTGTTTAAGGATGTAAAATCCTTTGTGTTAGCTTGTGACCAATGCCAAAGAATAGGTAACACTTCAAGAAGGAATGAAATGCCACCGCATGGTATACTTGAGGTAGAATTGTTTGATGTATGGGTGGGCCCATTCCCCTCTTCCCATGGAAATAAGTATATTCTAGTTGGTGTTGATTATGTGTCAAAATGTGTAGAAGCAATAGCCACACCAACCAACGATGCTAGAGTGGTCACAAGGTTCCTGAAGAAGAATATCTTCACAAGATTTAGCACACCATGAGCAATAATCAGTAATGGAGGAAGTCACTTCTACAACCAATAATTTGAAACACTACTCAAAAAGTATTGAGTGACTCACAAGGTGGCCACACCTTATTATCCTCAAACTAGCGGCCAAGTAGAAATCTCAAACAGGGAACTGAAGCAGATTCTAGAGAAAACTATAAATAGATCTAGGAAGGATTGGTACATGAAGTTAGATGATGCACTGTGGGCATACCGCACTGCATATAAAACCCCAATTGGTATAACACCCTTTCGACTGGTTTATGGAAAATCATGTCGTCTCCCTGTTGAACTTAAGCATAAAGCTTATTGGGCAATTTAGATCCTAAACTTTGATCTCAAAGCTGCTGGTGAAAAAAGGCTCCTACAACTGAATGAGTTGGAAGAAATCCGACAGGATGCGTACAAAAATGCCAAAATCTTCAAAGATAAAATCAAAAGATGGCATGATAGGCGCATAGTACGGAAAGAAATAAAAGAAGGAGACCTTGTCCTATTATTCAACTCTAGATTGAAACTCTTTTCAGGGAAGCTGAAATCAAGATGGTCTGGACCTTTTAAAGTCACCCAAGTCTTCCCACATGGAGTAGTAGAAGTATGGAGCGACACCTCAGGAGCATTTAAGATCAATGGGCAGAGGCTGAAGCCTTACTTTCAAGGGGAACCCATAGAGAAGGGAGTCAATTGTACCCTCGACCATCCTATTGACAGGCCGTGAAAGATGAAAGCAAAGTCGAGCTGAAGATTATAAACAAGTGCTCTTTGGGAGGCAACCCAACATTTCTAATTTTTCTTTTTTTCTTTCTTATTTTAATATTTGTTTACATTTTCTTTTATAGGAACCCCAAAAGATCTCAGATCCGGAAAAGCAAGAGGGAGTAGACAACAAGAGAGGAGAGGAATCGAACCATAAAAGAGAAGATTGGACAAAACTGGGGAAGTAGCTCTATTGCTAACCTTTGCCTCCATTTCATGTGTTGTGATAATAAAAATTTTCATTTGGGAAAAATTTGGAAAATCAAAAAAGTACACGGGTTGTGTACTGGTTTCACATGCCCCGTGTAACTTTCTGGAAGTTTTTAAATTTCTTGCAATTTTAACTCTGAGGGAGACAGAAAGTTACATGGGTTCATAGCCCAACTTACACAGACCGTGTAATGTTGCTAGCATAATAACTTGAGGACAGAAAGTTACACGGGTCGTGTAACATGTCTAGCAAAGCAACTCAAAAGGCAATAAGTTACACGGGTCCCAGAGCTCAATTACACAGGCCGTGTAATATGACAGAATTTGAAATTTTCAGGCAGAAATTTACACGGCCCTACATGTCGAGACTCGTGTAGTGATACACAACCTGTGTATTATGTCACAGGTGTGAAATGAAGAGTCCTAACGGCTCTTTAAATGCACCTCTCACATTAAACCCGTTCATAAAGGCAAAACCCTTCATCTCTACCCCTCTTAGTCTATAAAAACCCCTCAAATCTCTTCCACCTTCACCAAACCCTACTCTTCTCCTTCCCAAAAACTAATCAATGGCTCCTGCAAAGCGGTCTGTGCAAAGAATGGGCTCTTCCTTGAGGTAAGGAGGAGAATCCTCACCTTCTCCCCCTCAGCCGACACCCCAATGCCCAAGAACAAGGGTAGCCTCTCCTCAACCCTCTTAACCAGCCCTTCCACCACCGCAATCCCAGCCACAAGCCACTCCACAACCCGAAATCTCCATTCCTTGGGGATTCCGTGATGATGCCCACAAGGCAATGTGCACTCGGCTTCACACCCGAAAAATTAGCTCTACAAAATACATGGATTTTGCGCTGTTGGGGCAAATTGGGCTGCAGGATGAGATCAATGGGCTAATCGATAGCATCGGGTGGATAAGGTTTGCCCAACTCCAGTTCCCAGCATACCGGGACACCACATTGGAGTTTTTGGGTAGTTTTAAGGCCACCTTATGGCCTACCAACATGGAAGACAAAGCCATAATTGAATTTCACCTCCTTAGTGTTGACTGGGTGATGAATATAGATGAGTTCAATGCCACCTTCGGCTTCGATAGCACCAGCCACTAAGAGATCCTAGGAATCATATGCTCTACAACAGCATCAATTTCTGGAGTTCCATTGCCTCGGACAAGGAGCCGTATAACTCTAGCAAGTCCAAATCCACGGGTATCACAAGTCCAGCCCTACGCTACATGCACCGGTTAGCTGCCCACACCATCATGGACTGTGGTGATAGCCTTGGCGTGGTAAACGCCAGTGAACTATTCTTCTTGTGGTGTATGGTCATCAGACAGCACTGCAGCATCGGTTTCTTTCTGTGCAACCACCTCTGCCGCCTCTGTCATCAGCCTACCGAGCACATCGTGCTTGGTGGCTTTGTCACAACCATCACCCTCCACTTCGAATTCATTCCAGGACATCACAAGCTGCGCTCTGTCAGTGGAACATCAAGAATAGATCAAACCATCTGCATATCCATGGGGATATGTAAGAAGGTGGGTAACACCTGCTACTTGCTGGATGCTGAAGGGAATGCCATCCCTCAAAGAGACGAAGCACAAGAAGGACCTAGCAAGACTTTAGAGCCACAGGCGGAAACCTAAGAGCCTCTGTTTCAAGAGTCCCCCGCTCGAGTGCCTCCATACACACCACCACCCATAGAACCGGTACTCGCATACCTACAGTGCATGGAGACCACAATCAACAACAGGATGTGAGCAATCGAGGACAGCCTCCAGAAAGCCCACAACAAGTTGGGCATACTAATGGAGAGGCTCGATGAAGAGGAGCCAGCATCGCCATCATCACCATCAGAGACCTTTTATACTTAGGACTATAGGATAGGTTTTTTATTGTAAAATCTTGCATACCTTAGTCCTAGATTGCAATCATAGGTCTCTTTTACTTACTTTATATCCAAACTTTTCAATGCTTAATAAATAATATGCTTTCTTAATCTTTGTACGTTTTCTCTAATTTTGCATATTATGTTAACATTGAGGACAATGTCCGATTTGAGTTTTTTTTTTTTTTTTTTTTTTTTTTTTGGGGGGGGGGGGGGAGTACAAGTGCATTGCATATCATTACATGCATATCATTACATTATTTAAATTTAGCTATATTATTCTTGTGTATCAAAATTCCAGAAAAATATTGAAAATTTTTGAAATTTTTTGACTTTGAATTGTGAAACTTAGCACTATAACCAATTTCTAATAAGCTAATAATTGGACTATCCATAGGATAGAGGAATGAACATATCTGGATAGGCAAAAAGGGATTCTAACATGTTATTTGTGAAGAACCTAATCTCTTTAGTGGAACTAGACTAGTTAAACCCCTTCATAACTATTAATTTGTCACATTGAACTTGTAAAATTAGGAGAAAATTTTTGAAATACAAGCAAACCTAAAAATGCCTCACCAGCTTTAGAACATGCCTCTTGGACCTCTCCAAGCGAAATCCTAGTATATGCTTGATGAAGAGATGATCAAGGCATTCTTTGATATAACCTCACTACGCCTTAGCCACCCCTAATTAAAATATATATCCCTTGCAGCCAACTTGAAGCCTATATTTATCCCTTAGAATTTATTACTTACCCATATTATTTACCTAGCCCCTAGCCTAAACACCTACCATACCCTTTAGAGGACGTTAAATGCATAAGTAAAAAGTATATTAAGTGTTAAAAAAGGAAAATGGAGAGAGGATGAAGAACTCGAGAAAGAATGCAAGTGTGCAATTGAAATCAAAGAAAAATTTGCCTTTCCAACCCAGCAAAAGCAATGAGTTTGGGGGAGAGAACAAAAGGGACATAAAAAAAGGGGAGAGAAAAGAAGAAGAAGAAGTTCCAAGATAAGTATCATGGAAGTATGCTTGGTACTATAAAAGCCAGAAGCCCCTCTTCTCTATACAAAATATGTAGAAACAAACTTAGTATACTTGGTATTTTATGCATACATGCTATCCTCATATTTGCATTCCCTAAAAAAAAAAAAAAACCTTTCATTGGCAACCAAATCATTATCCCCTTAGCCCCATTACAACTCTTTTAAAGACCTTTTGATTTTTTGAAAAGTGTATTCTACATTAGTGGAGATAGAAAATTGAGATATGCCTATGGAGTTGAAATTGAGTCACTTCATCACAATTATCCATAATAGAGGTAAATTTGGGAGAGTAAGTATTTCTCAAGTCTATCTTGATAAAATAGGTTATTTGTAACTTATTAATAGCCTTGCAAAGAGGAATAATTAGTTAAAGCACCAAAAAGAAGGTGAAGTTCCAAGTAAGTAGCTATTAGAACCCTTATGCCTTGAAAGAGGGTAATTGGTATGAAGGTTGGAAGAGTTCAATTTTGTGTTTATTAAATTGTTGGTTATATTCCTAAGTTATCCCCTGAAATTTGTTTTAAAACATAGTTTTGTTTTGCTTGAGGACAAGCAAAAGTTTGAGTTTGGGGGTATTTGATACACTTGAATTGTATAGATATTTTTAAGCACATTTGCATACTATCTCATGGCATTTAGGTAAGTAATCTCATGCATAGTAGTTGATTTCATTAGTTTTGTCAAGATCTTAATTCCATGTTCTCTGCATCATTTCAGGTGTTTAGGCAAAGTCGCAAAGCATAGGAGTGAAAAGGGAAGCTTTGAGGGATCAAAAGACTCAGAATTACTGCTGATACAAAGTACACGAGTCGTGTAAGCAAAGCCCTAGACCCGTGTAACCTTCTACCAGAAGAAAGCCAGAGAGCCAATGGAGAAACAAAAGTACATGGGTCGTGTAATTGGACTCGTGTAATCTACATAGACCCGTATAAGTCTCTATCGGGCACAAGCTTGAAGAACTTTCTGAGAACAAAAGTACATGGCCCGTGTAACCAGACCAGTGTAGCCAACGCAGATCTGTGTAAGTCTCTGTGCCAATGCAAGATTCTGTAATTCCACTCCAGTAAGTTACACGGCCTGGGGCCGTGTAGTGACACACGGGCCATGTACTATGCAGCAGCCAGTTTTATAACCCGAATTTCTGCTCTTGTTTTCTGATTCAAATGAGACTCCTAAAGCTTTTTGGACTCAAACTGACCTAACCCTAGAGTAGCCATTATAAATAGAAGAGAAAACATCAGAAAGACGGCCTTCTTTTTATCTCTTGCTAGCACTTTTTAGGAGTTTCAAGGAGGATTCGCCTCTAAAGTCTCATAAGCCATCTTAGGAGAAGAATATCAGTGTCAAGAGGAGTTTTTCAGCCAAAGTTCCACAAGATCAAAGCTGTAAATCCTCTTCGGTTCTTTCATTCTATTTTCTTAAACGGATGTTTATTGCTTTATTTCTTCTAGACGATTTCTTTTTATTGTCTTTATTTTTATTTACCATAATGTTTGCTGAACTCACTATGAGTGAGTAGTTTTCTTATTCTGGAATTGGGAGAGTAATGCTTGTAAGCATTATTATGGATGAACATTAAGTTTTATTTATTGGATTTGAGATTTGTTCCTTGATTTAATTTCTTGTGATCTTAATGCATGCTATGTGTTGGTACCCACTTAGTAATGATTATAAATATTAATTAAAGGACTGAAATGTGAAGATTAATATTAGAAAATCAATATTTTGAACCTAGGAATTTTGACCTAGACATAGGCTGATACCTTTATGAAATTTCAAAATTGGTCAAAGACCTTAAAGGATTTTAATTAATTTGATTGCTATAAAAGTCGGGTCTAAGTTAATTAGAACACACCCTAGGTACCTTGAGAAAGGACTTAGGATACCTTAGGATCAATTTCCATCAAGGCAAACAACTCTCAATCTAGTAAATAAACAAGATAACACCCATAGTAAGATTTAAGTGTGAAATCTTAATTCCGAAATTGTTTCAAAATAGATCACTTCATTTTAAGTTTACCATTTTAGTGTTTAAAAATAGAAAACTTTCATTCCCTCATTGTTTGATAGCCTAAACAGTCAAAATTACTGTGTAGATTGGTACTTACTAATCAAATTCCTCGTGAGAACGATACTTTACTCATCACTTTATTACTTGTTAGCGATCCGTGCACTTGCGGGGTTATAAAACCAGCAGTAAAACATGTAATTAGTTTATAAATCATGTAAATTTATGTAATTTGAGAATTTTTACTTTTGAATTGAGTATGAATGGAAAGTGTATGGATTTGAAAACATAATTAAAATATATGGATGATATTCTAAATAACAAGATTTTTATTGTAAAATATTATTGAAAATTTCAAGCAGGTGAATAGTGAAATACGCCAAATGGTAATAGAAACAGGGGAAACTCCGCTGGTTTCTCCTATGAATTTAATTGATATTAAAATATAACTAGAACAAATTATTAAAAGAATAAAGTAAGATAAGATAGGGTGCTCTGGCACCGAGTATGACATGTCTTGCTCGGCTACACTGTAGACGGGTAAAGGGTGTCACACACCTAGCATAGCGTGCCATGGCCACCCAATCAGTAACAAGGAATACCTTAAATGAACATATAATCATATGTTACCATGCACTAGAATCTCTCTGTTACAAAATCCCAATTCGAGCTGGAGTCATAGTTAATGTCAAACCCCATTAGCTATGAACATTATGTTCTCTTTTAATTCCAATTCTTGATTAATTAGATTTTCTTGTTAGAAACTCCTTTTTGACTAAATTTGTTTGTCCTGGCCTGAAACTTGAAACATCAAGAACAATTAAATGAACATAGGATTTTATCCCTATTTACTTAGGGTAACAGATTCCATCTTGATCAATATTTATCTCCATATATAACTAGTAGGAGCCAACACATACCCATATACCCAAACACAATACAAGTATGAAAGCAGTATCAAACTTAAACCACCTATATACAAGATAACTGTGTTATCTCAGGTCTAAAGATTATATGCACTGATATGATATATGACAATGCATTGACAAGAGTAAACTCCATGTGCTTGTCATATGCATCACTGGTTCGGCCTACTTATCATGTATAAATGCCTATCTTGTTTGTTATGTGGCATGAGACTCACCACTCCATCTTATTTATATCTGATATAAATACTTTGAGAACAAACATGATTACAATCTTTCTAGATAAGTCATGTCCTGTGTGAAGTATCCTTTATTGTGAACCAATTTATGATACTTTGTGCTAGAAATACTGTCACTCATATTCTTAACAACTTAAAAATAGAATTTCTAACAAAATATCAATGGACCTTTTCTATTACACATAAATACATTATGTAAATGGGAAAGTGAAATTGCCTTTTATTAATAAAATATGTATAAGATACATACAAAATGATATGCTCTAGGGCATACTACTAACATCCCCCTGTACCTCAGCTGCTACTGATTGCTCTACGGTGTGATCCTCCTCTTCCATACTGAATCAGAATTCTACTCCCTAGACAACCAACTGTGACACCCCTCACCCGACTACAGTGTAGCCGAGCAAGGAGTGCTACATTTGATGCCGGAGCACCCTAACTTATCTTACTTTATTTCTTTAAAAATTTTGAATTCGTTTAATTTAATATCAATTATTTTTCTACGGAGAAACCAACGGAGTTTCCTCTATTTTATTATCGTTTGACGTGATTCACTATTCACCTGTTTGAAAATCAATAATACTTTCATAATATAATCTTATCCATACTAATCATAATTATCTCATCAATCATTCTCATAGTTATCTCATATTTCAAATCTTATCCATATATTTCAATTTTATAATCATTTCTATACATTTCCATTCATACTTAATTCGTATGTAAAAATTTTCAAATTACATAAATTTACATGATTTATAAACTAATTACACAAGTTCATAATATACATAATATACAAAATACATAAAATAACTTATATGGGCCCTATCTACATGCATTGCTGAGGAGGTGACAACTTTGAACACTATGCAGATTAGAACTCTAAAATCCCTATTTAATATTCACTGGGCTTTACCTTCAGTACCTGTGCGAAGGAAACAATCCATCGCGCTAAGCATTGCTGCTTAGTGGTGCAATAATATAATAAAGAAAATAATATACAAATAAAGAAAGAAATGGATCAAAATTTGGATACTCTGGAATTTAATCTAATTTTATATAATACTTCTAGTATTAACTATCTTCTGTTCTAATTTATTCCTCTTCAAAAGCGCTCAATTCTTTTATAATAATTAAATATTAATATTGTTCCAATTCATTTCAATTTTTTTTCTGCTAAATAACTAATCTAATTTATTTTAATTATTCTTACTTATTTATTTAATTGCTAATATTTTCAGTTGCTAATATTCTTATGATATTAACTCTTTCTAGCATTTTATTAATCGTTTTCTTGATCATTTTTTAGCCTCTTTTTATTGTAATCAGTCTTGTTCTTTATCTTGATATTTAATTTCCTTACTTTCTTTAATAATCAATTCAATTACATTTATACTTTTCCATGCCTAAGTAACCTATACAAATTGACTGGACTGGATAAACAGGTAAACTAGCACTGGATACTAGGTACCTCGGGCCGTCACACCATCGGTCACAATGTGTCTCCCGGTGTGCAGACAGAATGGCTAATAAGCCATAAAAGCAATACGGCATAAAGCCAAGTATAACATCATTGTAACACTCCTCACACATCTACAGTGTAGCCGAGCAAGGCGTGTTACACGGCGTGCCGGAGCACCTAGTCTGTGATTATCTTATTTTCAGACTACTCAATTTGGTTTAAGAAGCTTTTATGTAAAATTCATATCATGTTGGTTATATTTTTATCTTGTAATAAAATTTGGTGTTGCAAAATTTTTAACCATAATTCGGCAAAGTGCCGTCTGTAATTTGGACAAACAGTCCTTTTTCACCTGTTAAAAATAGTTCAATATAATATTCTCAAAATCTCAACTATTTCACAGTCTCAATATTTCAATACAGTCTATTGATTTTTACAATATTTAAATAGTTTCAAAATACAGTCCATTATAACTTAAATACATCTAGATATTCTCCATATAAAGTTAATATGTACAAATTATTACAAACCTTAAAGTTTTATGATATACATATTACATAACAAAATGTCAAAATACAACTGATAGTCATTACACAAGATCCTAAGTCCTACCATGTATGCAGTGTAGTGCAGATGACTCTGGACTCCTGTACAGATCTGATGTCTCACCCGATCGTAGGTCTGCTGGGCTCCCCAGCTGTGTATCCAATATCTACGCGTAGCAAAAGCAACGCGTTAAGCAATTCTGCTTAGTGGTGCCAATTATAAAGAAATATACACTAAAATAAAATAAATGAATTGTTTATGAATTTATGACATCGGTATTCTTTGCAGTTGTTGTTTCTACTATTATTGCTAACATTTCATTTTTGCTAATTTTGGTGGTGCTATATGTCAATAAACTGAATTTAGCTATTTGAATTTAATAATGCTTAAATTAACTGCCCGTGTAGCCTATACACTGACCAGATTGGATAAATGGATATACTGGCATTGGGTACCTAGTACCTCGAGCCTTCACATCATCAGTCACAAAGTATCTCTCGGTGTATAAACAGTGTGGCTAAAAAGCCATATAGTCAATCAGGCGATAAGCCAAGTATAATAACACAATCCGTATAGCCGTAGGCTATTAAAATCACAGTGCGGCATAATAAGGTATAAAAACACAGTACAGCATAAAGCCATTTACAGAATAGCTATCAGAATCCTATTGGCATGCCAACCTATCCAAACTAGTCAACTAGGCAAACTAGGGCATATTACAAATTAATTGTTTAATTCTTCATTTTTAGAGTTTACTAGTTATTATGTAATTCACAAGTCAATGCAAATGTTGACCTTTTTAGATATCATGGATAAGTTGATTCTAGTATCAACATGTCACAATTTGTAATTCAATATGCTGCTAATATAGTGCAATTTACCCTTTTCACAAGTTGGCATTTATTGCCAAATTACTTCAAAGCTTCATTGTATGTTAATGTCAAATTTTTAGTTTAAGTGTGCTGGATTGGTCTAGCTTAATGTCCTATTTCTCTTAGTTTTTAGCTTCTGTTCAAAGAAGCAAAATTGTAGCTCTATGTCTTATTGAACTTTGGCACAAATTTTAGATTATTCTGGGTTATATAGACCAAGATATGGTCAATTTACTAAAGCTGGATAGTAGTGCAAAATTTGGTCAATTTTAGGTCAAATTCAGTTATGGCAGTTTTGGTACCCTAACTTGGGCAAGCAATTTGACTTGGTTCTGGCCATTTCTGGGCTTTGGTGTCTTCATAAGAATTGTAGCTATATTTCTAAGCTTTCCATGGTATAAATTTCAGGCCATTTGGACCTGTTTTGAGTGAGTTATGGTCATTTTAGTGACTATTGTTTATATGGTCAAAAATCTGGGTTTGCACATTATCAATTCCGGATTAGGTCATTTTTAAGGTTAGTTTCTAGGCAGAATTTTGGCAACATTTCTATATGAAAGTTGGCATATTTTGTGTCTAGTTTCACCTCCCATTGGCCTCATACCATTTAGAGTCACCAATTTTCACTTATGGTTCAATTTACCTACTGCCTTCAACACACACAACCTGCACATAAAAGAACACTCCCAATTGACATTTCTCCTCCTCCCAAAACTTACAATTATACATTCATAGCACTCTATACCATTCATCATATCTCAATCATTTCCATTTGGGCAAAATATACAAGTGCTCCATGTACATTATACAACCCTAATTCACAAAGTTAAATTCAACATAACATATACATGAAATCACTTAATTATTACATATACTTCCCAACCATTACTTCACATACACTACCCTTAATTCATCTTCACCATAATTTATCAAGAAAATTCATGAAACCAAACATTAATTCATGAATTTAAAGGCTGCCAAAAGTGGCAGTTTGCTAAGGTATCCAATTTGCTTTCCAAACCCTTAAATTTAAGTACTCAATGTACATATACATGGAAATTAATTTACAACAACTTTAAAATGACTAAATCAACATTAATTTCCATCCATTAGAGGTAAGAAAAACTCAAGCAACTTAGGTTCTCATGGCTGCCGAAATTGAACAATTCAATAACTCAATAAATTCTTCCATTCTCTTCACCATTCAACTCACCTCAACCTAAACATGAAGTTTACTAAAGAAAGGGAGGGAATTTGGACACTTACTTCTTTTGGAGCTTGCTAAAAACTCACTAAATCCCTTTCTTCTTGCTGCCAATGGCTTCCTCAAGTTGAATGTATAAGCTTTAATGAAGACACTAGTGAGAACATGATAGCATGGTGGTCCTTCCATGGTCGGCTATGGAGATCTTTCATGGTGAGAGCTTTGGCTGGTTTTGTGGAAGGTTGAAGATGATTTAAATTCTGCCCAATTCAACTTTGATATGTCCCATATTTTAAGGTTAGTGGAGCACTAAACAATAATTTAATGTTTAATGATTTAAAGTTTCACAATTTACATTTTATGCCTCATTTCTTTCACTATTAATATAATGTACCTTATTTTAATTTTTCATGACATTTTCAAAGTGTAATATCATTTATTTTTAATAAACATTGAGGTCAAAAGGCAACTCTAGGTGTCAAATGACCAAATGCCTTTCTTCGGATTGTATTCCCGATTTTTCGGTAACACCGACTTTTGTCTGTTTCTCGACTTATCATTTTTCTTTATACTAATTTATTAATTTTTCTTTGATATTTCTAGTGTCAATTACATTTCAATAAACCTTTAATTATGTCTCAAAATTTAATTTCAAGGGTTCCCCACAGTCCTGGAGTCGGCAATTGTCTTCGCTGTAACTTTCCGGTGCAGTCACCCATCGCTACGGTGCCAGCTCGTTTAACCTAGTTTCATTTTCTCTCTTTTATTTTTCTTTAATTTTTCTTGTATTTCCTTCTTATTTATTTCATCATTATATGTTTGTTCACTATCATCAAAGTGTAGTTTCAGACATCCTAACTTGCCCGGACTGACATTAGGTCACTAAAGTAATAGAACATACAGAATACGTATAGGTAGGATGTTACAATCATAATCAGTATAGCCATAGGCTATCATATCACAGAATGGCATGGAGCCATACATCATACACAGTACTGCTATCAGAACCCTATTGGCATGCCAACCTATCCAAACCAATCACACTAGGCCTACTGGCATATTACAAAGTTATTTATTGAATATTTGTACTTAACATGTAAGGTTACTATTCATTTAGTCATTTAAGTCAAAATATTGACTTTCTCATATAAATAGTTACATGAGTTTTAATCACATAGATTTACCACATTTTGGTTCCCAAAAGTGTTGGCATTAGTTTCCAATCCATACTTCTAACCAATGGAGAATAAATTCAAATTTCAGTTTTTGGGTGCTAGAGTTTACTATTTCATTAGGCCATTCTATAATGAGAATTTGGCCAAGTGTTCATAATCAAAGTTGTTCTTTATTGTGTTTAGTTACATTTCACTTTTTAAATCACCCCATTTGAAGTTTTCTAACTCAAGATATGCCACTTTGAGCAAGGCTGGCCGGATTGGTATCTGCCTAGAATTTCTGGGCAGAATACCATTTTGCCAGATTTGGTAGTTCAACTTTATCCAATTCATTTGGTTCAGTCCAGAATTAGAGTTTGTGTTAAACATAAAAGTTGTTCTAAATTGCCTCAGCCTTCCATTGATATAAATTTTAGGTCAATTGGACCTTCCTACACTGAGTTATGACCAAATGAATGAACACTGTTTATTTGGTTATTTTGTCCAGGCAGAATTGGTGCTACTCGGATTTGGTCAATTTTTAGGGCATCCTAAGTTTATTTTCTGGACAGGTTTCTTTCATCAAAGTTGTGACATTATGTGTCTAATTTCTTGTCCGATTGGCCTTGCACCAATTGAACCTACACAAGTCAAGTTAAAGCTGTCCAACCTTGCTGGACTCACATCCAGACCTACAGGTCACTCAAGGCAGCACCTCTAACCTCAATTCCCATGGCACAATTCACCTCAATGCCTACTCAAACACAACTAAATGGTCACTAATTGATCATTAGAATTTCCTTTCACCAATACATGAGCAAAATCATAAATTTGTTGCCTAAACCCTAACTCCAACAACTTTAATTCTCCATATACATGCAATCAATGAATCAAAGTATCAAATTTATGTTCAATGGCAGCCATGTACAACTATAACTCAATCTAATCAATGAAACCCTAATGTATCCTAAGGCTGCCGAAATTAGTGGAATTTATTCATGCAAAATTTATTTCAATTCTCTTAATTTCACCCTCATTTCATACTCCATATGATATATATACAAAGTTTTAAGGATGAATTAGCACTAACCTTTTTGAAACCAAACTTGAGCTTGTTATTCTTCAAGATTTCTCCTAGAATCATAATAATCATAATCAATTATAACTTCACTTTCCCAAATTAAATATCCAATAAAAATTCAATAGCATTTCCCCTTAAATTGGACTAAACTCCTATCATAAATCTCAAATCCATAAACCATTAATACCCAATCTGGCAGCTTGTGCATTCAAATTTATATATAATGATCTAACCATCAGATAAATCTCAAATTTTAACTATATATTCAAGACATCCCTATACAATATCAGTAAAAATTTAGCATCAAATCATTTCTATATCATGAGATATCAAAATATTTATTCAACCCTTCAAAATTTGAATTTTTACAGAAATCAGTCTTACTCAGACAGCTCATGCAAAACAATTTATATCTCATAAACCACAAGTCTAAAATTCACCAAATTTTAACACCATAGGCTCAACATCCCTAATATCATTTGTACCAAATTTCATAAATTTATAAGCATCCTAACTATTTATTTTTCTCAAATTTCAGTAGCCAAAATTCAGAATTCAACTTGCAGATAGCCTTTGTTCAACAATATATCTCTCCAAATCCAACCGTTGAACAATCACCAAATTTTAACCATAACTTCTACACATACATACCTCAAACATATCCAAAAATCGACAGTATAAGTTGAGCCAAACTCACTAGGACGGAAGAGAAACATGCTGCCCCTGCTCAACTCCTATTTCTGCTACTGTTCATCTCCTTCTCCTTCTTCTTTTCTTTCTTTTCCTTTTCTCTCTCTCTCTCTCTTGATTCGACTGATTGGGGAAGATGAAGTAGATTTCTTTTTCATTTTTGTCTCATTTTTATTTAGTTTTTATCCCTTTTAAGAGACTTGTCCATTTCCCATTGGTTAGCAATTTTAATTACCTCATGCATGATGTCATTAATCTACTTATATTTCATTTTTATTTTTCTTTCTTTTCTAATCATTTTCAATTAAATTTTTAGCAATATTTATTCACATTTAATGTTATAATAATTATTTACTTAACTGAACAAGTCGGCCATATAACACCTCTATTTGCATAGCTTGGTAAATTACCCTGTTCGGAAGACCGACGTCGGTCTGGACAATTAAGAAGATTAGAATCACATCTAAGACAACTAGATAAGCCCTAAACATAAATAATTAGTAATTGTCAATTAGTTAAGTATAAATAAGAAAAATAGAACATAAGAGGTTAAATGAGCCGAGAGTCACAGCGATGGGTGACCTTCTCGGGAAGGATTGCGAAGTCGATTTAAACTCAAATTTCAAATCGTAAAATATGACTCCGCGGTCCTTAGGACTATTGTGAACACAGTGGAAAAGAAAAAATCACGAAAAAGAATTGTTAAGCTAGTCAAATAATTAGGTCAGGGATCCGAAAGAAATATTGAATTATTTACAAACCAGGTTGAACTGGCGAGGGGCAATTTGGTCAATCGACCCCTAGAGCTGACTTCTGACCTAACTGTCAAATAAAATCGGAGAAAAGAAAATTTCACAATCGGGAATTAAATTAAAGAACTAATGAAAAAGTAAATAGAAAAAAAAAGGGAAAAAGGAAAAGTGAAAAGTGATGACATCATGCATGATGCAATAAACATTATAATTAAAACTTTAATTTTGGATAATTTGTGGTCTTCCAAAAGGTAAAAAACATAAAAGAAGAAAAAAGTAAAATAAAAAGGGATTGTCTTCATCCTTACCGTCTTCCATCTCTCTTTCGCAAGCTCTCTCTAAAACCACCATTCAAGCTCATCTTTGACCTTGCAAATCTCAAAACCTTATCATAGAAAATTGTTTTACCAAGGTTAAAATTTGTTTGGACAACTAGGAAAGAAGGTCCAAGAAGAAAGAAAGAAGAAAGGAAGAGATTTGAAGGGAAAGAAAATTCTGCATTCAAGGTTAGTAGTTAAACTTGGAATTTATAGTTTAATTATTGTATTTATAGCTTAATGAACTTAGAAATTAACATTAAATGAAATGAAAACAAGTGTTGAAGGACTAGGTATAAATTTCGGCCAGCTAGGGTTTGGTTGGATAATCTATGAATTTGATTGAATTAAAAGTATAGGTAAGCTTGTATGAGTGATGGAGTGATGTTGATATGCTTTGAATTAGTTAAATGTAACAAATATGTGAATTAGGGTTTGGACCTAGGGTTTTGGAGGACAAAAATTGGAGAATTGGTCAAATAGTGTGTTTGACCTAGTTTGAGCTGAAAAATGGTCATTTGTGACCAATTAGGATATGTTGGAAGTGTTGGAATTGAATGGAAATTCGAATTGCTTAGGGCCATATTGCAGGCAGCAGGACCAAGGTCCCTTTCAGGGACCAAAACTAAATTTACCAATCCAATTAGTGTGAGGCTAATTGGGAATGAAACTAGACACAAAATGACACATTTTTCATTCAGGAATCATGCCCAAAAAGTGACCATAGCATAGTGAAAAAATTGACCAAATCCGGACTTAGGTATTCTGTCTTGTACAAAAATGACCAAATGAATAATATTTGTTCATTTGGCCATAACTTGGGCTAGACAAGTCCAAATGACCTGAAATTTTACCAGTAGAAAGCTGAGATATAGACCTACAACTTTCATGAAGAACACAAACCCAAATTATGCCATTAACCAAGTCATTTGGCCACCTAAAATTAGTGACCTAAAACTGCTAGAACCAGTTTTGGTGCCCAGAAAATGTGAGTTAGGCTAATCCGGCCAGCCATGTTCAAATAGCTATAACTTGAGCTACAAAACTCCAAATGGAGTGATTCAAAAAGGGAAATAAAGTTAAGACAATAAGGAACAATTTCTATGAAGAAAACTTGGCCAAATTCTAACAGCAACATGACCAATGAAACAGTGCAAAATAGGTCACCAAAACTAAAAATTTGAAAGTTTGCCTAAAAGACTTAAGTTTTGAGAAAATGACCAAAACCAACAAAATTGGTAACTAAAAAGTGGTATGTGAGTATAGTTGGAGTTCCCATGCCTTTTAAGCATAAGAAAGTCAATATTTTGACTTGAATAGTAACCTCAACATGAAAATTTTAAAGAATGAAGTTTAAGCATATTGGGATTAATTATTGAAATTATTGTGAGGCAAGGATACTGAGATACTATAAATTTTGTGTTTCAGCTGAAAAAGACTCGGAAGGTCTAAGAGATTGAGTCAAGGCCTAGAGGCGACTCACGTCAGGTTTGTGCACCACAAACTTAAAATTCTTTATTTCTACTTGACAATTCTTGAAATAAATGTTGTGAATAATTTTGATTATTATGGCTTGAAAATCTTATTTGAAAAATAGTGTGTTGCCTACTTTGTAAATGAAAAGTTTGGAATGAAATATGATTTGTGAATTATATGAAATGTTTGAAAAACTTGATTTAAATTATTTTTATTCACACTTGGCATGGCAATATCACTATGTTCCTCCTCCATTTATGGGGTGAGTTTGACTATATTCCTCCTTCTTTGGCTTCCCAGTCAGGAGGTGAGTTTGGATGAGTACTCATTAGCTAGCTAGCCACCTCCCTCATTAATTTCGATTAGTGGGGTGAGTTTACCTTGTCGTGGTATACAACACGGTATGTTTGGAAATTTTGTGTCATGGCCTAAGTTGTGTTATTGATTGGCAACACTATGATTATTAAATTGTTTGATCAAATTTGTGTTATATTAAGTTTTGAAATTTATGAAATGTTTATATTGTGATTTCTAAATATTTTTCCAGACGTTCTAGCTGTTCGGATCGACACCGATCACAGGAATAGTAGAATGTATGGAATTGCTACAGTGAGGGTGTTACAACTCTTCCCCTCTAATTTAAATTTCGTCCTCGAAATTTACCTATTGTAAATAGTTGAGGAGCTGCTACTTCCTTATTTCTTCACCTTACCAGAGAAAACGAATCTGCATTAGTGTCACCTCGACTCATATGAATGCTATGCATGTTATGCACATAATCTTATTCTATCTATCGATGCTTAGGAATGCCTAAACTATGCTCTGATACCAATAAATGTGACACCCCTCACCCGACTACAGTGTAGCTGAGAAAGGCATGCTACATTCGGTGCCGGAGTACCCTAACTTATCTTACTTTATTTCTTTAAAATTTTGAATTTGTTTAATTTAATATCAATTATTTTTCTACGGAGAAACCAACGGAGTTTCCCTTATTTTATTATCGTTTGACGTGATTTACTATTCACCTGTTTGAAAATCAATAATACTTTCACAATATAATCTTATCCATACTAATCATAATTATCTCATTAATCATTCTCAGTCATCTCATATTTCAAATCTCATCCATATATTTCTATAACACCCCTCACTCGTCTACAGTATAGCCAAGCAAGGCGTGCTACACTGTGTGCCGGAGCACCTAGTCTGTGATCATCTCATTTCTTGAACTCAATTTGATTTTAAGAAGTCTTTTATGTAAAATTCATATCATGCTAATTCTATTTTCATACTTTAGTAAAATCAGTTTTTCAAAAATGGTAATAAAAATCTGGTAAGGTGCCGTCTGTATTTCGGACAAACTGTCCTTCTAAACCTGCTAAAAATAGTTCAATATGATAATCTCAATCTTCCAACTAATTTTTCAATCTCAAAATTTCATAGTTTCAAAATACAATCCAACATAATTTACACTCATCCAAACACTCTCCATAGGAGTTTAATATGTACAATTTATTACAAACCTTAAAGTTTTAGAATATACAAATTACATAACAAAATGTCAAAATACAACTGATAGTCATTACACAAGATCTTAAGTCCTACCATGTATGCAGTGTAGTGTAGATGACTCTGGACTCCTGTGCAGATATGATGTCTTTGTTAGTAGTATGCCCTAGAGCATATCATTTAGTAAGTATCTTGTACATGTTTTTATTAATAAAAGGCATTTTCACTTTTCCATTTACATAATATATTTATGTGTAATAGAAAAGGTCCATTGATATTTTGTTAGAAATTCTATTCTTAAGTTGTTAAAAATATGAGTGACAGTATTTCTAGCACAAAGTATCATAAATAGGTTCATAATCGAGGATACTTCACAAAAAGGACATGACTTATCCAGAAAGATTGTAATCATGTTTATTCCCAAGTTATTTATATGAGATGTAAATAAGATGGAATGGTGAGTCTCATGCCAGATAACAAACATGATAGGCACTTAGACATGATAAGTAGGTCGAATCAGTGACATTTATGACAAGCACATGGAGTTTACTCTTGTCAATGTATTTTCATAAATCATATCAGTGCATATAATTTTTAGACCTGAGATAGCACAGTTATCTTATATATAGGTGGTTTGAGTTTGATACTGCTTTCATACTTGTACTGTGTATGGGTATATTGGCATGTGTCGGCTCCTACTAGTTATATATGGAGGTAGGTGTTGATCAAGATGGAATCTGTTCCTCTAAGTAAATAGGGATAAAATCCTATGTTCATTTAATTGTTCTTGATGTTTCAAGTTCTTGGCTAGGACAGATAGATTTATTCAGAAAAGAGTTTCTGATGAGATAATCTTTTTAATCAAGAATTGGAATTAAAAAAGAACATAATATTCATAGCAAATGGGGTTTGACATAAACCATGATTCCAGCTTGAGTTGGGATTTTGTAACAGAGAGATTCTAGTGCATGGTAACATATGATTATAGGTTCATTTAAGGTAATCTTATTACTAATTGGGTGGCCATGACATGCTAAGCTAGGTGTTAACCATGGTCTATGAGGTGCATAAAATGATTTAGAGAAATCATTTATGGTAAGAAAGAGTTCTGATGATATTAAGAGTTGATATCATGTCTCATTGCCAATTATTGATGAGCATAGTAAGTCACACACATACACAAGTAATCACCAAATTAAATATGATTTAATTAATTAATTAATTAAAGAGTTTATTTGATTAATTAAATAGGTTTGGTTTGCAATTAGATTGCAAAGTCCCTAGCATGGCTTGAAACTAAATCTAGGTTATTGGATGTATAGTATAAGTTAAATTTATATTTAAAGTGTTTAAATATGAATATAATTAATGAGAAATTAATTAATAGAGATTAATTAATTAATTTATATTTGATATAAATTGATTAGAAGAAGAGAAATAATTATTTTGGGTTGAGAACTCAAAATTAAGACACAGGGGTATTTTGGTCATTTCACAGTGTGACATGTGGCACTATGAGATGGTGACATATGGCACTATACATAAGTTTGCCATATGTCTTTTAATCATGTAAGATGATTAAAGTTAAGATTAAATATAGGTTTAACACTTGGCACAATGTGATTGGGTCAATTAAACCCAGAGCCAATCAGACAGTGACACGTGGCAAGGGTTTTAAGTGGTGACCTAGCTATATAAGGGAAAGGATGAAAAGAAAAATACCTAGCTGCTATTTGTTTCATTGGTGCCACCCCAAAACACCTCTCTCTTTCATCTTCTTCATCTCTCATCAATTCAAAGAGATTTCCCAACAACCTCTTCAATTAAAAATACTAGAAATCGTTTCTAGTGTCTTGTTTACATCTGTAATCTCTCAAAAGGTAAAACCTGATTTTCTAATTGATTGGAACAGCTTTTGAAGCTGTTCAAGGGACTGCCATTGGTGATCTTGGTATGGATAAGCTAGAGGGACAACATCTGGTGTCCTAGGCGCATCCTAAAGGTGCCAAACACACTGCAGTGCATCAAACAGGTTAGTGCACTTATTCTTGATATAATCTAGGGTTCTAATGAATTAATCTGTTAATTCTAAAATCTTAAATGGCAAATGTAAATCCAAAAGTATATTAAAAGAGTTTTAATATTTAGTTTAACATTGAAATCAAATAGATAAAAATAAATCTTGCATGATGCATGTGACCTTAGAAGAAAAATTTTGAATTTCAATGATTTAAACTTGTGTTTTTCATGCTTTCACTCCTTCAGTCTCACCCGGTCGTAGGTCTGTTAGGCTCCCCAACTGTGTCTCTAATACCTATGCATAGCAAAAGCAACGTGCTAAGCAATTCTTCTTAGTGGTGCCAAATATAAAGAAATATATATGCTAAAATAAAATAAATGAATTGTTTATGAATTTATGACATCGTTATTCTTTGCAGTTGCTGTTTCTACTTTTATTTGCTAATCTTTCATTTTGCTAATTTTTGGTGGTACTGTATGTCAATAAACTGAATTTAGCTATTTCAATTTAATAATAGTTAATTTAACTGCCCGTGTATCCTATACACTGACTAGACTGGATAAATGGATATACTGGCATTGGGTACTTAGTACCTCGGGCCGTCACACCATCGATCACAAAGTGTCTCCCGGTGTATAAACAGTGTAGCTAAAAAGCCATATAGTCAATCCGGCGATAAGCCAAGTATAATAACACAATCCATATAGCCGTAGGCTATTAAAGTCACAGGGGGTATAATATGCCGTAAAAACACAGTATGGCATAAAGCCATTTACAGAACAGCTGTCAGAATCCTATTGGCATGCCAACCTATCCAAACTAATCAACTAGGCAAACTAGGGCACATTACAAATTAATTATTTGATTCTTTTTTTTTTTTTTTTTTACTAGTTATCATGTAATTCACAAGTCAATGTAAATGTTGACCTTTTTAGATAATATGGATAAGTTGATTCTAACATCAACATGTCATAATTTGTAATTCAATATGTTACCAATATAGTGCAATTTACCCTTTTCACAAGTTGGCATTCATTGCCAAATTACTACAAGCTTCACTGTATGTAAATGTCAAATTTTTAGTTTTAGTGTGCTAGATTAGTCTAGCTTAATGTCCTATTTCTCTTAGTTTTTAGCTTCTAGTCAAAGAAGCAAAATTGTAGCTCTATGTATTATTGAACTTTTGGCACAAATTTCAGGTCATTTTGAGTTATATAGACCAAGATATGGTCAATTTACTAAAGCTGGACAGATTGCATCTTTAGTGCAAAATTTGATCAATTTTAGGTCACATTCAGTTTTGGCAGTTTTGGTACCCGAAATTGTGCAAGCAATTTGACTTGGTTTTGGCCATTTATGGGCTTTAGTGTCTTCATAAGAATTGTAGCTCTATGTCTAAGCTTTCCATGGTAAAATTTTTTGATCATTTGGACCTGTTTTGAGTGAGTTATGGTCATCTTAGTGACTACTGTTCATATAGTCAAAAATCTAGGCTTGCACTTACCAATTTTGGATTAGGTCATTTTTAAGGTCATTTTCTAGGCAGAATTTTGGCAACATTTCTGCATGAAAGTTGGCCTATTTTGTGTCTAGTTTCACTTCCCATTGGCCTCATACCAATTGGGGTCACCAATTGTCACTTATGGTTCAATTTACCTACTGCCTTCACAATACAAAGTCTGCACACAAAGAACACTTCCAAATGACACTTTTCCTCCTCCCAAAACTACAAATATACATTCATAACACTTCTATACCATTCATCATATCTCAATCATGTCCATTTGGGCAGAATATATAAGTGGTCAATGTGACAACCCTTACCCGTCTACAGTGTAGCCGAGCAAGCTATGTCACACGGTGTACCGGTACACTCTATTATACCTTAATAAATTTTCATCAATAATTTTGATTATAGCTTGTGAAATATGTTTTATTTAAGTCATTAGTGAAATTATAATTTATTTGAGGTTCCGAAAATTTTATAGAAAATCCGGCAGAGTACCGGCTAAAAATGGAGAAACCAGTTCTTCGGAACCTGTGAAAAACACTTCCTATATTCATATTCCATCATCTCAACTCCATTTACCAAATTCTCAACATTTTTCAATCATTCATTCCTCATATACAAACAATAAATAAATGCTCAAGTTTTGCATTTATAACCATAACTTTCATTATTTACATAAACATCAAAATACATTACATAGATCCAAATACATATGAGAAAATCAAAATTAATTACAGAATGCCAAAATGACACCTAGTGTCCTACCAATGCACTGCAGAAGTTGAGGTGACAAGGACATTGAGCGTAATCGCAGACGGACTCACCCAGTCTGTGGTCTACTGGGCTCACGATCGGGATCTCCAGTACCTACGCGTGGCAAAAGCAAAGCGCTAAGCAATGATGCTTAGTGGTGCAATAATATAATAGAAGAAAATAGCAAGAAATTAAATGTGTATGGAATGTGTATGCTTTCTTTGTTTGGTATTGGTACATTCGTGATTTCATTAACGTTGTTCACTTTTATTCATTTGGTTGCCCCAAGTAACCTACACTAGACGATCGGATCGATAACGTAACCGCACCGGGTACCTAGTACCTCGGCCGTCACACCATCGGTCACATATGCATCTCCCGGCAGTAAATGTAACTAACAAGTCAGAATAATATCGTGCACAAGGCCAAGTCTCAATACAAAGTCGAATGGCTAAAAGCCATGAAATCACGAATGGCATATTGCCATGTGCGATCTTGCTAACTGAACCCTATTGGCATGCCAAACTATCCAAACCAATCTTGTTAGGTATACTAGGGCATTTGAAACTTTTAAATTCTTCAATTTGTGAATTTCATGTTTTGGTGTTACTATTCACCTCATTGGTTAACAAAAATGTTGACTTTTGGATAGAAAATATGTACATTGACTTTGGCACTCCCAACATACCACATTTGGTGTTTAAAACTTGTTGGCATTAAGTGTTAATACCATTTCAAAGTGTAAACCCACACAAGCAGAATTTTCAGTTTTGGTGAGTCAACTTCACTGTTCCATTCGACACTGTTACTGTAGGAATTTGAAGAAATGTAAAACATGAAAGTTGTTCCTTATTTTGTCTAGTTGAATTTCTTTTTTTAAATCACTCCATTTGGAGTTTTGTAGCTCCAAATATGGTCCAAAAACCACAGCTGGCCGGATTCCCATTCTGCAGAAAATACCATATCTACAGTAACAGGAACAGTAACTTCCACTACCATTTGGGTTAGGTTATGGCCATAATTTGGGGTAGGTTCCTTCATGAAAGTTGTTTATCTATGTCTTAACTTGTTGCTGTAAAACTTTCAGGTCAATTGACCATATCTACAGTGAGTTATGGCCAAATGAACAGTTACTGTTCATTTGGTCAATTCTGCAAAACCAGTTGCAGGGTATCCGGATTGGGGCCAAGTTTTGGTCCTCTTGCTTTGGTCTTTTGGGCATGGTTTCTTCAGAAAAAATGTGCCATTATAAGCCTAATTTAATATCCGATTGGCCAAACACCAATTGGACTAACACAGCCCAAGTTATGGCAGTGCAAATGGACTGAATTTTCAGTCCCTATGCTGCTGTCCTAGGGCAGCCTGCAACCTCACTTTGCAACCTCATTTTTCAGTCCATTTGTTAGTCAAATTACCTAAAATGGTCACTAATTGACCATTAAAAGGTTCTTTAACAATTGCATAGGCCAAGTTCACATTTTACTCCAAAAACCCTAGTTCAAAGTCATGATTTCTACACTTTACCTTAGTTAGCTATTAATTCACCATTCTTATGTTTATAAACTTCAAACATGGTTTCTAATTCACTTTAAGCTCATCAAAAACACTTCCTCATATTCCATAGCTAGGGCTGCCGAAATTCACAAGCTCAAACACATAGGTTTATGTTCATTTAAACCACAATTCTCACTAAGTTTCAAGTCCCAAACCATGAAAATGAAGAGTTTAATGGATATAAGTGCACTAACCTCAAGTGGCAGAATTTTCCAAACCCTTAAACCTCACTTTCTTTCTCCTTCTTGGCTGCCAAAAGCTTTAGCAAGGTGCTAGGGCAAATTTTAGTGAAGGGTTTCTAGGGTTTTAGGGTGAATTGAAGAGGAAATTGAAGGTTTGGAGTGAACATCAATGGAGGGAGGAGTTGAGGAAGTTTCGGCTGGTTTTCTTGAAAGGGAGATGGCTGCTGCATTTTATCAATTTGGTCTTCTCTTATCTCTTTTAATAGTTAGTCAAATAATGGCTTAATTTTGATTGGTCATTGTTTTCTTAATGACATCACCATGATGTCATAAATACCTCTTTTCCTCATTTTCTTTTCTTTCCTCCACTACTCATTTTCAATTTAATTTCTAGTAATGTTTATTCATATTTTATGTTATATTAATTATTTACTCAACTGGACAAGTCGGCCAAAAATCACCTCAGAAGGCGAAATGACCAAAATGCCCTCCGTTTGGCTTAACGGGTCAAAATTGTCTGTACCGATTGAAAAATTTTTCTAGGTATTTTCTTGGCATTCTAATGCCATGGGAACCTCAATAACCCTTCTCTGGAGTCCCAAAAATTATTTTATAATTTTTCCCCCTGGTCTAAGGCTCCTCGTTGCGAGAACCGCAACTTCCCTCTGGTTACCCATCGCTAGGGCACCGGCTCGTTTAACTTGGTTGTATTTTATTTCTAAAATTTTTACTAAATTTTTCTTATTAATATTTGAGTTAATTTTGGTTCCTGACTTTAATTTAAATATTTTTCCGGACATTCTAGCTGTCCGGACCGACACCGGTCACCGGAACAGTAGGATGTATGGAGTAGTTACCGGGAGGGTGTTACAGTCAATGTACATTATACAATCCTAATTTGCAAAGTTAAATTCAATATAATATATACATGAAAACACTTGATTGTAACATATACCTCCCAACCATTACTTCACATACACTGCCCTCAATTCATCTTCACCATAATTCATCAAGGAAATTCATGAAATTAAACACTAATTCATGAATTTAAAGGCTGCTAAAAGTGGCAGTTTATTAAGGTATACAAATTGTTTTCCAAACCCTTAATTTCAAGTACTCAATGTACATATACATGGAAACTAAATTGCTACAACTTTAAAATGACTAAATCAACATTATTTTCCATCCATTAGAGGTAAGAAAAACTCAAGCAACATAGGTTCTCATGGCTGCCAAAATTGAACAATACCATAACTCAATAAATTCTTCCATTCTCTTCACCATTCAACTCACCTCAACCTAAACATGAAGTTTACTAAAGCAAGGGAGGGGATTTGGACACTTACCTCAACTTGACCTTGAAAAAACCTTGGAATTTACTCTACTTATTGCTGCCTAAAGGTTTCTCAAGATGTGTAGATCAACTTTAATGAAGAACAATTGTAGAAATTATGGCTTGATGATGGAGAGAGAAAGTTTCAATGTGTGCATCCATGGAGGTTTTGGTGGAGAGCTCCATTTCGGCAAGAAGAAGATTGTAGAAGAAGAAGATGAAATGAGTGGGACCTACTGTCCCAAAGTCCCTTATGTGTCCCAAATTAGGAGTTAGTGGAGCACTAAACCATTTGTTTAATGTTTAATGATTTAAAGTTCGCCCATTTACACTTTAACCACCATTCTTTCTTTATTTACATTATGTATCTCATTTTTATTTTTCATGAAATTTTTAAAGTATAATATCATTTATTTTTTTAATGGATATTGAGGTCAAAAGGAAACTCTAGGTGTCAAATGACCAAAATGCCCCGCTTCGGGTTGTATTCTCAATTTTTCGGTAACACCGATTTTTGTCTGTTTCTTGATTTTTCATTTTTCTTTATACTAATTTATTAATTTTTCTTTGATATTTCTAGTGTCAATTACATTTCAATAAACCTTTAATTATGTCTTGAAATTTAATTTCGAGAGTTCTCTGTAGTCC
This sequence comes from Hevea brasiliensis, assembly GCF_030052815.1. Lineage (NCBI taxonomy): Eukaryota > Viridiplantae > Streptophyta > Magnoliopsida > Malpighiales > Euphorbiaceae > Hevea > Hevea brasiliensis. The sequence continues at coordinate 50,695,324 of NC_079506.1, read as the reverse complement.
TGGGGTTGGCAATTGCCTTCGCCGTAACTTCCCGGTGCGGTCACCCATCGCTACAGTGCCGGCTCGTTTAACTTAGTTTCATTCTCTCTCTTTCATTTTTCTTTAATTTTTCTTGTATTTTCTTTTTATTTATTTCATCATTATATGTCTGTTCACTATCACCGAAGTGTAGTTCTAGACATCCTAACTTGCCCGGACTGACATTAAGTCACAAGAGCAACAGAACTTATAGAACACGTACAGGGAGGATGTTACAACTCTTCCCCTCTAAATAAAAATTTCGTCCTCAAAATTTACATGATGTGAAGAGCTGAGGGAACTGTTGCCTCATTGTCTCCTCGCTCTCCCATGTTGCCTCTTCCGTGTTGTGGTGCCTCCATAGGATTTTCACTAGTGGAATTATCTTGTTTCTGAGCTCTTTTACCTCTCGTGCCAAGATTTTAATTGGTTCTTCTTCATATGTCAGGTTAGGTTGTATAACTATTTCTTCTACTGAGATGACATGTGAAGGATCTGATCTATATCTTCTGAGCATCGAGACATGAAACACGTTATGTATCTTGTCCAGCTCAGGTGGTAAGGCTAATCTATAGGCTACTGGTCCTACACGTTCAATAACTTCATATGGGCCTATGAACCTAGGGCTTAATTTTCCCTTTTTCCCAAATCTCAACACTTTCTTCCACGGTGATACATTGAAAAATACCTTCTCGCCAACTTCATACTCAATGTCCTTTCTTTTAAAGTCAGCATAAGATTTCTGTCAGTCTGAGGCAACTTTCAAATTGGCCTTTATCAGTTTCACCTTTTCCTCTGTCTGTTTTACTAGGTCTGGCCCCACTAGCTTATCTTCACCCAATTCAGTCCAACATACAGGTGTTCTGCATTTTCTCCCATACAGTGCTTCATAGGGTGCCATTTGTATGCTAGCTTGATAGCTATTGTTGTATGCAAATTCTGCCAGTGGAAGGTATCTGTCCCAGCTTCCCTCAAACTCAATAACACAACTCCTCAGTATATCCTCAAGGACCTATCACATATGTTTGGTTATTATTATCATTATCAGTTCAATTTATGTTTGCAATAACTCAATGAGTTTCAGAATTTACTTGGATTATTCTTTCTGACTATCCATCCGTCTGAGGATGAAAAGCCATACTAAAATGGAGTTGTGTGCCCAAGGATTCTTGTAATTTCTTCCAAAATCTAGATGTAAACCTCGGGTCTCTATCAGATATAATGGAAACTGGATGTCACACCCTACCCCTCTGTAAGGCATAACATGATCCCGTAGTATACCTAATGAATTACCAACTTCGTCTACTGATAACCCATTAAATACACTACAAGGGATTTTAAAACTTTTCTTACTTCTTTTTACAGTGGTGAGCACTATTTACAGGTGTTAAAAAATTTTTTGAATTGAAGTGAAACAGCTAATACATTTGAATTATTAGGAATTTCTGTAAAAATTTTGGTGGAGTGCTATCTGTATTTTGAATAAAATAGTTCTTCAAAAATCTGTAAAAAGCACTTCAAATATATTTCTCAATCTCAAACTCCAACATTTAATCAACACAATATGTTTCTCAACTCAAATCCATAATAATTTTTCAATATTTCCAAAGGCTGAGATAAAAGAAATATAGTACAAATTTTAAAAGCCAAAATAATTCACAATTTATTTTACAACTTCAATGTACAATTTTAATTTACAACTGCTCAAAACCAAGAACAGTATATACATATAGTGAACATACATTACAATACAAAATGCAAAATACGGTATACTCAATATACCCGATGATCTCTCAGTGTTGCCCTAGCAGCCTAGTCTACTACCCTGTCAGTCTGTCTACCTGCGACAGCAATGAAAAGCTATTGCTGAGACAATGTCTCAATGGTGCACAACATTAACTAAATACAACTTTAAATCACAAATCATAAGTCATATAAATAGTAGATACTTAAAACCATAGTTAAATTCAAAGACAGTGAATGTCAATAAGAATTTAAACTGCATTTCACAATATCACAATCAATCTCAATAAATCAAAACATGGTTAAATTCAAAAGACAGTGAATGTCAATAAGAATTTAAACTCCATTTCACAATCTCATAATACATATCAATAAATCACACACAGCTTAATCATGTTCCAAAGTTCAATTCGTCCCAAAAGCCGATTGCTAATGAGGTATCCAATTTTTCCCAAAAGCCGATGGCTAATGAGGAATAACATAGCTAGCTAGCAAAAATATGAGTACTCATTCTATTCGTCCTCAATAGGCACACACCTCAATACTTCAGCCAGAGAGGGAATTCAATTTGTCCCACTAGACAAGCTAGCAAGGAATTCAATCAATATACATGATAGCTGTGGTTTCAAACCATTTACAATGCTTTTCAATCAATAAGTATCCATCAAATATCATTCAAACAAATTTTCACAGTTTCAAATCATTTACAATGCTTTTCAAGCAATAAGTATCCATTCAAACACATTTCCACAATTTAAAACAATAATATACAAATAGTCATAATTTATTTCAATTGAAAAATTCAAAAGAAATAACCATTGTGCACAAACCTCTAATAACTATCTCTTAGCTCTGACTCAGTGTTTCCTTCCCTTTCTCTGAGTCTTTGCTAACTGAGAAACACAATTTGAGGTGTTTTAGAACTCATTTAAACTGTCTCTAAGAATAAGGCTTAACACTTAGTTTATTGAGTTCTATTATTTCCTTAGTCAACCTAAGATGTTGACCCTCGATACATTCTAGGTGAATTAGGTTTTAATGTTATCAATATGTCACATTTGTAGCCTTTTGGTATTGGTACATGTTACCAAATTCATTTCCATGTATATTGCATTTTATTGCAATTTGTTGGATTCCGGTATACTAGTTTGACCTAGCCGGATAACCTAGTTCCCTCAGTTTTCGGGTTTCGATCAAAACTACAAACTTGTAGATCTATGTCTTATTGCATGCGGTGCAAAATTTCAGGTCATTCTGAGTTATGTAGACCAAGTTATGGCCATTTTACTATTGCTGGTCAGAATATACCAAAATTGGTCACTTTCGGTCATTTTAGGTCATTTTTGGTTCGGCCAGTTTTTGGACCTGAACTTGTGCAAGCTGTTTGACTTGCTTAAGGTCATTTCTAGGCTTTGGTGTCTTCATAATACTTGTAGATATATGTCTCAGCTATTCATGATAAAAATTTCAGGTCAATTGGACCTGTTTTGAGTGAGTTATGGCCAATACACTAACTGCTGCCCAAATAGTCAATTTTTAGGCCTTAATTGCACTAATCCGGATTTGGTCATTTTTCAAGTTACCTTCCAAGCAGAATTTTGGTAAGCTTCCTTCATGAAAGTTGGCACTTTTTGTGCCTAGTTTCACCTCCAATTGGTCTCATACCAATTGGAGCCACACACTTAAGGTTCTAGGCCAAAATGCACACTGCCCTATTGCAACACTCTTCATCACATACCAAATACACTGTTAACACTTACCAAGTTACACATTCATGCCATTTCTGGTTTGTACCATAACCTAAACACATTTCACAACACATTTTTAGTCATTTTAACAGCTTGTAATCACACTCAATATGCACATTATAGTCCATAATTTTTCAAGTTTAAATTACAAACCATTTAACCACACAACCTAGCTCATTTATATGTCCAAACTCAAACCTCTATACACATGTACAAGCTGCCATAACAATCACCATAATTCAACAATAAAATTCCATAAACCAAACCATGAAACAACATTTTTTTGGTTCACAATTCAAGCTGCAGATTCATACATCTTTTTCAATTAATTTCCAAGCTTCTAAAATCAAGTGCACATTCACAATATACTTAATATACATCACCCAATTTATTCCTACACATATAAACTCTTAATCAACCCTTTAATATACCATTTACAAGCAAGGATAAACTGTTCTTATGGAGTTTCCATGGCTGCCAAAAATATACATCTCCCTTTAAACATCAAACTCCAAAAATCTTTCCACAATCTAAGTACCCATAACATCCACACAAACTTTAATAAAGCAAGCATCAAAAATACCTACTTACCACTTTGGAAACTCTTCAAAACTTCACCAAAACTTGATCGTCTTGCAGCCTATCTACTGCCCAAGGTGTATGGACAACTTTTAATGAAGGAAAGTGCAAGGAAGGAGGCTTGGATCAAGCTTGCATGAAGCTTTCAAGTGGACGGTAATGGAGGTTCTCTCAAGACCACTTTCGGCTGGTTCTTTGGGAGCTTGAGGAAGAAGATGAAATCTGTCCAAAATGAAGAGTAAGTGGTCCACTTAGGTGAGTTAGTGGAGCACTATGTAATGTTTAATGTTTATTTAATCTTAAATTTCTAAATTCCCACATTTAATTTCCAATTTTTGTTATTTACATTAGGTACCACCAATTTAATTTTTCATGACATTTTCCAAGTGTAATATCATATGTTAATGAACATTTAGGTCAAAAAATAACTCGAGGTGTCAAATGACCACAATGCCCTTATTCGGGTTGCATTCCCGATTTTTCGGTAACACCGGGTTTTGTCCGTTTTCTCGATTTCTCACTTTTTTTGGTACTAATTAATTAATTTTTATTTAATATTTCTAATGGTATTTACACTTCAATAGACATTTATTTAAGTCCTAAAAATATTTTCCAGGGTTTTCCGTGGTCCAGGGCTAGTCAAAGGTCCACGCCACGACTTCCCGGTGTGGTCACCCATCGCTAGGGTTCTCGGCTCGTTTAACTTGGTTACATTTCATTGCTATTATTTTTCCTTTGTTTTTCTTATATTTTCTTTTCTTGTATTTCATTGTTTTATGTCTCCTCACTCATATCTAAGTGTAGTTCTAGGCATTCTAGCTGTCCGGACAACACTGGTCACCAGAACAGTAGAATGCACTACCGAACTTAGGGGTGTTACACTGGAATTCCATGTAGTATAACTATCTCGCTGATGTACAATTCTGCTAGCTTTTCCAGTGAGTAGTCTATTCTGATTGGCAGAAAATGTGCTGATTTGGTCAACCTATCCACAATCACCCATACTGTATCATGCTTCTTCTGAGTGAGAGGTAGACCACTAACAGAGTCCATAGTGACTCCGTCCCATTTCCATTCAGGTATGTTTATAGGCTGTAACAAACCTGATGGAACTTGATGTTCTGCTTTGACTTGTTGACATGTCGAGCATCTAGTTCATAGTCAGCTATGTCTTTCTTCATACCTGGCCACCAGTATCGAAGTTTCAGGTCATGGTATATTTTTGTGCTTTCTGGGTGCATAGCATACACACTGTTATGTGCTTCTCTCAGAAAACTGGTTTTCAATTCTCTATCATCTGATACACACACTCTTTCTTTATAGTACAGGCACCTATTTTCTTTCACCTCATATTTAGTTTCCTTTCCCTCAGTGATTTTGCCCATAACAGCCATTAATTTCTCATCTGTCTTCTGCCCATCCTGTATCTGTTGTAACAGATTTGGCTTCACTTGCAACTCAGCCAAAATGACTCCGTCATGAGTTAAGGACAGTTGGGCATTCAGAGATCTTAATGCTACAATAGATTTTCTGCTTAAGGCATTAGCGACTACATTTGCCTTTCCAAGATGGTAGTCAATCACACAATCATAATCTTTCAGGAATTTAATCTATTGTCTCTGTCTCAAATTAAGTTCCTTCTGGGTTGGCAGATACTTCAGACTTTTATGGTCTGTGTATATGTAGCATTTTTCTCCATACAAGTAATGCTTCTATATCTTCAATGTGAAAATAATTACTGCTAACTCCAAATCATGAGTAGGGTAATTCTTTTCATGTGGCCTTAACTACCTGGAAGCATATGCGACCACTTTCCCTTCTTGCATGAGTACACATCCTAACCCATTATGTGAGGCATCACTATAGACTATGAAGTCTTTTCTTGAAACTGGCTGTGTTAACACTGGTGCCTCTGTCAACATAGCCTTCAGCCTCTCAAAAATGGCTTGACACTTATCATTCCAGTCATATTTCATATTCTTGTATAGTAATTTGGTCATTGGAGTAGCTATCAGGGAAAATCCCTTTATAAATCTTCTATAATATCCAGCTAACCCCAAGAAACTTCTGATCTCAGTTATATTTCTGGGAGGCTTCCATTCCATCACTGCTTCAATCTTCTTGGGAGCCACTCTAATCCCTTTAGCTGATACTACATGTCCAAGGAATGCAATGTAACACCCTCACTGTAGCAATTCCGTACATTCTACTGTTTCGGTGATCAGTGTGGGTCTGGACAGCTAGAACGTCTAGAAAAATATTTAGACTAGAGTGAGGAGTCATAAATAACTCAAATAAGTATAAGAAAAATTAAGAAAAAATTTTAAAAATAAAAATACAATCAAGTTAAATGAGCCGGTGCCCTAGCGATGGGTGACCGCACGGGGAAGTATCGGTAAAGACAGTGCACCCTGCACAGTGAGAAAATTTATGAAATAATTTTTGGGACTCCAGAGAAGAGTCATTGAGGTTTCTATGGCATTAGAATGCCAAGAAAATGTTTAGAAAAATTTTTCAGTCGGTACAGACAATTTTAGTCTATTAAGACAAACGGAGGGCATTTTGGTCATTTCGTCTTCAGAGATGATTTTTGGCTAACTTGTCCAGTTAAATAAATAATTATTATGATCTAAAATATGAATAAATATTGCTATAAATTAAATTAAAATTAAGTAGAAAAGAAAAGAAAAGAAAATGAAATTTAATTAGGATTATGACATCATGCACATGTAAGCATGATGTAATAAAAATTTGTTAGCCAATCACTATCCAACAAGCATTCATAAAAAGGTTAAAATGAGATTAAAAAACCCAAAAATCACTCATCTTCTTCCATTTTCTAGAGTTAGCCGAACTATTCCCTAAAGAAAGCTCCATGGCTTCTTCTTTTTTCAAGCTTTATTTCTCTTAATTTCCTCCATAAATCTTCATACAACCTTCACAAAAAATTCATTTCTAGTCTTGGGAAAGATATTGGTAGTAACAAAGAGAAGAAATATTGAAGTTTTGGAGAGCTTAAATTGATCTCAAAGAGGTTAGTGCACTAATTTATTTCTATTTCTTTTCTAAGTATGATAAGCTTGCTAAATTAAGTTAGATTGATATAAAATTAAAAGAAATTTTTAGGGATAGAAAATTTCTAAATTTCAGTAGCCATTATATGAGTTGTGGTTTGATGGTTTTGAGGAAATTATTTGTGTTTATTAGTGATATTGATGAGTAATTGTGATGAACAAATTGATTGGCATGTGTTTACATGAATTGAAGAATTGTGAGTTAGGGTTTTTGACCTAACTTTGAGGAAATTGATGTGTGTCTTGAAATGGATGATGTTGAGATGATTTAATGACCATTAGAAGTGCTATATATGTTAAATGAAGTTTGTGGAGTTGGGAGAATTGAGTTTGGGAGTGTTGATTTTTATGCAGGAAAATTGGACCTTTGAGTCCAGTGCATTGTTTGAGTTATAACTGGAGTTGTGTTGCTCCAATTTGTGTGAGGCCAATTGGAGGTGAAACCTAGGACAAAATGCCCCATTTTTCATGAAGAACCCATGCCCAAATTCTGTCCATAAGTTGACCAATTTACTGTCCCAATTCGGATGTCCAGACCTTGAACCCAGAAAATTGACCAAATGAATACATGTTCATTTGGCCATAACTTCTTCTAGACAAGTCTAAATGATCTGAATTTTAACCAGTAGAAAGATGAGACCTAGGAATACAACTTTCATTGAGAACACCAAGCCCAGAAATGCCTCTAACCAAATGAAATTGTTGACTCAAATCGGGACACCAAACTGACCTGCACCATTCTGCCCAGAATTTTCTGGACTAAAGCTCACCCGACCAGTTTTGGTAAAATGGCCATAACTTGGTCTATAAAAATCCAAATGCAATGAAACCAATGGAAAAAGTTTTATAAGACATAGATATACAATATTGATCTTTTAACCAAAACCCAGAAACCTAGGGAACTAGGTCAATTGACTAGGTTAAGTTAACATATAAATTCTGGAAATTTTCAAAAGAACCATTTGACCTCAGAACACACATTTAGCTATATCTCCTACTAGAAAACTCCAATTGGGTTGGGCCATACAGATCTGGAACCCTAAGAAACAGCGCTCCAACTTTTTTTTAGACTTGGTCCTCAAATTATGAACATAAGAACTCCAAAATGGGAGCCAAATTTTCTGATCTAAACATGAGTCCTGGTAGAATAGGGTACATGAGTCCAGGCCAGTAATTTGGCCATAATTAATTCTACAAAACTTGAAAAATTGTAATAAAAATTTTTGAGTGACTATAAGACATAGAGAAACAAATTCTATGAAGGGAGTATGGCCAAACAGTAGCCACATCCTAGTTAATTTGCTATGCAAAGACAGTGCACCAAATCTGGACCTAAAGAAAAGCCCATAAAACAATTAGGCATATGAGATGAAATGAATTAGAATAAATTGTTAAGCATAAAAATAACATGAATTAATGAAATTATAAATACTTAATAATATTATTCTGCCCAAAGTACACCTAGACTCATTTATATAGCTTGGATCGATTGGTATACCAATTAGGGACTACATATTGCAGTACTGCCCACAGGGATAATCATTGACAGACAACATATGTCTAAGATGATTATTCTACTGGCTTTATGCCTGCCCGATGGCCATAGTGCCAATTTTTATTATTACTGGCTTATGCCTGCCCGCTGGCCTTGTGCCTGATATGACCGTTGTATACTTGATAGACATACGGCTGTCTAACTTGTATACTCCCGTGTATCCAGTCTTTATAGTCTGTCATAGGTTACTTGGGCACAGAAATGAGTATAAATCCTTAATTGAAATAAATACATGAGAAGATTGTTAAGGTGAACTTCATTGAATTAAACATAAGACACATGATAAAAAGACTCCGATTAATTTATTTTGTCCAAAGTTCTATAAACATGTAAAAGACCTGGAAAATTCATAAAATTTTATATTTCCCTATAAGAATACACGTAGAATAATTATTTCAGTTATTTGTTTATTTTTATTTCAATATATGCACCACTAAGCATTATGCTTAGCGCGTTGTTCTTACCACGCGTAGGTACAGGAGAGCCACAGCAGCAGATAGAGCGTGATGCGAGAACTTGAGCAGATTCAC